>NW_026652277.1:153145688-153687260 GCF_009828535.3 Hylobates moloch
TTCTTTTTTCTTTTTTTTTTTTTGAGATGGAGTCTTGCTCTGTTGCCTAGGCTGGAGTGCAGTGGCACAATCTCGGCTTACTGCAAGCTCCACCCCCGGGTTCACGCCATTCTCCTGCCTCAGCCTCCCGAGTAGCTGGGACTACAAGTGCCCGCCATCACGCCTGGCTAATTTTTTGTATTTTTAGTAGAGATGGGGTTTCACCATGTTAGCCAGGACGGTCTCGATCTCTGACCTCGTGATCCACCCGCCTCAGCCTCCCAAAATACTGGGATTACAGGCGTGAGCCACCGTGCTCCGCCTTTTTCTGCTACTTTAATGTGCAGAAGTCATCTGTACTGAGACTGCAAGCCTTTCTTAAGAATTGGAAAAGAAGGTAAACTACGTTTTGCAGATAATATAATTTTATATCTAGTAAGTCCAAAAGAATCAATGCTAAAATTAACACAATCAGTACCAGAACTAATAAATTGGAAAGTCAGCATAAAATTTAATATACAAAAGTCAATTTCTCTTACATATTCAAACAAATTAGAAGATATAATGAAAGAGAATATTTCACTTATAAGGGCAATATAAATAATAATATTAATAAATACAACAAAAAAATGTGTAAAACAGTATGAAGAACACCTTAAAATACTTCTGAAAAACACAAAAGTCCAGGTGGTCCTTGATTTATGAAGGTCTGACTTAACAATTTTTCAACTTTACCATACTTTGAAAGTAACATGCTTTCAGTGGAAAGCATACTTTGAGTACCCATATAACTACTCAGTTTTTCACTTTCAGTGGAATATTCAATAAATTACATGAGATATTCAACATTTAATTATAAAATAGGCTTTGTCTTAGATGATGTGGCCCAACTGTATGCTAATGTAAGTGTTCTGAGCATGTTTAAGGCAGGCTAGGCTAAAGTATGATGTTTGGTAGGTTTGGACGCTTTTCCGACGTATTATGCGTTTACTGTGCTATAACTGTATTGTAAGTCGAGGAGTATCTAGTTGGAACATCCCATGTTGTGTGACAAGACAATGTAGCATCATATAA
Organism: Hylobates moloch; assembly: GCF_009828535.3. Classification (NCBI taxonomy): domain Eukaryota; kingdom Metazoa; phylum Chordata; class Mammalia; order Primates; family Hylobatidae; genus Hylobates; species Hylobates moloch. The sequence goes on from NW_026652277.1 coordinate 153,146,742, forward strand.
ATGTGAGCTCTCCCCAAGACAATATATAAATTTAATATGATTTTAATTTTTTTAAAAAAGTTTTTTTTTTCCAGCACTAGACAAGTTGATTCTAAAAATCATATAGAAGAACATGTTAGAATACCTTAAAAAAATCCTGAGGGGAAAAAAACGAGCAACCACTGGAAATAAACACTACTCAATATTAGTATATATCATAAAAAGCCTCTGTAACTAAAATAATGCCGTATTAACACGAGTAGCCATGTAGGTGAACAGAATAAATTAAAATGTTTAGAAAAAGATTCAAGTACATATGGTTTATGAAGAAGAGATGTTTTCAAATACATGGTGTTGGGACAATATGTTGGGGTTGGGACAATATGTTGGGGACAAGTGGATGGACATTTTGAAAAATAAATTGAATCCATACTTTGCAACATTTGTACTGCAAAGTCAAAAGCCAAATGACAAAATGGGAAAAATATTTGTAGCCTTTATTATTGGTAAAATGACAAGGCTCCCTATTATGTCAAACAAAAGCATACAAATATACAATAAAGATAACTGGGAATATCAATATAAACTTGATTTTGTAAAAATATATTTTCAAGTTATGTTCACTGAAAGGATCTAAAAGGAATGATTCCCCAATAGCAATGAGTGTACTTAGTCCCAGATTTTAGTTTCTAAATTGCATTACCTACTAATAGTATCAGAGTTCTTTGGAGAAATGACTGATTTCAGCTCTGGGGTAGGGATAGTACCAGACGAACTTAGGACACTATAAGCACGGAAGTGCTCAAAGACTAACTGGTGCATATCAAAGGACATAAGAGCAGGAATGAATGGGCTCTCCTTCGCCAAATTAGGGGACAATTTGAGCCACACTCAAAAAATGTTAGAAAAGTAGTACAACAAATTGAATGAAAAAAACCCATAGTACTCATATAGAAAGGCAGGAACGGGGGGCGGAGGGAGGGCAGTGGTGGGGGTGAAGAAAACACCCGACTGAAGAATAAGGGGTAACAGCACTAGAAAACACCATTTTGTATCCTCAGCCCACTACAATAATTATTTCAGGCCAGGATCATCAATGGACACTGAAACCACTAAGTAGGGTTACTAAGCCCACTAAGTAAGGAACATACACAAAGAACAAAGGAAGGTTGGGAACAAGATATTCACATGGCCTTAAAGTATCATTCCACAGATTATTCAACAATTACAAAGAAAAAAATTAATTTTTACAATGAAGAGATCTGGTGTTCACCGCCTTAATTAAGGACTAAACTTGACAACACCAAAAGTGGGACAAGCTGACATGATATGCACCCGATATGATGCAAACCATTTACACATACTTTTTAGATTTTTTTTATAGTATTTTTGCCAAAAAAGTTTAGCCTGAATATAATCAGGATGAAATACATTAAAAATGTTGGACATTTTATAAGACAGTGGGTCCAAGGCCAGGCGCGGTGGCTCACACCTATAATCCCAGCACTTTGGGAGGCCAAGGCGGGCAGATCACGAGGTCAGGAGTTCGAGACCAGCCTGACCAACATGGTGAAACCCCATCTCTACTAAAAATACAAAAATTAGCTGGGCGTGGTGACGCACGCCTGTAATCCCAGCTACTTGGGAGGCTGAGGCAGGAGAATCACTTGAACCCGGGAGGCGGAGGTTACAGTGAACTGAGATCGCATCATTGCAATCCAGCCTGGGTGACAGAGTGAGACTCCATCTCAAAAAAAAAAAAAAAAAAAAAGTCGGTCCAGTTTGACTCAAAAGTCAATGCCATAACAACCAAAAACAGATTCTAGATTAACTGATATTAATGACATGACAAGCAATTTAAGTATGAATCTGGACTGGATGCTGAATAAAGTAAGCAAGTAAACAAAAAACTGCTTGAGACTTATTTGACACAATTAGGGAAATCTGAATATGAACTGTTTATGAGATTAGAATCTTGGTTATTTTTCTTAGGTATGATAATGGTACTGTGGTTAGACAGTAAAATATCCTTACTTTAGTAGATGTATGATGAAGTTTTGGGAAGGAAGAAGCAAATGCAAATTTAGGGGTTTTATTTTACATATTTCCAATTTTTTATGGTTAAAAAAATTTCAAAATAAAGTTGGGGAATAACAGGCCCTGAACAGATATTTAATTATCTTAGAGTAGGCAAACCGAATCTTCAACAGTTTTGCCTGAATAGACAATTATCTTACAGTAGGCAACCGAATCTTTAACAGTTTTGAACACTGTAACATATTCCACATAAGCAGAGTAATCTGGTTTTGAGTTATTTATTTATTTATTTATTTATTTATGATACAGGGTCTTGCTTGGTTGCCCAGGATGGAGTGCAGTGGCATAACCATGGCTCACTGCAGCCTTGATCTCCTGGGCTCAAGTGATTCTCCCATCTCAGCCATCCGAGCAGTGGGACTACAGGCATGTACCACCATGCTCAGCTAATTTTTAATTTTTTTTGTAGTAACGGGGTCTCACTATGTTGCCCAGGCTTGTCTTGAATTCCTGGCCTCAAGCAATCTTCCTGCCCCAACCTCCCAAAGTACCAGGCGCATGAACCACTGAGCCCAGCCTGAGTTCTTATTTTAAAAATGTCTCAGCATTATTAAAAGCAATTAGAAAACAGAGCACTCCTTCTCAACTCTGGATTTATCAGATCACTTTCCTAAAAATAAGAGAAAGCTAAAAAATTAACGCATGAATGAATAAATATTATATATTTATATTCTACATGTTGATTGCTCTATTCAATAAATTTACTATGTTTATTGAAAAATAATGTTTTCTGGGAAAATTACTGTCCCAATCAGAGATATCAGTTATTTATAATTCTCCATGACTAGTATTTGTTCCTTTCCAAAAATAACATACTTCAAGGGATAATTTGTTAGTATAATACGTCCTGACTCTGGGGCCATTCTGCATGTATTAGAAGACTGGCTCTGACAATTGTTAGATATGTGATCTTGGACTAGTTATTTGCAACTCACATCTCTGGGAAGACCTTCTTGGGCTATGCCAGTCTTTAATAATCTATATTATTTATTCCCAAATATTAGTCAAAAATAAAATTCACTGATAAAATGAATACATAAAGTTAGCAGAGATTTAATAGACTTCTAAACTAATGCCGAAATAACTTAATTGTGCTAACCAATAATCAAATACCAACTATACTAATCTCTACCTAAAACCATAAAGAGTTGCCTACAATTTTTAGTATTTGATAAATTTCCTCAGTAAATTCTAATATGGATTGAAGTCTGTTCAAATCATATCCTTTGTGACATGCTCTATATATTCTATCTGAGGTTAGTAAAGTGTGTTCCTAATAAAGTCTGCCACATATTTATTACACTGGCAAAGCCAACAAACTTCAATTCTGTGTGTTCAATCCTTAAAATATAATTTAATATCTGTCTTTAACATTAATATTAATTATTTTAATGATAATGTTATAGATGGAAAGTAGATTAACAATAGATTAACAGATTTAACAATATATTATGGACTGAAAATCAAAAGTATAAATATAACAAGGATAAGAAAGGTAAATTTATAATTTCAGTATTTCCTTTTTACTGATTTGTTATTACAATGCAGAATTAAAAAAAAATACAACACCAAAAGAAGCTTCTTGTATTTTCTTGTTTCCTCCTTTTTTTCCTTACTGTCTTTTTGGGTAACAAACATCCAAGTTATCCACCTCATAGTCACCCCTAATAGTTCTTAGTTTCTTTTCACTAAATAGCTTCTTCCAGCTTATCTCATTAACTCCCATGGGCTCAAATACCACACATATACCAATGACTCCTTCATCTATACTTAACACTCTAAGCCTATATTCCAAAATACACTGTATAGTTCCGAGCACAGGGCTTGACTCATAGTAGGATATTTAATAAATGAGGTTCAAATGAATGAGCAAGCTATTAGATATCGTGTTTCAGAAATGCCATATCTTGTAGGCATTTCAAACTCAATATATCTAAAATACAATTCATTATCTTCCTCTCAATATTCCTGTATTTCCTATTTTCATTTATGGATTGCTATCCACTCATTCACCTAAATTAGAAGCCTCTGGCACCCTCAAATTCTACTTCTCTACCTTCGCTCACATTCTAGACCTCCATGTTAATGATTTAACATCTTCATTCTCTTACTTCAACCCCCTTCTCCTACCTCAATTGTTAAATCACCTTTTAACTGGCCTTCCTGGCTGTAATGCCGTAACACCTTTTACGATTCTTCTCATCTTACAATTAGTTCACATACTGTCTTCTCTATGAGGCCTTACTGTCTTCTTTAACACAGAATTTGTTAACTGTATCATCTGCATTCTCTAGTACACTTTGTTCATTCCTCTTACAGCAAATATCAAACTATGCAATCCCATCTACCTATCTTTTTAAAAATAGGTTTCCAGTGAATACTAGCAGTGCTAGGGATGGGGCTGAGTTCTGCACTTCATTCCTACAAGGTTCTGTACAATCCGGGCCCGCTGCTACCTCTCTGAACTTACTGTCTTCTACTCTCCTCCTTGTTCCCTCCAATCTAGCTATACTGACCTCTTTGCTGTTCAAAATGCATACCAAGTACATTTCTGTTTCAGGATCTTGGATGGGGATGCTATTCTCCCAAACAACTTGGTTTCCTAGCTTCCTTCCTTCCTAGCTTCCTTTTTTCCAAGCTCCCTTCCCTTTTCTTCCTTCTTTCCTTCCTCCCTCCCTCCCTCCCCCCACTCCTTCCCCCTCTCCCTCCCTCCCTCCCCTTCCCCTCTTCCTCCCTTCCCTCCTTCCCTCTCCCTCTCTCTCTCCTTTGTCGTTGTTGAATTTTGCTTAATTCTCAGCTACTTCGTGAAGCTTTCCTTGACCACTCCATTTAAACAGCAACCTAACCCTACTCCTCAGGTGCAACTCCCTTCCCTGCTTTGTTGTTATAATGTTTTCATTTAACAACCCTCTGTATCCATGGGTTCTGCATCCATGCATTCAACCAACCATGGATTGAAACTATTCACAAAAAAAATGCATCTGTAATGAACATATAGACTTTTTTTCTTGTCATTATTCCCTATACAATACAGGACAACAAGTATTTATATAGCATTTACATTGTATTAGGTATTATAAGTAATCTAGAGATTATTTAAAGTATATAGGAGGATGTACACAGGCAATATCCAAATACTGGCCATTTTATATTAGGGACTTGAGCATCCAAGGACCTTGCTATCTACAAAGGGTCCTGAAACCAACTACCCAGATACCGAGGGATAACCAGACTACATTTGCTTAATGTCATTCTCCATTAGAAGGTAAGCTACACAAAGATGTGGAGTTTTACCAATTTTGTTCACTGATACGTTCAGAGTATGTATAAAAGTGCCTGGGAACTGTAAGTACGCACTGAGTACTTACTGAATGTATAAATGACGTTGCATTCCCAGTACCTGCATGTGTACAAATTAAACATCTTTTTAAGTAAAATACACCCCCCCCCCAAAAAAAAGTACAAAGTTAAAACAAGAAGGGATTTAATGATGGAAAACATTTTTTGGTCTATTACATTGGTATGGTATTGAGAATGTGAGATGGTGCGAACCCATTTTTTCCAGGTCTTTCCATAAAAAAGACATTTTAAGTTCTAGGGAAAACTTTTAAATTTAAACTTTGAACATAAGCATGATGATTTAGAAAAAGTTTTTCATATCCAAAGCAAAGAGAAGTCATTTTTAAAAATATGCTTATTATGTTATTTTTTCCCTGTAGTAGTTCAGTGAACATTAAGTACATTAATTTGTCTGTTATATGTGCATTTATATCTGCCTTTTAGATTAGCTTTTAAAGTGTTTTACTTTCAACTCTTCATTAAATCTTCACTTCAAAATCAGACTAAAAAGACTGAGATAACATTATGCCTCATAATGTCACTACTGAAGGAGGGAAAAAAAGGAAAAGTGGACTCCCACAAAAAACAAGCTTCACTGATTCTAAGTTGGCCAAAACAAAATACCTGTTCATGCCCTATATTTCTCAGACAAATTTAACAGCAATGAGATGTAAAAGACTTGATTCCTTTTAAAAAAGTGGCAAGTATATACAATAACACATATACATACAAACACCCATATAGACATTAATATGAAATACAAACACACCCACATAGACATTAATATGAAATAAACTGGAGTCCTACTAAGTATAAACTCACTTATTCTCAGAATACTGTAAGATCCTTGGGAGGCAGATTTGAAGAAAGCATCCTAACTAAGATCATTATATGACTTGTGACACATGAGCTTTACAAAAGGCCAGCAACAAAATCCAGATTCTGAGTTCTAAGCTATCATTTAGAGAACTCCAAAATAGATGATATTGTCGTATATTGCATGGGCAAGATAAACTTCTAAACAAGGCCATAAAACTAAGTGCACTTTATAAGGATGATACATGTAATCGGACATACTCTCCCCTCTGTGCTGCCACTGTGTTTTATACGCATGCCCTTATTATAACTATTTCTTTGCCTGCTGGACTCCCCAGATAGACTGGAAAGCCTCTGAGGGCTTTCATCTTCCATTTCTTGCAGTGCTTGGCAGAGTCTCTGTCACATAGTAGGCTCTCCATAAACAATGCTTGATGAACTGCTTCAATTAATTTTTGAAAATATTAAAAATGTTTTTATTTTTTAAACTGAATTAACAGTTTTCATTAGAGTACTTCTATTAAAATGTGGTATTTCTGGTTCTTCTCAAAAAAAGGATGGAAACCAGTTAGAAATCATTCTTAACTTTTATTCCTTATGAATTACAGTTGAATGTTTTCTTAGAGAAAGTTGAAGAAAAAAGTAAATTGTCTGAAATAAGAACAATGTTCCACTTTTTACTTATTAACCATTTATAACACAAAAATCTCTTACATCGTTTAAAAAAAAATGACCAGTCACGCATATAGTCATTTGTCACTTTCCATATTTCTCAATAACTTTGCTCTCACACTGGTAGGCAAGTTGCTGACTAAGAACAACACAGTGATTCTTTACATTTTCATTCACTTTTCATTCAAGGAAAAGGCTTCTTAAAAATGTGCATTTAAAATTCTAGAAAATACAAATCAACATTATCTCTAAGTCTCTATCATTACCAGAAGGTCTGGTTCCTAAACCTAATTTCCATTTGTTAGTTAACATCTTCAATAAGTGATGGATATTCATTTCCAGAAAACATTACCAGTAAATTCTATGATATCACAGACTGTTCACTATCCAGACCAAACTGACTAAACCACAAAATGCAAAAGTATGCACTTCACTTCTCTAAGGGAAACCTTAGGGCTATTCTGAGTATAGTTTTAGCAGATTATGACCTAAGGGTAAATGAGAGCTTAATTAGATAGCCTCCTTCTGAATTTCCAGAGCTTTCAGTAGACAAAAACTAAAACGTTTAAAGACTAAAAATTTCTTGTCACAGATTTAATTTTTTAAAAAGTTACTTTGAGACATAAGGATTTACAAAGGAAATAAAAAAACCTGTTATTTTTGTAATACAAGTGCTATTTCATTTTTCCCCCAGAGGAGGAAACATGAAGAGCTACTTGCTTGGTTCCAGGCAGTGCCCATCCTAAGCAAAATTAGTAAAAAAAAAAAAAACTAATAAAAAAATAATTTTTTAAAAATTGGATCACTTACCACAGAATCACAGAATATAATGCTGAAATGAACACTGATGTGAAATATGCGAAAACAAGTATATATGATTAATTCAGAGAAAAAGATCTTTTATTTTAATTGTGAATTAAAGTATTTTTCATTATCAGAAATGTGTCCAATATTTTGTATATATAAATATATACACCGTAATAGTGAAGAACTAAAGATGGCTTAAAATTATGATTCCTTCCTTCCTTCCTTCCTTCCTTCCTTCCTTCCTTCCTTCCTTCTTTCCTTCCTTCCTTCCTTCCTTCCTTCCTTCCTTCCCTCCCTCCCTATCATGGTTCACTGCAGCCTCAACCTCCTGGGTTCAATCGATTCCCCTCTGCCTCAGCCTTCTGAGTAGCTGGGACCACAGGCATGTGTCACCACTCCTGGATAATTTAAAAACAATTTTTTTTAAAGAGACAGGGTCCCATTATGTGGCCCAGGTTGGTCATGAACTCCTAGCCTCAAGCGATCACTTGACGGGATTACACTGGTGTGGTATAGAGAATATGAGATGGTGTGAACCCATTTTTCATACCCAAAGCAAAGTGTTGGGATTACAGGTGTGAGCCATCTTGCTCAGCCAGAACGGAATACTCATTTTCTTCAAGGGCATGTATTAAGTGTATTATCAGAAAAAAAAAGTTATAGAAAAACCTATTTTAAAATCTACGTATTTGGAAATATATTTTATAACAACATCATTTTGTATGCCCAATTATCTTAAAAATTGAACGGTCCATTTCGATTTGAGATTACAAAATTATAAAATACATTTTATGGTTGATAGTAAACTATATTAATGTAGTCATATCCTCAAACTATAAAAAAAAAAGTTATGCCTGGTCAAAATAATTTAGCTACTTTATAACCAACCCTCTCATCTCACCTGTTGCAGCCATATGGCATTGTTGTAATTCTTCCTTCAATTCTCACCTTTGAGTAAACTGATTACTGAGTTTCCTTTACCCTAGAAGCAAAGCAGTGAGTTGCAAAACATTTACTACTTTCACCACGGTATAAATTATGTTCCGATAAAGTAGCTGAAACTTTTCAAGTCTTCTACTTTATATAATAAAAACCACTTATTGAAATGTTTTCAAAAGTATGCCTGAAAGTTATATTTAGAAATAATACATATGTACCACAGGAATATAGATTTTAACATAAGACATTTACTAGGTTTAGTTCTAAGAACATAGTGCTTTCCCTTTCTAAAATTTAGTGGGAAGTTAGATAAATTTAAAATAAAAACGTTCAATGATTAAAGTAGTTCTGAATATAGTTATAAAGATACAATCTATTATTCCTATTGCACTGTAAGACAAACAAATTTTGGTATTTAAAAACTTTCACTTGTAATAAACATTTTCCTGTCCTCTATTTTCAAATGACAGGTCACTGAGATGAAATAATAACTTGCTCAAGTCACAGCATTAAGCAACAGAATATGGATGTAAATACAAATGCCTCTGACCTCTGGCTAAGTGCTACCAGAATCTCATGTATTTATTTAAATAGGAAAAATAAGACACTTCTAGAGTCCCTATTCGAGCTCATCAAAATTGCTTATTAATAGCATCTTCAAAATCATGATGATGAAATGCCACCACAAAATCTTCAACATTTAGGCAAGTTTTATTATTAAACGTGTTACCTGTATTCAGTTTTTTTAAAAACTGGTAATCTGTTCCTTATATTGTAACACCTGATTCGTTGGGAGTCAGATAATGAAGTGGATTTTATAAACTTGCACTGGCCCATATGGTACCTACTGGCCAGATGTGGTTTTTAAAATGTAAATTGGCCAGGCATGGTAGCTCACGCCTATAATCCCAGCACTTTGGGAGGCTGAGGTGCATGGATCACCTGAGGTCAGGAGTTCAACACCAGCCTGCCCACCATGGTGAAATCCCGTCTCTACTAAAAATAAGAAAATTAGCTGGGCATGGTGGCAGGTACCTGTAGTACCAGCTACTTGGGAGGCTGAGGCAGGAGAATCACTTGAACCTGGGGGGCAGAGGTTGCAGTGATCTGAGATCGCGTCACTGCACTCCTGCCTGGGTGACAGAGCAAGACTCCATCACCCCCACCTCCCAAAAAAGTAAATTAATTAAAATGAAATAAAATTAAAAATTTAGTTCCTAAGTTATACCAGCCTCTAGCTACCATAATGGACTGTGTACATCTAGAGTTCAGAAAAGAGGTATGGGTTGAAGATAAATATTTGAAAATCACTGGCATATAGTTTTATTTAAAGTCATGCGATCACCAAGCAAGTGAGCATATATAGGGAATAAAACAGGGTCAAATTGCAGTGAAACCATCTTATAAGACATGGAAGAAAAGAGGAAAAATTAGCAAAGGAGAATGAAGAGTGCCTAATGAGATAAGAGGAAAACCAAGAGAATGTGGTATCCCAGAAACCATGTATTTAGAAGTGATCCAATGTGTCAAATGCTGCTGATAGGTTAAGTAAGATAAGAACAACGAATTGACCACTGGAATTAGCAGCGAAAAGGTCACTTTTGAGCTTGAAAAGAAGAGATTAGAGATTTCAACAAATTTATAGAAGATGGAAAACGATCAGAAACATCTGTCTGAAAACACTATTGGAGGGCTGTAGTAGATATAGAAGCTATCTGACTATGAAACCTGTGAATTTGGAATCAGCATATTTGGATGGGGAAAACCTGAGTGAAAACCAGGAGAAGTAACAGAAGATTCATTTGTACAATACCTAAGCTAAACAGGCTGTGAAATCCCTGGAAAATGAAGGATGCCCAGCATTAACAGCCCGCCAGAAAACAAAAACAAAAACAAAACAAGGAAACATTGATTGATTTAGGAAGGTGTAATGGCAGAAATCAGTGTCTTTAAATTCTTTAACTTACCCCAGACACATAAGTCTGAGCCTTTAATATATTCACAACATTTTTACCATTTTTATGATGTTATAGCATTTACCAATGGAAGAACACTGATCACACTGTGGTGAATAACTGTCTACTTCTAACAAAAAACTGTTGACTCTTGAAGGCAGGGTCTAGGTAGGTGCAGTGTCTTCCCGAACCCCTTGGTTCAGTGCCATACCCACCCTAGATACTGGACTACAGGCCCTTTTTGTATTTTTAGTAGAGACGGGGTTTCACTGTGGTCTCGATCTCCTGACCTCGTGATCCGCCCGCCTCGGCCTCCCAAAGTGCTGGGATTACAAGCGTGAGCCACCGCGCCCGGCCAGGTCTATAATTTTTAATCTGAACAACTAGCACTAAACATATCGCCTGGCCTACTATAAGCAGTTCAGAAGCTGAATACATCAAGTGGTTTCTGAGTGATAAAGGCTGAATTAGAAATTTGTGTTAATTCCTAATCTGAAGTTCATTCCTCCACATATCAGTGCTTCTGTCAATAAACAATTGTAACAAAACATTTTTGGTTAAAAAAAAAAAAAGCACCTTTTCTTCCATTTTGATGTTATCTACTATAGAAAAGTGTTTTTTTTTTTTTTTTTTTTGAGACTGAGTCTCCCTCTTTCGCCCAGGCTGGAGTGCAGTGGCATGATCTTGGCTCACTGCAAGCTCCACCTCCCGGGTTCACGCCATTCTCCTACCTCAGCCTCCCAAGTAGCTGGGACTACAGACACTCGCCACCGTGCCCAGCTAATTTTTTATATTTTTAGTAGAGACGGGGTTTCACCATGTTAGCCAGGATGGTCTCGATCTCCTGACCTTGTGATCCGCCTGCCTCAGCCTCCCAAAGTGCTGGGATTACAGGCGTGAGCCACCGCGCCTGGCCTAGAAAAGTGTGTTTTCTTTTCTTTGTTTTTTTGAGATGGAGTTTTGCTCTTGTCGTCCAGGCTGGAGTGCAATGGCGTGGTCTCAGCTCACCGCAACCTCCGCCTCCCAGGTTCAAGTGATTCTCCTGTCTAAGCCTCCCGAATAGCTGGGATTACAGGCGCCCACCACCACGCCTGGCTAATTTTTGCAATTTTAGTAGAGACAGGGTTTCACCATGTTGGCCAGGCTGGTGTTGAACTCCTGACCTCAGGTGATTGGCCCACCTCAGCCTCCCAAGGGGATCATAAGGCGTGAGCCACCCCACCTGGCCTTTTTTTCTTTTTTCTTTTTGAGACAGGGTCTTGCTCTGTCTTGACCTACAGGCTCAAGTGATCCTCCCATTTCAGCCTCTTGAGCAGCTGGGACTATGGGCACATGCCATTACACCTGGCTAACTATTTTGTATTTTTTGTAGCTAGAGCTTTGTCATGTTGCCCAAGTTGGTCTCAAACTCCTGCGCTCAAATGAACTTCCACCTCAGCCTCCCAGAAGTGCTGGGATTACCGGCATGAGACACAGCACCTGGCTGAAAAGCATTTTCTTAAGAGAGGAAAAACTACAGGTTGCAAAATGGAATTATATGAAGTACCTCAAGACTTTTTGATGCCTCTGGGGATTATGTTCTTAGAGATGGTCAAATTCTAAGAGAAACACAGGCTAGCAAATGGAGTTCTGTTGTTGCTTTTGTTCTATTTTAATGTCTGTGGAATAAAGGATTGTCCCCCAACCGAACCTATGCCCTATAGATTTTGGCCAGATTACACAGATGAGAGAGTACTTTGATTTTAATCATCTTAAAATCTCAATGTTCTCTCATTACATGCCAAAGATGGGTTAAGGGTGGTACTCGTGTAGAAAGCTAAAGTTTGGAAAGTTAAGTGTTCTAGTGGATTATTCAAGTTTAAGATGCCTGACAACTTTCTTCTTGAACTTACTTCATCTTAATGTCTTTTTTGGCATGCTTCTAAAAATGCTATATCCATTATTTGTCTCTTTGACATGTTCCTTTTCCTATAATCAACACTTAAATTTTATTAAGTTATATCTTAAAATAAGGTATCTTCCACTCTTTTGGCAACAGAACAAATTGCATAATTTCAAACCAAAAAACAAAATCAAAAAAGCCTCCCATAACCTTATACCGTTTATTCTCCCAATATTTTATGAGTTTCAAAGTATTAAATGTATTGTGTTGATTCTGACAATTCTATGAAGTAGGAAACGTGGGGACATTTATCCGAAGAGAGAAAGTGAACTACCTAACAAAACAGTTAGCAAGTGGCGGGATCCCAGGTCAGGCTCAGTTCTTCTGGCTGGCTGACCCTGAGTCTAGTGCTTTTTCCACCATAATATACATGTGTTGAATTCAGCAAAGTGACTGTTTGGAAAACAAATTCTTGTCGTTAAAAACTGCATAATAAAAACATTTTTGATTCTTTTTAGTACCAAAAAAGACATTTAAGGGCATTTGACTATAGAAATCAGTTAATTTTGTAGATTACCTATTAATCTACAACAGTGAATTAATGCCTTTCACCTATTATACCACCTGAAACACTGGAATTTTGAAAGTTTGAAACCAGAATTAAATCAAACATTCTTTTTCAATTAACAGTTTAAAGTTCATGAAGTAATACTAACAGAAAGCTCTGCCAATTCTGATGAGATGAGAAAGTCTTTGAAGCTCATTTTACCTTCCTTAAAATGGAAACCCCCTTTTACCATCAGCTGTGTTTATTGAGAGTCATTCTAATTATGAATTTTTGTCAAAATGTTTTTTCTTTGAAATACAAGAATCATCATGCTTCCAGTTTAGATGTAATCTACCTTCTACAATGGCTTATACAAGAATATCACAGAATCTCTGGTGAAATCATGATCCAGGATTCATTTCACATTTCAGTTGTCTAAAAAGTTTTACATTTCTCTATAAAAAATTAAAACTTCAATATACTAAAATCTTAAAAACAATAAAAAATTTAACTGGAACAATAACTCAATTTTAAGAGCTGGTCAAAGGAATGTAAGTATATACTTTCAAAGACACACAAAATGAATGAAAAAATGCAGTTCTTCGACCAGATGCGGTGGCTCATGCCTGTAATCCCCGCACTTTGGGAGGTCAAGGTGAGCGGATCACGAGGTCAGGATATCGAGACCATCCTGGCTAACATGGTGAAACCCTGTCTCTACTAAAAAACAAAAAATTAGTCAGGTGTGGTGGCAGGCGCCTGTAGTCCCAGCTACTCAGGAGGCTGAGGCAGGAGAATGGAGTGAACCCGGGAGGCGGAGCTTGCAGTGAGCTGAGATCGTGCCACTGCATCAGCCTGGGTGACAGAGCGAGACTCTGTCTCAAAAAAAAAAAAAAACAGTTCTTCAAATATTATTCAACATGTAGAAGCACAAGAGTTAGCTTGACAGATCTCTTAACCAATACCACAGTCACTGAATAATTTTATGATCTTGTTTAAATCAAATATTTTCACTGTGAAGGAAAATAGGATATGGCAAAACATTAGATTAAATGGTTGGTTATCAAGTTTAACATAGTTTTACAAGGTCTAACAGAGAACACAAATAAAATTTGGAGAAGGCAGAAGCTACTGATAGTTTTAAAAAATCATGTCATCCCTATCACCACACTGCAAGTTTACAGTTAATAAAGATAATATGAAGAGTGCATGAATAAAGTCATATTAATAAAATGATTCATTTTCTTTTGTTTGACTCAACTTATCGATTTAATATGAATTAAATTTAATTTAGAGCAATGCTGTGAAAATATATTCAAAGTCCATAAAAATGAAATATGCTGTCCTCCAAATATAAACATGCAAAGATGATACAACTACCCCATTGCCAGTAGTAACACTTCCTGCTAATTTCTCTCCCCTACCTACCCATAACAGTGATTGATTTTTATTACTGAATAATCCACATTTTGTTTTACAGCAAGCTTGTCCAACCCATGGGCCGCACGATGACTTTGAATGTGGCCCAACATAAATTCATAAACTTTCTTTAAATATTATGAGTTTTTTTTGCGTTTATTTTTATTTTTATTTTTTTAAAACTCATCAGCAATCGTTAGTATTAGCCTATCTTATGTGCGGCCCAAGACAAGTCTTCTTCCAATGTGGCCCTGGGAAGCCAAAAGATTGGACATCCCTGTTCTATAGTAGGGACTCTTGAGATGGTTGAGTGTGATCTTGATTCAGATAAAATAACATAGAATAAAACTTCTCTGTACAGAGCCTGTTGATTTGACTGGAGACTACATACCATAATTACTGGAAATTAAGCCTTAAAAAAGTCTAACAACTGACAAACAGAATTATATTTAAAGGTCAAAGAAAGATGTAAGTTCATTAATCCTCAGGAAATAGGATGTCCTCCTTGACACCTCAGTCTCAAAAACCACACCTTTTCCAAAGAGTTACACTGTTTATATTATTACTTTGCAATATATCTCAGAACTCTAAAGCTAGTAAAAAAAAGAAGGTAATACTCATAGCCAGACGGCCCACTTAGCAATGTGGCAGGACAACAAATGAAGGAGTGGCTCTAGACACAGTCTCCCTGAGGGCTGTAAGCAGGGAGCCCACTTCATCTCCCTAAACATGTACTGTCGTCTAGGAATAGGCAGTTTGGTATGGTGAGGATGAGAAGTACTGAGCTAGACATGACGGCCACTAGCTACGTGAATTCTAACATGTCGGCCTCTCTGATTCTCGGTTTCACTGCACAGAAATTGAGTATCAAAGTTTTAAGGTCCCAGAAGCTCTAAAATGATTTCACTCCCTATGATTTTCATGTTTCTCTTTACAGAGAGTTTTGCTGAGGATCAAATAAGGATATATATGAAAGCACTTTATAAATTTTCATACAAATGCAAGTTGCTGTTATTGTTTTATAGATTTTCTTCATTACACTAGAAAAGTATGGAAACAGTTTTGAGATACAATATAAGATGTTTACTACATGGTGACGCATTTAGATGGGCTATGCCCTAAAATTTAACAAAAAATGTTAAAATTATAATTTTTTTCCTATAAAAATTACTCAGGGAAGATGCTATAGTTTTAATTTTTATAGGATTATCTGATTTGTTAAGAACTTAGACTAACAGCTTAATGAACAGTTCCTAAAATAAGCATCTCATAGGAGCTGTATCCAACTTTTTCGGATACAAGTAACCTATTCCTCATATAGATGCCAGCTGTATTCAAAGGAAAAAATACATTTTAGAATATCCCTTTAATATTCATTCCTTGGATAATTCTTTTACCTAGAGCAGCAGTACCCAACCTTTTTGGCACCAGGGACCAGGTTCATGGAAGACAATTTTTCCATGGACTGGGGGGCAGGGGATGAGGAAAGGTGAATGGTTTTGGGATGAAACTATTCCACCTCAGATCAGGCATTAGATTCTCATAGGAGCTCACAACCTAGATCCCTACATGCACCGTTCACAGTAGAATCTAATGATGTCGCTGATCTGAAAGGAGGCGGAGTTCATGCAGTAATGCTCCCAGCTCCACCACTCACCTCCTGCTGTGCACCTGGGGGTGTGGGTTGGGGGTCAGGACCCCGATCTAGAGAATAAAATGTGAATTCCTCAGTGCAGTATGATTTGACCCAATCTACCTCTGCAAACTTAGTTCACCTTAAACACATTCATCTCACCTTTTCCACTTAAACCAAGACTCAAACCACTCCCTAGCCATACCAAGCTCTCTTCTAAGTATTGTTAAAAAAAAAAAATTATTCAATGATACTTGTTAAAGCACAGTAAGAAAGACTTTATTCAGGGCTACTGCAGTAGGTACAGGGACTACTGCAATGGGATTTTGTAGTTGGTGAGAAAGATTGGCTGAACTCCAAATACAGCATGGCAAATGGGAAAGAGGGAAGTCTAGGGAAAAGGAGTAATCATGAATGGCTCCTACTTATCTCTAAACAACTGGGTGAATGGTGCTGTGGAGTACTGGGATTAGGAAAACTTGGTAGTAGGGGAAATGGAGGTGGAGGGAAGGGTGTCTGGGGCAAAAAAACCAAGAGTTCCATTGGAACACATCAAGTTTGAGAATATTTTAGCTCTCCTATCCCTCTTTATTCTGGTGACACTTTGTTTACACTGTGATTTCAGAATTTGTCACATTCTGACTTAATTTGGTGCATACTTATTTGTCTCCCTAGCCAGACTAGAGGTTCCTGAAGGCAGAGACTGTAACATTTACTCCACATGCTAAACAGAGGGCCTTAAACAAAGTGGTCACTTAAAATGATTTTAGAATGAATAAATGAAGTATTCTAGAAATTGTGAGGAATACAAATCAAAGAAGAGAGAAATGCTTACTTTTCTAGTAGTCTCCGTTACCTAGAACTCACCTTGAATAAGATCAATAAAAGTTACAACAGAACATAAACCCACTTCAGAGTCTAGCACTCTAGCATGTAAACCCACTTACATATATATAAAATCAACGCCTACTCTTAAGTCTCCTAGCATGAGTGCTAATGGGCTCATACTTACTAGCTCTGTGTAAATAGCTTTCTTTTATACTGTCCAAAGGCAAATATCGACAGATGTGACTTGTATATTTCAGATAGGTTTTCAGTGAGATTTTTATTTTTAAACATTCTATTTACATGATTTGTTTTTGTAGTCATGTATTTCAGATTCTAATAGATTATTTGTACAATCAACACTTAATTATTTATCCACTTTACAAACTGATTTGAACACTGAATAGAATCACAGAATTTTTAAAGCGAAACTCACCAAAGCCAGAGCCCTCATTTATTTGGAGGGATGAGAAAACTCTGGCCTGAAGAAACTGCTCAAGATTCCACATTTAGAAAGAGTTAGGTCTGAAAACTAGCTCACCTGGTTCCTAAGGCAGGATTTTTTTCCATAAACACTGGCTTCTTAATAAAAGAGATTAATCTGGCCATTTTGAGATAGACCACATATTATGCTTTTGCAATTTTTCTGTTCAGTGATATCTCAATGACATTTCTAAGAAAGATACGCCTTAACATGAGGTTAGGCATATTAGTAACCAAATGGCTTAATGGTCATGCTTCTGAGGTAGTATGTGCAGGGATATAAATATACCTCTCATGGTCTACATGGCCATGGAAACTGAAGCGAAATGGAGCCAATCCTATATATAACTGTGAAGTCTGAAAGGCTTGCCTTTATCATATCCCTCTTTCCCTTTAATTTGTCTCAGTGGTAATCCTTCTTCCCATTTCAAAAGCCTTCCTACCTATTCCCTCTGCTCTTTCCCTTTACAAAAATTGAAAAAAAAAATTTGTATCTATATCTATACCTTGTTGGCAGACAGACATAAGATACTGCTTAAATGAATTTTAAACAATATATTAACTCAACCAGATATTTACCTTCTAAGCTCTTAATCCTGAATTGTGGAATGAAAAGTTTGTTCCCAGTTAGTAGGGATAGAGTGGCGGAGAGAGGTTCCCTCCCTACTAGTTATAAAAATGACAAGGTCTGAAGCCAAGCCAAGTATCTATTTAGGGTGAAAAGAATAATCTAAAGAGGTAGTATGATGCAGCTCCACTGGAAATAACAATGGCCAACACTATTACTTTAGTTTCTGGCAGATATCTGGAACACTAGAAATTAAACATTTCTAAGGTTTGAGATAATTGTTATTAATTATTATAGTAACTTGAAATTAGATTTCAAAGTAGTTCAAAGTTGGCTTACACATATTCATCATGTTTACAATATAAATATGTTATATTCATATAGCACCTTATGCTTACAGTGTTTTCCTATATGCAACCTCATTTAAACTTCAATAATATATAATGTAAGTATCATTTTCAGTTTTCAAATGAAGAGCCTAAGGTTTGCAGGTAATAAGGGCTATAAAACGCCCAGCCAGGGTTGAGCATAAGAGTTGTGAATCCAAGTATTTTCTCACTATAACATGTAACCTATACAGCAATATTAAAATAACTTGTATATGTAAGTTCCAAATACTTTCAAGGTAAAAAAGTGGTATACATTGTCCTCAAATTTCTAAGTAAATTATGTTGATGTTCTCATACTTAAATTTTCTTTTTCATATAATTTTTGTAAAAGATAATTGTTTTGTTATTTTCAGCTTTCTTACCTTTCTAAAAGAATTCAGCAATAGAAAAAATACTATCAAAAACATATAGCTAATGAACAGAAAAAGTCATCTTTCATTACCACAAACAAACATTTCTCACTTAGATGTTTTTCCTTTGATATCCTTTAAAAACCTTATTGAAACTCATTTAAAACATTAGCCAAGGCCGGGCGCGGTGGCTCACTCTTGTAATCCCAGCACTTTGGGAGGCCGAGGCGGGCGGATCACGAGGTCAGGAGATCGAGGCCACGGTGAAACCCCGTCTCTACTAAAAATACAAAAATATTAGCCGGGCGTGGTGGTGGGCGCCTGTAGTCCCAGCAACTCGGAGAGGCTGAGGCAGGAGAATGGCGTGAACCCAGGAGGCGGAGCTTGCAGTGAGCCAAGATTGCGCCACTGCACTCCAGCCTGGGCGACAGAGTGAGACTCCGTCTCAAAAGGAAAAAAAAAAATTAGCCAAAACAACTGTATAGTTCACCTCAGTGATTCAGTATAGTTTTGTAACAAGCTTTTTTGCGTATTTTGTTAATTTGCCCTTTAATGGGATGTGATATCACTACAGGTTACATCCTATTTCTGCCAAAATGTATTTTACCTTGGCTTTCCTTGAAATGAATTATAACACGGGATTATCCATCTATGATGGGTTCTTTATCTAATTGGGAAACTGAATCAGATTTAACATCATACAGGTTTAAAACTCACGTGTTTTGCTAGTTTTAAATTATTATCTGTTAATAGAACATAGGTTCAGTGTATCTACTGTTACCAAATCCAATTTTGAAATAACCTTGGTGATTTTAAGGACAAAAGAGATGCTAGAATATAATTTGTCAAGTGTGAAAACCGACCACTATGAGCTTTATTTCTAAAGAAATAAGTGATATTCATCAACAAAACGAGCATCTGAACATTTAAAAGAATTGTCAAAGTAAGAAAGGGGCTCACCGGTCTGAGTGAAACCAAACTGATGTAGAATCTCTTGAGCGGTCAGCACGTTTGACTGCTTTAACTTAGACTGTTGTGAGGAGACTGCTGGTGGTGAAGTAAATGAGAGATTTTTGTTGACCTGTATTAGGAAAACAAATCAGAAACTACAGTGTAATTTCCTGGATTACTGATGCAAAAACTGGATGAGAAATATTTGCTTATTATACAAACCAGGACACATGATAGGTCAAAAGGAGTGGTAATGATGTATATGGTCAGTTTGTAAAGTTTACAAAAGAGAATCATTTTCATCAAGGAAAAAATATAATAGTAATTAGAACATAGCTACATGAAAATAAATCAGCCTTACTAAGTTTACCATGGACTTGACATTATTAATAACTTAGAGTGGTCTTAAGTTATGCAAAGAAATGCAAGAAATAAAAATGACTCTTGACTGGTTCAATTAAGGAAGAGTAAAAATGTTTCATATTCACATTTCCCTAGCATTTTAGTGAAATAGCAAGTACTTCCTTTTCAGAGATACACAGAAAACACCTGTACTACTCATGTTTATATACACCATGGTGACACAGATAACACAGCTGTAACCTAACTTGCCATGTGAAATAGTTTCCATTGCATCAAAACACCTTACTCTTAGGATACTATTTAAAAATATCATTAAAATAACAAGGACAATTTCTGTAAGTAAATACAATGCTCTATAACATACAAAACCTAGTATGATTATCTGAGTGCACACTAGCCTCACAGAAATGAAATGCATAATAAACACAACATTTTAACTATAGCTCTTGTAGGAAAATAAATAGTTCACTGAAAAAGCTTGAAATGTTTATAGGCAAATTCATCTTGTAAATCAGGATTCGTTTCAGAAAAAAATTGTATCTTTTTTTCATTATTAACAAATCAATCATTTAATCTTTTTCATTACTTTCAAAAACCACAATAAAATGTGATCTATTTTGGAGAAACTGACAGTCTGATTTCTAATTCACTTCAAAAAGGTAATCTGTAAATTAACAAAATGATAATTTATGGCATATAAATATTACTATATTAAAATAGCCCCTTTCCCATTTTTTTGTTTAAATAATGAAAATCATACAGAGGACTTCTACTGTGCAAGTATTTAAAATTTTCCTTTTGATGTTCTGTATGAGACAATACCGGGCTCTCGTTACATGCCCTTTATCTGATTCATTATTTACATGTTTGTAAATTTTTTTTCTATTTTTGCTTTTAAACAGCGATAATAAACAGTATATCTTAGTTTAGGTTTTTCTCTTAGAGCAAAGAGTTAGCAAATTCAGTGAAAAAGTCAATTAAGACCATATGTTAATATAGTTCTAAAGTAACTAAACTATTATGTCATCTCATTAAAAAATAAAAGTATTTTCCAAAGTAGTTGGAGGGGTCAAATACCACATCAGTCCTAAAATATCACCCAGCTTTAAAAATTCTATCAAAATCCATTAAATACAGATCAAAATTGACCAGTTATAGTGATACAATACCTAAAACAACAAACTCATTTAGTATCTTTGAGCTTCCCTTTCCATCTTTAAATGGAGATAAGAAAAATAATATCTATACTTCAATGGGAATGTGCCAAGAAAGCAACAATGATGAACTGGTATCATAAAGTGCTATTCGTATGTTAACCATAAAGCACTAATGAACATTAAATAAGAAATAGATTAAATAGAATATATTGGCAAGAGCAAACGATAAAGTAGTATACAAATAAGATGTTATATTAGTTATTATTAACATCACTAGAAGAAAGGGTAATTAGGTATTTATGATGTAGTATGATGATATAGCCAATTTTTCAGAGTTCTGTGCTTTCAAATGGAAAAGAACATATTTATCACTTAACTATTTAATTCACTTCTTTTTGGAATCATTTCTCACTTTTACTTCCTGAAAATTTTTATCTTAAAATCAAGTAATGCATTTAAAAATCTGGTGCAAACAGGTGTATGCTGGAGAAATGAAGATATATCTATATACACACACATCTTTGCACACACATACACACACCTACATATATCCACATCTATATAGATATCTATATAGATACACACAATAGCCATTTATAGCCTTCTTCTTCAGAAATTTGTG
Source organism: Hylobates moloch (assembly GCF_009828535.3). NCBI lineage: Eukaryota > Metazoa > Chordata > Mammalia > Primates > Hylobatidae > Hylobates > Hylobates moloch. The sequence goes on from NW_026652277.1 coordinate 153,168,535, forward strand.
TTAAAAACAAAAAATACCAGGAAAGTTAAAATATGATACTTAAATGCCTCTGTTCAAACAGAAAGACTTGCCATTCTTTTAAAACAAAATGTTTTTTCTTTTTTTTTGAAAAACCTAAAATCTATAATTATATGTTCTTCCTAAACATTTTTATAATTCTGATCTTTCTTGACATATTTTTTTACAGACTATTCAAATGTCCATAAAGCGATGAGAGTAGCAACGTAACAGAGCAGACAATTTCTAAAATTTGGGGTAACTCTTAATTATTATTGTTATTATTAGCGATTTGTTTTGAAATTAGAACTCAAATCATTTTCAAAGCTAGCTCATACATATTTATTATTCCATTTAGAGGAAGAAAAATAATAGTAACCATTAAATAGAGTGAAGCAATATCTATTTTTGAAATATGTGCTGTGGAAAAGAATTGCTTAATAATTTTACAACAACAGAAAGGTTGGTTAAGATAGTCTACCCTACACCAATCTACCCTCTTTTCACAACACCCTTTTCTGTTTGCTTCATGCAAAAACCACAGTCTGCCAAAGTCAGTTTAATACCTCCATATTGGAGAAAACTAAAAGCATAAAAATTCAATGAAATTCACAATAAAGAAAAAAAATCATCTGGAACTTCTGCCAAGTTAATCATAAAACTGTTTTGCCTACTCTTTCAGGGTATAAGCAGACAAGCAAAATATGCAAATTACTAATTCTCTAGATGGGCGTTAATTTTCCTGTTAAAAAACTTGCTGCTCTGAACATAAAATTGAATGCACAATATCAAGCAAGCTGACAGTTTCTCTTTTAGTGATTAGTTAAAATTTAAAACCATGGAACATAGTACTCATTTCTATGTATACTTACAAGTCTACCCTTTTAGCTAATTTTAGATAACATGCTACATTCACCTGAAGAATTGTTTATGAAGTTTCAAGTTGTGATGATATCTCAAGTTGGTTTTAAATTATAACCAAAAGAATGTTAATGCTGTCTGTATACTTAAAAGTTCACAAATTCATCTCTCTTTGCCAGACAGCTGTCATATTTTTCCACTAATCTGAACAATAATGCAGATAATATTTTAATCTGATGGCAGTTCTGGTGGCATCAGAAAAAAGAAAACAATAATACCCAGGAAGTTTTTTTTTTTTTGCAAATCATGTATCTGTTGTAAAAATTAAAATACCAGTATTAAAGAAAAAGTTAAACAGAAAACTTGAGCCAAAGTGAGGTTCAAGATATTTGAAGTCAGGTATCTTTTACATTCTCATAATATAAACTTTAAGAGTAGCTTAAGCTCTTGTGATTTCTAGCTTAGTAAAGTCTAAGCAATGAGTAGCCTACGGTATTATAAAGGGCAATTCAAATATGACCTCTCAGTCCTCAGATGTTTTCTTTACAAGCCAGGACAGAGAAGTGAGGGATTTGGAAGAAAATGCTGTAACTATTAAAGAAAAATTTCTACAGCAATAAGATACCAGAAAAATCTTACCCCCAAACCAGTTCATTACTACTACATTAGCTAAAACCAGTATTCAAATTTGAATCAGTCACTATCAAGTGTTTCGGTTATATTTAATCATGATTCTGGAACCTCTGATAGGTACCAAGGACTGATGGTTCATAGATTACTGATATGACACCTTCATGTCAATTTCAAAATTAAGATCTAGTCCTGGCTCAAACCAATTATCCAGCAATATTCCTTAGGGTAAAGCAATTTACCTCAATGCATCTTGGTTTTCTCAAAACCTTTACCTCCTTTTCTCTCTTAGTTCACTGCCTTGCTTCACAGAGAAAATTTGGTCTTGAACCCCTGAACTTCTCATTTCCAAACTTATGAAAGAATGGACCTCTCGCACCTATCCTTATGTCTTTACTTCTAGGGTTGGAGGAAGAGGAGCATTCTGTTCAAGATTCATCCCTCAGTCCCCTTAGGGTTATCCTTAAAGCTCTTCCAAATTCTACTTTCAGGCCAGGCCCAACAACTAATGCCTATAATCCCAGCAATTTGGGAGGCTGAGGCAAGAGGATCACTTGAGTCCAAGAGTTCAAGACCAGCCTGGGCAACACAGTGAGACCTCATCTCTACAAAAAAATAAAAAATTAGCTGGGAGTGGCAGTGCACACCTGTGGTCTCAGCTATCCAGGAGGCTGAGGCAGGAGAACTGCTTAAGCCCAGAAGGTGGAGGCTGCATTGAGCTGTGATGACGCTACTGCACTCAGCTTGGGTGACAGGGAAGACCCCGCTTCAAAACAAAAAACAAATTCTACTTTCAAATTCCTACTGGCTATTTCCCCGCAGGCTAGAAGCACAGACCCTTCTATTTTAGTACAAAAACAAAGAGTAAACAAACCAACTAAAACTCTCCCTCTGATTCCATTACTTCCTTAAGCTTTATTAAAAGCTAAACTCCTTGAAAAACAGCACACAACTGCAATCCATATATCTGAATCCTTCAGTCTTCAACTGGGTACAACAAAGCTTGTCTCCATGATAAAACTAAATTGGACTTATGGTAACCCTGGACTTCAAATGATCAAATTCAGCAGATTCACTTAGGCCTGTATCCTTCTATCTTTCTTTCTGGGGAGCCATCTTCTCTTGGTTATCCTGCTGTGTCCAGCCATTCCTCATCAGTGCTATTTGTTAGATCCACTGAGCTCCTCTTCTTCCTTCACATCACATAATTACACTGGGCAGAAACATTTGTTTTCATCAATTCATCTGCCTTCTAATGTTGATGTTTCTTAAATCTAAAACACATCTCCTGATCATTAAGTTCAGAACTAAACTAACCTTTACCCCACTGTTTACTGTCTTAGGGAAAGCCATCATTCTCCACTTACTTGCCAAGGCCAGAAAGCTGGGACTCATACTAGATTGCTCACCACGCTCCACATATAGATTACTATAGTTTGTACTACTCCTCCAGTTAAGCCAGTCTTCCAAATAGTGCCCAAATAATAAATCTCTTTAAAAAAACTTTTCTTTTAGGTCTGGGGGTGCATGTGAAGCTTGCACAGGTAAACTCGTGTCACAGGGACTTGTATGGATTATTACATCACGCAGGTATTAAGTCCAGTCCCCAATAGTTATCTTTTCTGCTCCTCTCTCTCCTCCCACCCTTCGCCCTCAAGTAAACCTCAGTGTCTGTTGTTTCCTTTTTGTGTTCGTAAGTTCTCATCTTATTTTGCAGTTATCCAGTTTTGGAATGCCATGAAAAAATAATTATGTTTAAAAAAATTTTTTTTAAAAACCTTTGCAAATAATTGAAAAACACTATTCTACTCAAATCTCAAAAATATCCAAATATACGTTTTAAACAGAAAAATTAAAAAAATATTTTCTCTGGGTTCTCTATTTTTTGAACCTTTAAAAAAATGTTTTCAGTGAATAATGAGGTGGATTCGACTACAATATACATTACCACTTTACCTTTACAGCATTGTTCCACTAAACATAACTCAATAAACTTCAACTTGGCTGAATTTATATTCATCTAGGGTAGGTGATGTAATATTTCAAAAAAAAAAAAAAAAGATGAAGTTTCCTGGCTTCAAGAAGCTTACAGAGGTGTGTGGAGGGACAGATATATAAAGATTAGAAGCGAAAGCAGTATTTTGTACAATTTAAAGAGACAGAAAAAGAGAATGTGTGTTATTCCTCCCTGAGGTAATTTATAATCTAACGCCAAAAAGAAAAAAATTAAGCTGAAAGCTGAGTCATGCAAGAAGTTCCTTTTCTTTTTATTCATAAGCAGATAGCTACAGATAAAAGGTTAAATATCTCCACAGGTAGCTTTCATGTTCACCTTATCTTTTGAAAAGCGTCAATTTACTGAGTGTGAGATGAATACATAATTGACTATCCTCCCACATGCGCCTTTTCTCTTGCAACTTGAGGATTCAGTAATGTGACCATACCCTTCTTTTCTCCTCTAGCCTGTTTTTTTTTCCCTTTAAATATTGAAGCCCCCAAAGTCATCTTTGGAGAAAGGCAGACCCACAGACTGTGTCTGTGATTTGTGTTTTTTCTTCTGGGTCCTGTCCTTAACCTCAGCAAAATAAACTTCTAAATTGATTGAGATCTGTCTCAGATACTTTTTGGTTTACAATTGTTTCCCCTTGCTTGCTCACTACATTACTTAAGCAAAGTGGTCTTCTTTCTGCTCTTTGAGCATGCCAGTTTTCTTCCTAGATGAGGATTTTTGCAGGACGTGACTAGCTCCTTGTCAAGTGTTTCTCTTAGCAAGGCCTTCTATGACCATCCTCTTGAGAGTAGCTTCCCCTCCCAGTCATTCTTTGTCCCATGAACCTATTTTATTTTCTTCACATCACTTATTATCTGAAACTACCTTATTTGTTTCCTTTTAAGATTATGTGTCTCTCTACAATAAAAGGTTCTTGTTCACTATTATATTCCAAGCACTTAGAAAAATACTTGGTAGATGCTCAAGAAATACTTGCTTAAAGAATGCTAATGGAAAAAACAAGTGAGCCTTCAACAATATAAAAATACTGTAGAAGGGCAAAAACTTATGTAACGGACACTTGGTGAAAATTTATCCTAGATCTAATAGATAATAAACTGCATAAATATACTCTGTTGTTAAGATTAAAGACTTTTGACAAGGGTGCCAACACCAGTCAAAGGGCAAAGCACTCTTTTCAATAAGTAGTGCTGGGAAAACTGGATAGCCTCATGGAATAGAATGAAAGTGGACCTGTCCATCATACCATATACAAAAATTAATGCAAAATAATCACAGACCTGAATGTAAGATTTAAAACTACAAAAATCTTCAGAAGAAAACATAGGAGTAAATCTTTATGACACAAGGCTAGAAAATTGGTTTTTATTACAACACAAAAAGCGCAAATGACAAAAGAAAAAATAAACTGAACCTCATAAACCTTTTTGTTTCAAAAGACATCATTAAGAAAGTGAAAAGACAATCCACAAAATGGGATAAAATATTTGCAAATCATCTAACTCATAAGACACCTGTATCTAGAATATATAAAGAACTTAAAAGTAAACAATAAAAAGACAAAAAAATCACAATTTTAAAACCAGCTGAAATATTTAAACAGACATTTCTCCAGAAAAAAAGTACAAATGGCACATAAAAAATGCTCAACATCATTAGTCATAAAGATAACGCAAATCAAAATCACTATGATACAACCACTTTTCACCCTCTAGGATGGCCACAAAAGAAGAGAATACAAGTGTTGATGAGGATGAGAAGAAACTGGAACCTCATTCGTACACTGCTGGTGGAATTCGAAAATGGTTCACATGCTCTGGAAAACGTTTTGGGAGTTCTTCAAAGTGTCAAACATAGTTACCATATAACCCAACAGTTCCACTCCTAGATACGTATCCCATAGAAATGAGAATATATATCCACACCAAAACTTATACACACAGTGTTCGTAGGAGTATTATCTTAATAGCTAAAAAGTAGAAACAACCCAAATGTTCATAAACTGATCAAATATAACAATACGTAACCTATTCATACAATGAAATCTTATTCAGCAATAAAAAGTAGTGCAGTTGACCCTTGAACAACATGAGTTTGAACTGTGCAGGTCCACTTATAGGTGGATTTTTTTCAGTAAGTTACACCAAGTGTGCCTGCCTCTCCTGCCTCCCCTTCCCACTTCTCCACCTCTTCTGCCTCTGCCCCCAGTGAAATAACAAGAGCAAACCCTCATTTTCCTCCTGAGGCTATTCAATGTGAAGACAAAGGAAGACCTCTATGATGATTCACTTTGCTTAATGAATAGTAAATGTATATCCTCTTCCTTTTAATAACATTTTCTGTTCTCTGGCTTACTTTAAGAATACAGTATATAATACACATAACACATAAAATATGTGTTAACTAACTGTTTACATTATCAGTAAGGCTTCCAGTCAACAGCAGGCTATGAGTACTTAATCTTTTGGGGAGTCAAAAGTTATACATTAATTTTTGACTGCACAGGTGGTTGGTCCCCCTAACCCGAGTTGTTCACTGATATATGTTACAAATAGAGGAATCCTGAAAACGCTATTTTGAGTAAAAGAAGTCAGTTATAAATGACTACATATCATCTGACTTCATTTACATGAAATGTTCAGATTAGCCAAATCTATAAAGTATATTAATGGCTGCCAGGAATTTGGGGTATGTTCCAAGAGTTTGTATTTGGAGTGTGTATGTGTAGGAATTGGGAATGACTGCTAAGAGATACAGGGCTTCATTCAGGGGTGATGAAAAACTCTAAAATCAAATAGTAGGGATGGTTTGAAAACTTTGTGAATATGGTAAAAACCAGTGAACTGTATATTTTAAAAGAGTGAACATTATGGTATGTAAATTATAGTTCAATAAAACTATTATAAAAAAAGAATAACTGAAGATACTAGTAAGGTTAATTTTTCCAGACACTGATTCATTTCCAAATTAATCATTTTTTGAACGAGTATTTATTCTACCTTTATTAAATACTAGGGATATGAAGATGAATGGCATGATCCTTCACCCTTGGGGAGTTTCCAGATTAGTAGAGGCTGTTCTCCATAAAGCCTTGCTCAATCTGTGCAGGACACTTTATTCTTTGGACATTCAGACAGCATTCCAAAAGAAGAGTATGCAGTACATTTGTTAAAGCAAAATAGCTTTGAATTGCTAGTCAGAAAATAAATTGTATTTTTGCCTCCGATTTTATACACAATGAGTACTTCAGAAGGTTTAGTAATCTTGGAGCTACAATCATTACACCAATCATTGCTATCAGGAACGTTTCCTGAACATCTGCAGCCCAAGTCAGAATATAGCTTGTTCTCTTTTCCCCCCTCGTCTTCCTTCCCCTTGTCTATATTCCATATCCTGTTGACTTGTGACAATTAGGTATAAAAGTGATGGGTTCTGTGACTGATGCTGGACAGCTCAGTGATAGGGTAAGTCTTGTATTTTCTGACACGTTCCTCCCTCCCTAACATGCCCCATCAGGAAAGAGACAATAGCCTATTGCATTCCAAGTGTCTACTACCAAATGGTAGTAGGTGCCCACTGAATTAAAAAAATTCCATTGCACTGACATTATATGAAGCAGTCTCTAAATATACTAACACCATTCTAATTCTTTCCTTCTGGATGTTTTACCTTCTCTTTGTGATATATAATTATATTTGTTAAATGAATAGATGTCTAATTATTCAACTGAATTTTGGGAGTGGACAGACAGGAAAGGATGAACACATGTTGCCATTTCAACTCCTTATTTTCCCAACACCTAAGTTAAAAGTTATACATAAAATAACCTTGCTTGTAAAAGGAGGAAAGCTGCTATGTTGAAAGCATCTAAGATACAATTTAGTTGAAATTGTTTACTAATCGAGAGCCTTTTTGTACACTAAGATTTTTAGACTAACTTGGGACCTTGGGCAAATCACTCAACCTGAATAAACCTCAGTTTCCTCCTTTCTAAAATTGGAATAACAATTATATCTAATCCATCTCTCAGGATTATTATACAGTATAGTTAAACGAGAAAAGAAATGTGAAAGACTTATAAATGAAGAAGAGCATTATCAGTACAATAAATCATTTATGTACAGCTTGCATGCATTTCAATGCTTATACAGTTTACTAAGCATATATCTACTGGAACTATATTGACTGGTGTCTTATACAAATTAACTATCACATAAAATTTTTCTCAGAGAATGACATGACCTTGTTGATCCTTTACTGAAAGTATCTCAATCACTTAGTATTCTTAAATCTTTAAAAATGTGAAGCTACTTTCTAAATGATCACTCTTACTAAATTATCGGGTTCCAGTATTGTAATTCTTTGATAAACCTGAGCTCCAATTATGGAAGTACACATCAGATTAACTTTTATAAAGGTTCCAAACTCTATGAATGGTGCATTCTAGGTATAGCATTACTAGGTATAGCATTACTATACCTTTAAAGTTATCTTCTTGGTAATAAAAACTACTTACTTTTGCAGCACAGGATCGTATCACCTCCTAAAAGAAATACAGGAAAATAAGGAAGTATTCATAATTTCATTAAATAAAGTATTGACTGTTTTCAAAACACTCAGATGTTAATCTTCTAATAACCTAAATCAGCATTTGGAAGTTTCTTTATCCATTATCCTGCCATTGTCACTCTGCATTGTTTCCAATGAAAGAGTCTTAATGACATGTTCAAGGTAAATCTAACTTGCCCAAACAAATGGCACTGTGAAACTCCTGAGGGTTCACAGGTTATCTGCCTCAAAAAAAACTTGCTCTTCAATCAACAGAATAATAAAATTCTATGCTAGAACACTAACAGGTGTAAAAGACACACGCTGAGTTAAATGCAATATATAATTATCTTTATAAATAATAATAGCCATAAATATCATTCCCATATTATTTGTACCAGATGAAATCTAATATTAAATAGTAAATACTACTAAATGATAAAATATGACTATTATTGAAAGAGCTACAGAAAGGAACTCTGTACAATTCATGGTACAAGGCCAAGAAAAGATCATTTTGAAAGAGAAACTAGTAAAAGTCGGTGTATTATGGACAATTTGAAAATCTGCTGCTAAGGAGACAGTAAAAATACTCAAGTCTGGCCGGGTGCAGTAGCTCATGCCTTGTAATCCCAGCACTTTGGAAGGCCGAGGCAGGCGGATCACGAGGTCAAGAGATCGAGACCATCCTGGGCCAACGTGGTGAAACCCCGTCTCTACTAAAAATACAAAAATCAGCTAGGCGTGGTGGTGTGCACCTGTAGTCCCAGCTACTCGGGAGGCTGAGGCAGGAGAATCACTGAAACCCGGGAGGTGGAGGGTGTAGTGAGCCAAGATCGTGCCACTGCACTCCAGCCTGGGTGACAGAGTGAGACTCCATCTCAAAAAAAAAAAAAAAAAAAAAGAAAAGAAAAAAAGAAAAAGAAAAAAAAATACTCAAGTCCAGTCCAATTAGGAGTTAGCCAGCATATATCATCAGCCTAGTACAGAGCTAGTGAAAAATGGTCATAATCAACAAGGAGTTTAGAAAAAAAAGAGAACTGAAAAAAATAGGTAATTCTCAGTTATTGGGAGCATTACCATTTAGTCATAATATAAATCATTTAATTATTTATCAGCATACTTAACTGCATGTTGCTGCCACAGCAACACCCAAAAGCATTCTGCAACCTAGGTAAGACCTCACAGGTGGACAGTACCTTGAGAACATCAGTATATCTCATTCTAAGTTTTTAGATCCAGAAATTTGATTTTATCAGTGCATCCGCAGTTGCTCAAAATCTGGAATATCTATTTTTTGATCTAGAAATTTCTAAGAGCCAGATACTGTGTCTAAAGCATATCAGTAATTCAGTCACTAAAAGGAGACAGTTAAACTGATTGTGGACATGGGAGTCCAACTACCTGGGCTGAATCCCAGCTCCAGTGCTTACTACTTGTGTGATCTTGGTTATGTGGCTTGATCTCTGTAAGCCTCAAAATCTTCTTCTGGAAAATGGGAATAATACTCACCCCTATAGGACAGTTTGAGAATTAAATACAATAAAATGTAAAGCCTTTATTTAGCACAGTGCCAGAAATATATCAATTATTACTAATAATTAAACAGATGTTAGTTATCATTAATCAATATATACGGTGGTATCTCCTGTGGGGTAGAGAAAATAAATCCTTTTTCAAAATCGGCATAAAACATTTTCAAACCCATTCAATCCATACTCCTATGGCTCTACTTAGCAATCAGTTCTGTGATCATTAGCCTGGGCTTCAGGTTAAATTTAGATAGGACGAGATCTTTAGTGTTCAGGCTGCCAGAATGGTCTACTTTTTATTATATTATAAGGTGTATTTTCATGGATTCTCATTTATTAATCAACTTTTTGTAGGACTGATTAATCTTAATAGATACTACAGATTCTGAGCAACACTGGATGCACTGATAAAATCAAATTTCTGCATCTGAAAACTTGGAATGAGATTTACCAATGCTCTCAAGATACTGTCCACCGGTGAAGTCTTACCTGGGTTGCGGAATGCTGTTAGGTATTGCTGTGGCAGCAACATGCAGTCAAGTGTGCTAATAATGAAATAATTAAGTGATTTATATTATGACTAAATGGTAATGCTCCCAATAACCGACAATTATCTATTTTTTGTATCTTTTACACATCAATGCCTAAACACCTATTATATACCTGCTGAACTGAATTTATTATGCAACTCACTCACACACACCCCACAAAAATTACACCCTAAACATGTATCATAATTTATTAGAAAAACATTCCTATTGTAATAACAAATAAATAAAAAAAGGAATTTGTGGTCTACTGAAATACAATTGCAAGAAACAAGAGAAAAGGCATAATGACAAAAGGTGGGAATTCAGTCAACCTAAATGTTTGCAAAATATAGAATATTTTGAATAGAATATGCCATGGGAATAAAGACGACATTTTGTTTTTATTCCCATACATACTATGTACATTCTGAAAGAAAATACAATGCAGATAGCATCAGAAAAATAAATTCAGTGAATTCTCTCAACAAAGGAAAAATAACGGTTTTTAAAAACTAGAGCAAAACTTTCATTTCCAAAGGCAGCTTCTATCTGCCTCAATACCAAAGCAGACATATTCTCTAAATAATTTTAAAAAGACATGGTAAAAGCTAAATAAAGTAATAATTCAAAGTAAATTTTTTTATAATAAATTATCAATTTGCTTCTCTCTTGCCTTTGATTTCATTTCTTAAAAAACATTTTTCTGCCGGGCACAGTGGCTCATGCCTGTAATCCCAGTACTTCGGGAGGCCGAGGTGGGTGGATCACAAGGTCAGGAGATCGAGACCATCCTGGCTAACACGGTGAAACCCCGTCTCTAATAAAAAATACAAAAAATTAGCCTATTAAAAATACAAAAAAAAATTAGCCAGGCATGGTGGCGGGCACCTGTAGTCCCAGCTACTCAGGAGGCTGAGGCAGGAGAATGGCGTGAACCCAGGAGGCAGAGCTTACAGTGAGCTGAGATTGCGCCACTGCACTCCAGCCTGGGCGACAGAACGAGACTCCGTCTCAAAAAAAAAATTTTTTTTCTGATTTTATTTTTCCTTTACATCTACTTTCTTTAGTTCTTACATCCTTTCATTTATCTGAGGACGACAGGTATATAAAATGAAATTAGAAAAAAGCTACAAGACTTAGGTGATTCCAGGATGTTAAGTTTTACAGTAAAAAGACCGATAGACTGTAGGAAACTTGTTTTTATAAATCTGTTGGTGAGTTGTTTTTATGCCTGTAGATGAAGTTACTTTGCCATGCAAGTTTTGAGACAAGGAACACATTTTCTTTTTTTTCCTGGTGAAGAAATATGTTTCTCTTCATCTTTAAAGCTCAATGTATCTATTCAGACTTCCTTTTAAAATCTGGAACAGCATGCATTATTTGATTATATTAAAAATGATAAAATACAAAGAACTGCAATATTGAAATAAATTTATTAATTTATAGTTATATATTCTAAAAGTTAACTAAGAAATATATATATTTTTCTCTATTCCTACATTTATTCTGGGTTTAGGTTAAATCTAAACCCAGAGATGGAATGTAATCTGCATCCTGGTAAACACCTTCAAGTCTCTATAAAGAAAAGGAGAGAGGAAGAGAGCATAGTCAGAACTAAAGCTGTCTCAATGTAGTTCCTTGTATAGTTTAATCAAGATCTCTATCAAGGAAGCAAGAAAAGGGATAGTATTTATTAAAGAAGGTAAGAATAAAACAATGAACAAGGCTGCACAGCCCCTGTCTTCAAGGAGCTCAAAGTAATTCTAATAAAAGGACTTCCACTTAATTCTACTAAAAGTATGGTCAAAGATATTTTTCAGGATGCTTAGGCTTCTTACTACATTTGACCATTTATCTTTGAGAAAAATTTTCTAGGAATTTTCACTAACAGAATGCTACACTACCTTTAACAAAGCACCTTCCTCCTCATCATTTTCATGATCTATTTTCCAATTTTATGGGCAATACCTGGTTTATGTGGTACTTTTCTTATGAGTAGTGAGATAGAACTTTTAAAACACGCATATGAAACATTTCTATCGCCTCCTTTTAGAAGAACAGTTTATTTCTTTTACCCATTTCTTTGTTAAAGGTTTACTATTTTTCTTTACTGTTTAATTTTTTGCATGTTAAAAGGGCTGCTTCTTTAATACATTTTATGTAAACATTTCCCCAGGCTGGTGTTTGTTGCACATATATGTGTGTGTTTGTATGTTTTGTATATACACACAAATATACACATCCTTATATTTTTAAACAGAGAAATTTAAAATTCTATGTCTATAATCTATTAATATTTTGGGAGAGGATTTTCCACTGCTTTTAAAATTAGTATGTTTTCATTCATTTGAGAAATATTTGCAAGCGTATTTCCCTAGTTTTTAAAAAGATCTGGACTTTCCTATTTAACTCCTTGGTAAATGAGAATTTGATTTAGGTGAGTGACCTAAGATAGAGATGTAAACGGACTGTATTTTTCAGTTCACTCATAGTTAACAAGGTTTCCCAACACCATACAAGGGAACAATTCTTCCTTTCCCCACTGATTTATCTTTCTATCTTAGTGATTTTGAATTATACTACTAGTATTATTTCAGCTTCATTATTACTTTGGTTCTTACGGAGAAGTTCGAAGATAGCTTAGTTCCTATGTAGATAACCAGACTTTTCTTTCCCCCCATTATATCTATGAATTTTCTGTAAGAAATCTTTAAAAATCAAACGATTTCACTAGGATATTTCTAAGATACTGGCATCTTTTCATTAATTGGTCTGGTAATAGATACTTTCATTTTACAGATTTGGGACTTTAGCACAGGAAGGCCTTTTGTATTTGATCTTTGTTATCTCTTTTCACACATGCTGGTCTCTTCTTTAAGAACACTGATCAACCATGCGCACAATCTATCTCATATTCATCTCTTCTCTCATTATCAACAATAATAACTAACATTTATCAGTGGCACTATGTATCAGACACCCTGTTAAGAGGTTTACTTTTAGGGTCTTGCTGAATCTTAAAAATCCTGTAAGGTAAGAAATACTACAATCTCCATAATGGCTCATGCCTGAAATCCCAATACTCTGGGAGGCTGAGGCAAGAGGACTGCTGACTGCTTGAGGCTAGGAGTTGGAGACCAGCCTGGGCAACATACCAAGACCCAGTCTCTACAAAAAAAAATTTTTTAATTAGCCAGGCCTGGTGGTGTGTGCCTACAGTCCCAGCTACTCAAGAGTCAGAGGCAGGAGAATTGCTTGAGCCCAGGAGTTTGAGACTGCAGTGAGCAATGATCACACCACTGCATTCCAGCCTGGGCCACAAAGTGAGACCCTGTCTCTAAATTAAAACAAAACAAAACAACCAAAAACCACCTCATTTTATAGATGAGGAAAACCAATTTTACTTAAACTTCTCCAGTCAAAAAGCTGGCACAAGTTGGAGGCTACGCCATTCCTATGCCTAAGCAGCTGGACCCCAGAGCTACACTCTTAACCATAGTTTTCACCTATCTCTTTTATTCTGTATTCTTATGTGCTTCTGAAATTAGTTCTCTGTGCTACACTATTGATCTGGTATTTTAAAGTGTCAACTTTCTCTTTTACCATTTGCAATGTGGAATTAATTGAAGCTTATCTTTTGATTTTCTTTAAATTCATTTTATCTTATATGTCTTTTTAAAATCAAAATCTTGGGACTCTCATCTCTTCATTAATAGAAATTCTGTTTTCTTCCATTTTATTGAGAACACACTCTAAATATTCTGTTTCTTACAGCAAAGCATTTTAAGATATGCTTTGCCTTTACTTACTTTCCTTTTTTGGGGAAGCGGGGACACAGTCTCATTTTGTCACCCAGGCTGGAGTGCAGTGGCACGATCTCGCCTCACTGCAACCTCTGCCTGCTGGGTTCAAGTGATTCTTGTGCCTCAGCCACCTGAGTGGCTGAGATTACAGGTGTACGCCACCATGCTGGGCTGATAAAGTCACAGTTTCTCTTTCTTTCCTAGGAGATGGAGTCATACCCATATGCTAAGCCCTAGGTGTGGTCATCTGGTTCAGAGCCCTCCCTGATCACTAGGTGCTGGGCTAGTCTTTACAGAGATATCAAGTCAGAACAACATGATAGATTATCCTAAATTCAGGTTGTCTGTTGCAATTAAGGATTTAGGAATAAGTACCTGAAAGGAACCATAAAAGTATAAGAAGGTCTAACTTTAAGTAATTAACTTACTTCATTAAATGAATATTTATTGGCATGGCAATGTAAAACAGGAAATAGTTTAAAAGTTTCAACTGCATAAAATAAACTTACTGTGACAGATTCAAGCCTCTGTTTTACTAGCTGCATCTTTGTTGAAGAATTTTCAGTGTGGACAAATTCATCAATTTGAAAAGAGCCTTGATGGGGTAGTTTTGGACAGGTACATAGGGCATCTTGACTTTGGTGTATTCCAGGTAATGGAAATGTTCCATTGTAGCGTTTGAACATTTCAGCCTCCTGCTGGGCAACTGAAGAAATGAATCCATAATTACTTAAATCATCATAGCAAAAGCATAATCAAGCCCTAAAACTGTAGCATTCAACAAATAATCAGAAACTGCATAACACATCTTAAAAACTGGGTAATAATAAGACACCATGATTAGCAAAATTTGAAATTATTCGATGCTATAAAATCATAACGAAGGAAATAGAATTTCAGGTCAGGCAGCATTATAATTGAGCTGTGAAGGCCATGTAAATTAAAGTTAGTATAAATATATGTATATAGAAAAATAATACTAAAAAATCAAAGGCATAACAGAATTAAGGGAAATGTTAAAATAATATTTATTCACAAGCCTCTCTAAAACAACTATTTTCATATTTCTGTACCCTTCTTAATTTTTACACACACATTCTATGTAAGATATTGAAATGTAAATACAATTTAACATTTCTCAATTTAAATGTAAGTATTTCTTATATTTCTACAATGATGTAATTATCATTATTAAATGTTTTACAGTATCTCATTTAATGAAGCGCCGTAATTTTTTTTTACACATTCTCTTATACTGAATACAGTTGGCCCTCTGTATCTGTGGGTTCCCTATCCATGAATTCAACCAACTATGGATAAAAAATATTCAGAAAAAATAACAATACTATAAAAACTACAGTATGATAACTATTTACATAGCATTTATACTATATTAGGTATTATAAGTAATCTATAGATGATTCCAAGTATGAGAGAAGATGTCTACAGATTATATGCAAAAACTATGACATTTTATATAAGTGACTTTAGCATCCATAGATTTTTGGTATCCCCAGGGGTTCTGGAACCAGTCCTCTATAGATAACAAGAGATAACTCTATTTATAGTGTACTCTGTTCTCCCTTATAGATCATGCAAGAATAATTACTTTCATAGCTGACTTTGTTTCTTAACATAATTCTTATTTTGGATTTAATTCTTTAGAGTGATGAAGATAGCTCAAAGGGTGAATGTTTTGATGATGATTGATAATGATGATGATAATGATAATAACAAGCACGGTAGCATCTGTGCTGCACTTTGTATTTTTTGGGGTGCTATCACTTACATATTACCTCATTTGATCATTTAAAACACATGAACTTGAAAAATTTTAAATGTCTGTCTATATATACAAAGGAGAAAAAATATATAAACTCATCATTTAAAAAAGTATTTCCTTAGTTATATAATCTTGAAATGGAAAGCCTTCCTAAACGTGACATGAAAAAAAGAAATCTCAAAACAGGGATTCATAATATGGAATCAATGGATGAACCTTCAGGGAGTCTATGGACTACTGAAATTACTATGGAAATGTGAGTGTGTTTATATAAGCGTTTCTGGAAAGCAGATTCATAATTTTTATCAGGTTATCCATCGAAGGATTAACTGAGTCAGAAAAGGTTAATAATTGTCAACATTCTTATGGACCAATGAACAGATTTTGTAACATGAACATTTAAAGAGTCTTCATTAAAATAAAAAAACTGGCCAGGCACAGTGTCTCATGCCTTAATCCTGGCACTCTGGGAGGCTGAAGTGGGAGGATCACTTGAGCCTAGGAGTTAGAGACCAGCCCTGGCAAGACAGTGAGACCCTGTCTCTATAAAAAATTGAAAAATTAACCGGGCAGGGTGCCATGTGCCTGTAGTTTCCAGCTACTGAGGAGGCTGAGGTGGGTGGGAGGATTGCTTGAGACTGGAGGTCAAGGCTGCCACTGCATTCCAGTGAAGACTGGATGACAGAGCTAACATGATTTTTTTTTTTTTTTTTTGAGACGGATTCTCACTCTGTCGCCCAGGCTGGAGCGCAGTGGCGCGATCTCAACTCACTGCAAGCTCCGCCTCCCAGGTTCACGCCATTCTCCTGCCTCAGCCTCCCAAGTAGCTGGGACTATGCGATTTTTAAATCATATTTAAGACTTAAATATATAAATAAACTACCACAACAAAAATTAAAAAGGAAATGATGTAATAGGGTTCTTCCATTTCTGACCAAAATGCAGTAGGGACTAGATTTACTCTGCTGCTCGAAACTACCGAAAAATGGACAAACTGTATAAAAGAAAAAAAAAAACTGTCTGTCTTTGCAGACATGATTGTCTAGGTAGAGCTAAAGTGGAGTAAGGCAAGTGAGGCACACAGGCAGCAAAATTTAAGGAGGTTCTCTCTCTGAGGTCCTGGCTCTATATCTGTGTAAAAATTCTAAATGGAATCTAAAAAAACAAGGCACTAGAATTGACTTTAGCAATGTTGCAGGAGACGAGACCGGAACACAAAAATCATCTATATGTCTATAAACAAGCAATTAAGAACCAAAAATTGAAATTAAAAAAATATATATGCCATTTACTATGGCATAAAAAACATGACATACTTTGAGAAAAAAAAGGAGAAAGATGTGAAAGACCTGTATACTGAAAACTAAAACTACTGCTGAGAGAAACTGACAAAGCAATTTGTCATTGTGTTCATGGGGTGGCATACTCAATATTGGTAAGATGTAAATTCTCCCCAAATGATCTGTAGATTCAATGCAGTCCCACTCAAAATTCCAGCAGGTTATCTTTGGAGAAATTGTAAAATAAATTCGAAAATCGACATGGAAATGAATATTACCTAGAACAGCCAAAACAACTTTGAAAAAGAACAGAATACCTGACTTCAAATCTTATAAAGCTACGGTAATCCACACAGTTTGCTACTGGCATAAAGATACGTAAATAGACCAACAGAATAGTAGAGAGTGCCCAGGGTGTATAGACAAAGTATAAAGGCCATTCAGTGGAGAAAAGACAGTTTTTCCAACAAATGGTGTTAGAATAGTTGGATATTCACATGTGAAAAAAATGAACTTTGATCTATACTTTACAACATGTACAAAAGTAACTCAAAATGAACCACAGATCTAAATGTAAAACCTAAAGCTATAAGACTTCTAGAAAAAAACAGAGAACACTTTTGTGAGCTTGGGTTAGGCAAAGATTTCTTAGATACAACACTAAAATGCATAAAAGAACAAGCTGATAATTTGAACTTCATCAAAATCTCAAACTTCTGTTCTTTAAACTGTTAAGACAATTAGAAAACAAACCAGACTGGGGGAAAATACCTGCAAATCGTATGCCTGATAAAATACTTGTATACACAAAACACAAAGAAATCTCAAAACTCAATAATCAGAAAACAAATAGGACAATTTAAGAAATGAACAAAAGATTTGAAAAGACAATTTACTGAAGAAGCTATATGGATGGCAAGCATGCAAAAAAAGGTGCTCAGTATCTTTAATCATTAGGGAAAAGCAAATTAAAACCACAATAAAATAGCACTGCATGGATATTAGATGGTTAAAATTCAAAAGATTGGCCATTTCAAAGTTGGCAAGTACATTGATACACTAATGGTGGGAATGTTAAATGTTAAATGGCGCAACCACTTTAGAAAATAGTCTGGCAGCTTCTTAAGAAGTCAAACATACATCTGCAATATGATCCAGCCCTTCTGCTCCTAGAAATTTGTCCAAGAGAAATGAAGGCATATGTCCATACAAAGACTTGTATGTGAATATTTGGAGCAGCTTTATTTGTACTAGCTAAAACCTGGATACAACCCCAATGTCCATTGACAGGTGAATGGATAAACAAACTGTGGCATAGCCATACAATTAAACAACACCCAATTAAACAACACCCAATATAAAGAATAAACGACTAATAAATGCTAAAACACAGATTTATCAAAGTAATTATAAGTGAAAGGAGCCAGATAATAAAAGAGTACATGGTATATACGGTTTCACTTATATACAATTCTGGAAAATGCAAACTAATTTATAGTGGTTGCCTGGGATAAGGGTGAGGAAGCAACAGAGCACATAAGGGCACAAAGTAACTTTTGGGGATGAAATATGTTCATTATCTTGATTGAGGCAATAGTCTCCCAGGTGTATAAATGCCTAAACTTATCAGATAGTACATTTAAATACATTCAGTTTATAATATGCCAATTATACCTCAATAAAGCCATTCACCAAAAAAAAGCAAATGACAAGATTGTAATGAAAGGGGTAATTAATCTTACTATGAAGAGTTCCCATGAAATCCATTAAAAATTAATAATCGAATAGAAAAATGGGCAAAGAACCATTAAAGAAAATTCACAAAAGAACTATGTGCCCAATAAAAATATATTTAACTTCACTAAAAATTAATTAGCAATAAAAATGCAAATTAGAAAGTGTCTTTTTTTTTTTTTTTCCCTGTTTAACTGACCCATTGTACCTCAAGACATTATTTCCTGAGGAATGTAAGGGTAGCTAGTGTGTACTGAAGCACTATCTAAATGTTGAAAAACAGTATAATTGTGCAACAACAGTTGTTCAAACTATGGTGTATTCATTTAATGAAAGGGAATTTAGCCACTAAAATTATATATAGAAATTTAATTATCACAGTGGAAAACTGCTCATAATATATTATTCATTGGAAAAAATAAGTTATAAAACAATATAGACAGTATATACAAAAGGACGACCACTTTTTCAAGTTACCAGCCTTGGTTTCATGAACTATGAGTCTGAGATGATGCATATAAACAATATTAGGCATTTGATCTTTATATTCATGTACTATTTCATTCAGGCACTCTAAATGAAGAACAGCTCAATAATAATTGGTGTTCTCTCCCTGCTAGTGAGTACCAAAGGATATTATCAAGCGAGAGGACCTGATTACACTCCACCCTTTTAGTGATGTACATTCCTCAATACCAATTACTGTTTTTAAGAAGTGTAGCCATTTCTCTGTAGATTGTTGTGGATTTGACTATTATTTTTCATTACACATTTTGAACTTTTCTCCAAAACAATCAGAACACTTACTAACCTCAACTATTCAAAGACTGCTTACAGAACAAGAGAAACTTTAAAGCTGTAAAAGAAAACAAGTGCTCCATGAACTGGAATTTGGAATGTTTAACATTAGTAGGTGGGTTTCAGGAATAAATAAATAAATAAATGCATATCATGTTTCATGATCTTTGTCTTATTTGCTTTTTAAAATTGTCCTTTCAACATTTAGTTGTGTTTTGCTGCTATGAATGGAAAATAAAACTGGGTTTAATTATTTAATGACATTTTTTAACCCCCTGTATTTTCTCTGAGATTGTGTACCTACCAACCATGATTTCATTTTATTTATTTATTTATTTATTTATTTTGATTTGTAATCTTTATATTGATAAAGGGTCTTGCCTCAATGTTGATAGCTGCTGACCGATCAGGGTGGTGGTTGCTGAAGTCTGAGGTGGCGTGGCAATTTATTTTATTTTATTTTATTATTATACTTTAGGTTTTAGGGTACATGTGCAAAATGTGCAGGTTTGTTACATATGTATCCATGTGCCGTGGTGGTTTGCTGCACCCATTAACTCGTCATTTCGCATTAGGTATATCTCCTAATGCTGTCCCTCCCCCCTCCCCCCACCCCACAACAATCCCCAGAGTGTGATGTTCCCCTTCCTGTGTCCATGAGTTCTCATTGTTCAATTCCCACCTATGAGTGAGAACATGTGGTGTTTGGTTTTTTGTCCTTGCGATAGTTTACTGAGAATGATGGTTTCCAGTTTCATCCATGTCCCTACAAAGGACATGAACTCATCATTTTTTATGACTGCATAGTATTCCATGGTGTATATGTCCCACATTTTCTTAATCCAGTCTATCGTTGTTGGACATTTGGGTTGGTTCCAAGTCTTTGCTACTGTGAATAGTGCTGCAATAAACATACGTGTGCATGTGTCTTTATAGCAGCATGATTTACAGTCCTTTGGGTATATACCCAGTAATGGGATGGCTGGGTCAAATGGTATTTCTAGTTCTAGATCCCTGAGGAATCGCCACACTGACTTCCACAATGGTTGAACTAGTTTACAGTCCCACCAACAGTGTAAAAGTGTTCCTATTTCTCCACATCCTCTCCAGCACCTGTTGTTTCCTGACTTTTTAATGATGGCCATTGTAACTGGTGTGAGATGGTATCTCATTGTGGTTTTGATTTGCATTTCTCTGATGGCCAGTGATGATGAGCATTTTTTCACGTTTTTTGGCTGCATAAATGTCTTCTTTTGTGAAGTGTCTGTTCATGTCCTTTGCCCACTTTTTGAAGGGGTTGTCTTTTTCTTGTAAATTTGTTTGAGTTCATTATAGATTCTCGATATTAGCCCTTTGTCAGATGAGTAGGTTGCAAAAATTTTCTCCCATTCTGTAGGTTGCCTGTTCACTCTGATGGTAGTTTCTTTTGCTGTGCAGAAGCTCTTTAGTTTAACTGGATCCCATTTGTCAATTTTGGCTTTTGTTGCCATTGCTTTTGGTGTTTTAGACATGAAGTCCTTGCCCACGCCTATGTCCTGAATGGTATTGCCTAGGTTTTCTTCTAGGGTTTTCATGGTTTTAGGCCTAACATGTAAGTCTTTAATCCATCTTGAATTAATTTTTGTATAAGGTGTAAGGAAGGGATCCAGTTGCAGCTTTCTACATATGGCTAGCCAGTTTTCCCAGCACCATTTATTAAATAGGGAATCCTTTCCCTATTTCTTGTTTTTTGTCAGGTTTGTCAAAGATCAGATAGTTGTAGATATGTGGCATTATTTCTGAGGGCTCTGTTCTGTTCCATTGATCTATGTCTCTGTTGTGGTACCAGTACCATGCTGTTTTGGTTACTGTAGCCTTGTAGTATAGTTTGAAGTCAGGTAGCGTGATGCCTCCAGCTTTGTTCTTTTGGCTTAGGATTGACTTGGCAATGCGGGCTCTTTTTTGGTTCCATATGAACTTTAAAGTAGTTTTTTCCAATTCTGTGAAGAAAGTCATTGGTAGCTTGATGGGGATGGCATTGAATCTACCAATTACCTCGGGCAGTGTGGCCATTTTCACGATATTGATTCTTCCAATCCATGAGCATGGAATGTTCTTCCATTTGTTTGTATCCTCTTTTATTTCATTGAGCAGTGGTTTGTAGTTCTCCTTGAAGAGGTCCTTCACATCCCTTGTAAGTTGGATTCCTAGGTATTTTATTCTCTTTGAAGCAATTGTGAATGGGAGTTCACTCATGATTTGGCTCTCTGTTTGTCTGTGATTGGTGTACAAGAATGCTTGTGATTTTTGTACACTGATTTTGTATCCTGAGACTTTGCTGAAGTTGCTAATCAGCTTAAGGAGATTTTGGGTTGAGACAATGGGGTTTTCTAGATATACAATCAGGTCATCTGCAAACAGGGACAATTTGACTTCCTCTTTTCCTAATTGAATACTCTTTATTTCCTTCTCCTGCCTAATTGCCCTGGCCAGAACTTCCAACACTATGTTGAATAGGAGTGGTGAGAGAGGGCATTCCTGTCTTGTGCCAGTTTTCAAAGGGAATGCTTCCAGTTTTTGCCCATTCAGTATGATATTGGCTGTGGGTTTGTCATAGATAGCTCTTATGATTTTGAGATACGTCCCATCAATACCTAATTTATTGAGAGTTTTTAGCATGAAGGGTTGTTGAATTTTGTCAAAGGCCTTTTCTGCATCTATTGAGATAATCATGTGGTTTTTGTCTTTGGTTCTGTTTATATGCTGGATTACATTTATTGATTTGTGTATGTTGAACCAGCCTTGCATCCCAGGGATGAAGCCCACTTGATCATGGTGGATAAGCTTTTTGATGTGCTGCTGGATTCAGTTTGCCAGTATTTTATTGAGGATTTTTGCATCAATGTTCATCAAGGATATTGGTCTGAAATTCTCTTTTTTGGTTATGTCTCTGCCAGGCTTTGGTATCAGGACGATGCTGGCTTCATAAAATGTGTTAGGGAGGATTCCCTCTTTTTCTATCGATTGGAATAGTTTCAGAAGGAATGGTACCAGTTCCTCCTTGTACCTCTGGTAGAATTCAGCTGTGAATCCATCAAGTCCTGGACTCTTTTTGGTTGGTAAGCTATTGATTATTGCCACAATTTCAGAGCCTGTTATTGGTCTATTCAGAGATTCAACTTCTTCCTGGTTTAGTCTTGGGAGGGTGTATTTGTCGAGGAATTTATCCATTTCTTCTAGATTTTCTAGTTTATTTGCGTAGAGGTGTTTGTAGTATTCTCTGATGGTAGACTGTATTTCTGTGGGATCGGTGGTGATATCCCCTTTTTCATTTTGTATTGCATCTATTTGATTCTTCTCTCTTTTCTTATTAGTCTTGCTAGCGGTCTATCAATTTTGTTGATCTTTTCAAAAAACCAGCTCCTGGATTCATTAATTTTTTGAAGGGTTTTTTGTGTCTCTATTTCCTTCAGTTCTGCTCTGATTTTAGTTATTTCTAGCCTTCTGCTAGCTTTTGAATGTGTTTGCTCTTGCTTTTCTAGTTCTTTTAATTGTGATGTTAGGGTGTCAATTTTGGATCTTTCCTGCTTTCTCTTGTGGGCATTTAGTGCTATAAATTTCCCTCTATACACTGCTTTGAATGTGTCCCAGAGATTCTGGTATGTTGTGTCTTTGTTCTCATTGGTTTCAAAGAACATCTTTATTTCTGCCTTCATTTCATTATGTACCCAGGAGTCATTCAGGAGCAGGTTGTTCAGTTTCCATGTAGTTGAGCGGTTTTGAGTGAGTTTCTTAATCCTGAGTTCTAGTTTGATTGCACTGTGGTCTGAGGGAGAGTTTGTTATAATTTCTGTTCTTTTACATTTGCTGAGGAGAGCTTTACTTCCAACTATGTGGTCAATTTTGGAATAGGTGTGGTGTGGTGCTGAAAAAAATGTATATTCTGTTGATTTGGGGTGGAGAGTTCTGTAGATGTCTATTAGGTCCACTTTGTGCAGAGCTGAGTTCAAATCCTGGATATCCTTGTTAACTTTCTGTCTCGTTGATCTGTCTAATGTTGACAGTGGGGTGTTAAAATCTCCCATTATTATTGTGTGGGAGTTTAAGTCCCTTTGTAGGTCACTCAGGACTTGCTTTATGAATCTGGGTGATCCTGTGTTGGGTGCATATATATTTAGGACAGTTAGCTCTTCTTGTTGAATTGATCCCTTTACCATTATGTAATGGCCTTGTCTCTTTTCATATTTGTTGGTTTAAAGTCTGTTTTATCAGAGACTAGGATTGCAACCTCTGCCTTTTTTTGTTTCCCATTTGCTTGACAGATCTTCCTCCATCCCTTTATTTTGAGTCTATGTGTGTCTCTGCACGTGAGATGGGTTTCTTGAACACAGCACACTGATGGGTCTTGACTCCTTATCCAGTTTGCCAGTCTGTGTCTTTTAATTGGAGCATTTAGCCCATTTACATTTAAAGTTAATATTGTTATGTGTGAATCTGATCCTGTCATTATGATGTTAGTTGGTTATTTTGCTCATTAGTTGATGCAGTTTCTTCCTAGCCTCAAAGGTCTTTACAATTTGGCATGTTTTTGCAGTGGCTGGTACCAGTTGTTCCTTTCCACGTTTAGTGCTTCCTTCAGGAGCTCTTTTAGGGCAGGCCTGGTGGTGACAAAATCTCTCAGCATTTGCTTGTCTGTAAAGTATTTTATTTCTCCTTCACTTAGTTTGGCTGGATATGAAATTCTGGGTTGAAAATTCTTTTCTTTAAGAATGTTGAATATTGGCCCCCACTCTCTTCTGTCTTGTAGAGTTTCTGCCGGGAGATCAGCTGTTAATCTGATGGGCTTCCCTTTGTGGTTAACCCGACCTTTCTCTCTGGCCGTGCTTAACATTTTTTCCTTCATTTCAACTTTGGTGAATCTGACAATTATGTGTCTTGGAGTTGCTCTTCTGGAGGAGTATCTTTGTGGCGTTCTCTGTATTTCCTGAATCTGAATGCTGGCCTGCCTTGCTAGATTGGGGAAGTTCTCCTGGATAGTATCTTGCAGAGTGTTTTCCAACTTGGTTCCATTCTCCCCGTCATTTTCAGGTACGCCAATCAGACGTAGGTTTGGTCTTTTCACAGTCCCAAATTTCTTGGAGGCTTTGTTCATTCCTTTTTATTCTTTTTTCTCTAAACTTCCCTTCTCGCTTCATTTCATTCATTTCATCTTCCATCACTGATACCCTTTCTTCCAGTTGATCGCATCGGCTACCGAGGCTTCTGCAATCTTCACGTAGTTCTCAAAACTTGGCTTTCAGCTCCATCAGCTCCTTTAAGCCCCTCTCTTCATTGGTTATTCTAGTTATCCATTCGTCTAATTTTTTTTCAAAGTTTTTAACTTCTTTGCTATTGTTTTGAATTTCCTCTCGTAGCTCGGAGTAGTTTGATCGTCTGAAGCCTTCTTCTCTCAACTCGTCAAAATCATTCTCCGTCCAGCTTTGTTCCATTGCTGGTGAGGAACTGCGTTCCTTTGGAGGAAGAGAGGTGCTCTGCTTTTTAGAGTTTCCAGTTTTTCTGCTCTGTTTTTTCCCCATCTTTGTGGTTTTATCTACTTTTGGTCTTTGATGATGGTGATGTACAGATGGGTTTTTGGTGTGGATGTCCTTTCTGTTTGTTAGTTTTCCTTCTACCAGATGGGACCCTCAGCTGCAGGTCTCTTGGAGTTTGCTAGAGGTCCACTCCAGACCCTGTTTGGCTGGGTGTCAGCAGTGGTGGCTGCAGAACAGCGGATTTTCGTGAGACCACAAATTCAGCTGTCTGATAGTTCCTCTGGAAGTTTTGTCTCAGAGGAGTACCTGGCCGAGTGAGGTGTCAGTCTGTCCCTACTGGGGGGTGCCTCCCAGTTAGGCTGCTCGGGGGTGAGGGACCAACTTTAGGAGGCAGTCTGTCCGTTCTCAGATCTCCAGCTGTGTGCTGGGAGAACCACTACTTTCTTCAAAGCTGTCAGACAGGGACATTTAAGTCTGAAGAGGTTCCTGCTGAATTTTTGTTTGTCTGTGCGCTGCCCCCAGAGGTGGAGCCTATAGAGGCAGGCAGGCCTCCTTGAGCTGTGGTGGGCTCCACCCAGTTCGAGCTTCCCAGCTGCTTTGCTTACCTAAGCAAGCCTGGGCAATGGCAGGTGCCCCGCCCCCAGCCTGGCTGCCGCCTTGCAGTTTTGATCTCAGACTGCTGTGCTAGCAATCAGCGAGACTGTGGGCATAGGACCCTCTGAGCCATGTGCGGGACACAATCTCCTGGTGTGCCGTTTTCCAAGCCCGTCGGAAAAGCGCAGTATTAGGGTGGGACTGACCCGATTTTCCAGGTGCCGTCTGTTACCCCTTTCTTTGACTAGGAAAGGGAACTCCCTGACCCCTTGCGCTTCCCGAGTGAGGCAATGCCTCGCCCTGCTTCGGCTCGCACACAGTGTGCTGCACTGACTGTCCTGCACCCACTGTTTGGCACTCCCTAGTGAGATGAACCCGGTACCTCAAACGGAAATGTAGAAATCACCAGTCTTCTGTATCGCTCACGCTGGGAGCTGTAGACCAGAGCTGTTCCTATTCGGCCATCTGGGCTCCACTCTCGGCAATTTCTTAAAATAAGACCACAATGGGCCGGGTGCAGTGGCTCATGCCTGTAATCCCAGCACTTTGGGAGGCTGAGGCGGGCAGATCACTAGGTCAGGAGATCGAGACCATCCTGGCTAACATGGTGAAACCCTGTCTCTACTAAAAATACAAAAAATTAGCCGGGCGTGGTGGCGGGCGCCTATAGTCCCAGCTACTCAGGAGGCTGAGGCAGGAGAATGGTGTGAACCCCGATTTCATTTTAATTTGAGTGAGCGAACATGCACAGAAATGGCCCAGAAGCACATATACCTACATAAGCAACAGTTACATAGGTTAGTAAGATTTCAGTATTTTTCATTTTACTTTTTGTCAAACTATTTTCTAAGTATTATAATATGCTAAACATGTATTATTTTTCTTTCTTAAAAATGACACTGGAAAAAAAGTAACAAAAAGCAGAGCCTAATTACCTCTTTCTTATTTTTCCAGGTATTAATATGCCTTTCAGAAGGATTAAAATGGCCCAAATGAAAGCGGGTAACACAAATAAATACAAACAATTATGAATACTTGTTTTTGTCATCTAAACGAAATTTTCTATACAAAAGCCAACTGACTGGTATTCAAGGGTTCAAATTAAACACCCTATTTTATCTTTAACACCTTTAGTTCTGTGAAGGCAGCCACAAAAAAATCTGTAGAAATATTCATAAAGACTTAGTTTCTCAGATACTAGAAAGAGAAGCTGTTCACAAGTTCTTGTGCTCTTCCCCCTCCTCTAGCCTCCACAAATATACACATCAACTTGTGTCAGACTATACAGATTATTTCATTGTAAAATATTAATAGGATTTAATAGATGACTTCTGATATTCCTTCAAGCTCTATGCTTTTAACATTTCAGGGGTTTCTAAAACAATTTGACACAGGCCATGGTTGGAGTATAATTTTGCAATTAAGTAACTCTATTTCTTCACTTTGTCATTACTTTTTGTGTTAATTAAACTTTGCATATTTAAAATTTAGCTCTAATCTAACCTGATATGTTTAAAACTCATAATTTTAAGTCTCACTCCCATCTTTTCCTCACTGTTTGAAGAGCTGTCATGTACCATGCACTAAGCAGATTCTGGAAATACAGACACTGGCCCCACTTGAGGTTTCAACCTTCTGAAGGAGTATAAATTACTGCAAGGTGCTAAGTAGTATAGCTGAGGAATGGACAGATGATGAGAGCACAGAGATGGCAACTACATTTGCTTAAAGAAATGTTATATCCATCAAAATCCTTCTAAATTTACTTCTAATAGGCTATCACTTGGGATTCAAAATTTTACAAAATTGAAAAATTCTTAAAATGTTTTTATGATGGAAAATCCTTTGATTTATATAATAAGCTTGGTGCTTTTGTGTATGTTCTTGAGTTAAACAATTATGAAAAAATAATGTGGTTTTCTCAAGAGATTTTTATCTTTATAGGAGGAAGGATGGAGGAAATAAGATATTTTAATCCACTGCCCTTTGCATTTGAAGCAAATGCAAAGTTTGCTATTATTACAATCTATGTACTTACATTATTGACTTTATAATAAAGTGAACCTGGAATCACAACATATTCTTTCTCTTACATTATATTAACAGTAAGGTTCCCCTTTGGTTCACCATTTAATTCCTTTGTTCAAGACATTTCATTATATATAGCCCTGTTACTTTATATGGTCATCTTAGTGGATACCTAATTTCTTTAGCTATAAACTATTATATTTCCAGTTATAATAGCATTCCTATAAGCTGGTAGTTCTACTTATTTAGTTTCCCAGCATTTAGCAGTTATATAGCATTCTCCTTCTCTAACAACTGTAGTGAATGTTCAGGACTTATAGTTGTTTTTTTTTTTTGTATTTTATCTGGCCTGACTTGTTCTTCCTTCAGCTAATCTTGAGATACTGAGTTGATGGATCCAAGAAGTTCTATAGACTTAACACTTCAATTCTGGTAGTCTGTGTTTCAGGGCCTGTTAGCAATTCTGTATTTCCTTGACATAACTTGTAAGTCAATTAGAACTTTGAAGTATTACTAATAAAACTGTTCAAAATCTATACAGTAATGTGTAGCAGATTCAAGTCTCACAGCCAACCAAATGAGACAGCATCTACCAGCATCTGGCAAATTGATTAGCTGGATATCAAAATTGAATCAACTATCTGCAAATCCCCTGCAGTACATGCTATTCTGCTCTTGTTGGTTCCTATTCCATTATCAATCATCACACAGAATGTTATCCAACTGAAAATGTGTCATACATACCCTGCTACAGAGAATAGCTACAATTTCCTGACTGCAGCCTAGTTCATGAACTCTAATTAAACACAGGCATTACTCAGAGATACGAGGGGTTTGGTTTCAGACTACTGCAATAAAGCATATATCTCAATAAAGAAAGTCATATGTTTTAAATTTTCTAGTGCTTATAAAAGTTATGTTTACACTATACTATAGTCTATTAAGTGTGCAACAGCATTATGTCTAAAAAATCAATGCATTTACCTTAAAACTACTTTATTGCTAAAAAATGCTAACAATCATCTATGTCTTCAGTTAATGGTAATCTTTTTTGCTGATGGAGGGTCTTGCTTTAATGTTAATAAAGGGTCTGCTGACTGATAAATGGGGTGGTTGCTGAAGGCTGGGGTGGCTGTGGCAATTTACACAACAATGAAATTTGCTGCACTGATTGGCTCTTACTTTCACAAAAGATTTCTCTGTAGCATGTGATGCTATTTGATAGCATTTTGCCCACAGAAATTGTGTCCTCTCAAACCTTGCCATTGCTCTACCAACTAAATATATGGAATTTCCTAAATCCTTTGTTGTCATCTCAACAATGTTCACAGCGTCTTCACCAGGAGTAGATTCTGTCTAAAAGAACTACTTTCTTTGCTCATCCATAAAAAACAACTCATCCATTCTAGTCTGATCATGAGATTGCAGTAATTCATTCATATCTTCAGGCTCTACTTCTAATTCTAGTTCTCTTGCTATTTTCACCAAATCTGCAGTCACTTCCCTTCATTGAAGTCTTGAAGCCCTCAGAGTCATCCATGGGGGTTGGAATACACTTCTTCCAAACTTCTGTTAGTGTCCATATTTTGACCTCCTCTTATGAATCATGAATGTTCTTACTTGCATTTAGAAAGGTGAATCCTTTCCAGGTTTTCAATGTACTTTGCCCAGCTTCATCAGAGGAATCACTATCTATGTCAGCTATAGACTTATGAAATGTATTTCTTAAATAATAAGACGTGAAAGTCAAAATTACTCCTTGATCCATGTCTTCTCCTCTCTAGCTATAAAACTACTGGAGGGTATCTTCCTCCAATAGAAAGCTGCTTCATCTCCATTGAAAATCTGTGGTTTACTGTAGCCACCTTCATCAATGATCTCAGCTAGATCTTCTGGATAACTTGCTACAGCTTCTAGATCACCACTTGTTGCTTCATCTTGTACTTTAATGTTATGGGGATGGTTACCTTCCTTAAACCTCATGAATGAGCCTCTGCTAGTTTCAAACTTTTCTCCTGCAGCTACCTCACCTCTCGCAGCCTTTATAGACTTTAAGAGAGTTAGGGGCCTTGCTCTAGATTAGGCTCTGGCATAAGGGGGCACTGTGGCTGGTTTGATCTTCTATCCAGATCACTAAAAGTTTGTCCATATCAGCAATAAGGCTGTTTTACTTTCCTGTCATTTGTGTGTTCACTGATGAAGAACTTTTTCTTTGCATTCACAACTTGGCTAACTATATGGCACAAAAGTCTTCGCCTTTGCCCTATCTCAGCTTTCTCCATGCCTTCCTCACTGAGCTCAATCACTTCTACCTTTCTATTTATAATGAGAGATGTACAATTCTTCCTTTCACTTGAATACTTAAGAGGCCACTGCAGGGTTATTAACTGGCCTAATTTCAATACTGTGTCTCAGAGAATAGGGAGGCCTGAAGAGAGGGAGAGAAATGGGAGAATGGCTGGTGGGTGGGGCAGTCAGAACACTTACAACATTTATCAATTAAGTTCGCCATCTTATATGGGTACAGTTTGTGGTGCCCCAAAGCAATTACAATTGTAACATCAAAAAGCACTCACCATAACAGACGTAATAATGAAAAGTTTTGAAATATTTTGAGAGCTACGAAAATGTGACAGAGAGACACAAAGTGAGCACACAATGTTGGAAAAATGGCGCCAACAGACTGGCTTAACATAGAATTGCCACAAACCTTCAATTTGTAGAAAACACAATATCTATGAAGCATAATAAAGCAAACACCAGTAAAACGAGGTCTGTCTGTATTTATGCTTCATGCCTCATTTTATAGTTTCGTTTTATCCTTTGATAAAAATATTGATATAAAATAGAATATATGCTATTCTAATTTTACAAGTGGAACAAAACAAGTGCAGAAAGGTAAATTATTTGATCAGGGTCAAATAGAGAGTGGTAGTATTTTGTCTAGAATGCCAGCGCTCTCTTACTCCAGTCTTTGTTGTTGTCTATTTTACATCATATCATTCATGCATTAGTGCAATTAAAAACACCACTGTAAACATTTAAAAAAAATGCCTTAAAGAGGAATTCAGGGCTCTGGTTTATGCTCAAAACTATCAAGTTGACTAAGTTTTCCATATGTCTTGAGTTCTTGAATGATATATACTTTCGTATCAAAGTACCTATTATGTGAATAATATTAAAATAGGTACTTCAGCATATAACCAAGAAACAGGTAGTTTGGGCATGTCTTAAAATGTGGCATTTCTATCTTTTAATTTCTCCTACCAGGCTAAAAATAAATATTTAAAATTCTGCCCTACTATTAGTTATATTTTAACGACATAATCTTGTATAAGTATGAGAATTATGTTATCTGAATGTGCTTTTGAATTATTCATAAGTATTACAAATGAATGCCATATAGAATATAGAAAACAAATGTATTTCTACATTTGTAGATGTATTGTATGTACATGGTATTGCAAATGAATACATACAAATAGCTATCTCCAATATAGAAAATCACTACATTGTACCTATATTGTACATAAAACTGTGGATATTAAATTTATTTATACTAGACATTATCTGATTTCAAAAATATTGTAAAAGGAGTTATATTAAAATTTAATAAGGCCAGGCATGGTGGCTCACGCCTGTAATCCCAGCACTTTGGGAGGCCAAGGTGGGCAGATCACTTGAGACCAGGCCTAGGCTTGTCTCAAACACGGCAAAACCCTGTTTCTACAAAAAATACACACAAGAAATTAGTCGATTATCCTGTGGTCCCAGCTACTCGGGAGGCTGAGGTGGGAGGACTGCTTGAACCCAGGAGGTTGAGGCCACAGTGAGCTGTGATTGTGCTACTGCACTCCAGCCTGGGTGACAGAGCAGAGAGACCCTGTCTCAAGAAAAAAAAAATAAATTAATGCTATATATTAAAGAATATTTGTATTTTAAGCTATATTGAGAACATAATGGCTTATTACATCATAATTATGTTACTCCTCAAAGTTTTATTTTTATGTATGTATGCATGTATGTATGTATGCATGTATGTATGTATGTATGTATGTATGTATGTATATATGTATGTATGTAGAGATGAGGTCTCACTATGCTGCTCAGGCTGGTCTCAAACTCCTGGCCTCAAGTGATCCTCCTGCCTCAGCCTCCCAAAGTGCTGAGATTACAGGTGTGAGCCACCACACCCAGCCACCCCCCACATTTTTAAGGGAGTCAACTATTAATAATACTAGATAAGCAAACTTCCTTTCTTAAGGGGTTCTCCTAAATGTTGAAATTGAAAACCAACAACACATTTTACCATAGGAATATTTAGCTACTTTTTAAATTTACTTCATGATCAGGAAATGCAAAGACTAAATAAGTGCCTAAGACAGATAGCTTAATGCATTGAGAACATGGACTCTGGAGTCAGCTTAGAACAAAATGGTGGCTTTACACCAACTGTGTTACTTTAGGAAAATTATTGTTTTCTCTGTGCCTCCATTGCATCATCTGCAAAATGAGGATAATAATGGGACCTATAATGAAGAGTTTTAGAAGGATGGTATGAGATAATATATGTAAAATGCTTATAAGATTGGTAGACACATTAAATGCTTGATAAATGTTAGCTACTACTACCACTGTTATTAGCCGCAAATTTACTGATGATGCCTCTCAGCAAATATTTTCATAAAATTTAAGGAAAAAAATGCTATTCTACAGGATTTGTAATTGTTGATGCCAACATTTATTCATTTATTGCATATTAGTAATATGCTAGGTACTATGTTAGACATATGGCATTCTAAATATCACATGCTTCTAGGCAATGATCAAGTTAAATAACAAATTTTATAGGAAACTAAAGGTATATGTTGCCCTGAACTCTGGTAAAGTGTGCCACAATATAAAAAATAAGTTTGTCAACAATGACAATGTAGGCTATCATTAATTATATGAATTGTATTAATAAAATCATGTCAGTAGTAGAAACTGCTTTTTGGTTTAAATTTCTTTTAGAGACCTAATCAACTACTTAGGAAGTACAAAGGACTAGAAAAAAGAATGGCAATCTGAGTCTGATTCCTGCGTTTCATAGCACAGCTCAACTTGACACACAATAGGTGCTTAATAAAGATTTGTCTTGTCTAAGATACTACAACTATGTCTCCTCTGAACCACAGTTAATACTCTGGTTAATATACTCTGGTTAATATACTCAGTATTAACTCTGGTTCAGAGGAGACATTGCCACCTAGTGAAAAATCAGCCTCATTACCTAGAATTATCAAACAATGCTGAGAACTTCTCAAATTAGACTTGACTCCACTGACTTGACTCCACTGAAAACACTACATGCGTATTTATTCTGTGTCAGTATTCAGGGTAGGTACTAGTAGGAAAAAGATGAACAAGCTTCCATCTTTGCTTCTTACAAAGTATAGAAAATACAAGGAAACCACATACTCCACAGAGAAACATAGAAAAAATTGTACTGTAGAAAAAAACAAGGTTTGATTATTAGACATTTAGAAACTAGTATTTCAAGAAATTTGCTGAAAAGGAAATTTAGTGTAGCAAATAAGAGCATGGACTCCAGGAGCAAACTGCATTTAAAGCCATGGCTCCTGTAAAGCGAGGATAACAGCCCCTATGTCATAAGATTATTGCAGAAACTTAAATATATGTAAAATGCTTAAAACAGAACCAGGAACAAAGAAAATGCTATGTAAGTATTTACTAAAATTATTATTAAATTTAGAACAATATCCTAGAGACTGAGGTGAATACTGATTAATAACAAAACATTAACTGAAGTTTAGCTTCATAAATTTAATTCAGTAGAAGCCGTTTCTCTGACTAGTACTCTGTTATTATGGGAATCCTAAAAGTACATTACTTGTGGTGCCCTGTGACTAAATTTGGTATTACTGGATGATTAACCCTTTCAACATCAGGCAAATAAAACTGCCTTCTGAAAGTAAAAATCATATTTCTTACCAAAAAAAGCAAAAAGTCAGTAGAATGAAAGACCCAAAAGACCACAACCTGAACATATGTTTACCAGGGAAAGATGCTTGCTAACTCTTCACAGATTTTGCTAGAACTGAAAGATGGATGATACATTTAGTTACCACTGTGGTCTCATTCACAACTTGTTTAGCTTATAAAAAAAATAAGCTTGCTCCATTTTCCTGGAAAATTATCTGATAATTTTTTTTAAACACCACTTAAAAATCTCTTAAGTCTTTTGTGTTTTTTAAATTTTATACTATTAAAATATTTATGTAAAGCCATATGTAAACTTTATTTTCAAACAAAAAATTATGAGCAAAATATTCCTGTATTAAAAAATAAAATATAAGACAAAACTCTAATAGGTCAGTAATAAATATTACACTTTTCTTATGGATCTATACCATTCACAAGAACTCTGCTAAATCTTAGATGGCTTAAGATTACTTAACTTCTTCCTAAGCTTCCTCTTTTTAAAAAC
Organism: Hylobates moloch; assembly: GCF_009828535.3. Lineage (NCBI taxonomy): Eukaryota > Metazoa > Chordata > Mammalia > Primates > Hylobatidae > Hylobates > Hylobates moloch. The sequence continues at coordinate 153,202,664 of NW_026652277.1, forward strand.
AGCAACGAGTTGGGAAAATGTGTTGAAACATTTTTTAGTTTTAATTTGTTTGTAAAGGTGTGTTTACATATCAAAAATTGTGTTTGTGATATATTGCACAAATAATTTTAATTTAATGTGCCTATTATTTGAATATTTAAATTTCTAAAATGCTCATGGAAATCCTTCCTCTTGCACATTAAGATAGTGTGGAAATAACATTATGTTTTTAATTTTATGCGTTTATATTCTAATAAATTGACCTGGAAAGAAACATACTTTAATAAATAGACTGACCAACAGAGTAAAAGAAAGGAGAAGAAACTCTTCAACTCCTTTCCATATAGAGATGCTTATCAGCATATTAAAACAGAAATTCTTATATATAGTCAAGTGTATACTGGTTGGATGGGTGTAACAACCCATTTTATCTTTTGTTTCAATATTGTGCTTATCAATTTACCTAGTACTTTCACAGTCATGGTCTCATAGTATCTTCACAAATACCTCTCTTAGGTAGGACAGGTATTAGTACTGTAGTACCTTTTAATAGATAGGAAAATGGAGCTTCAAGAAGGCAAGAAGCTTGTGCAAGGTCACTAGAGTAAAAGAATGGAGCCTAAATCCCATTTTTTTGGACTCCTAAAATGCTTAGCTCTTTCTCCTACTAGGCCTCTAGAATGGACTTCTATGCTTACTGTCTAAAAACCAAATTGGCAAACCTAACTATCCTGGGCTAATCTGATGATAAAATCCTGTCGGTGACAAAAAATAAATTGCTTGAAGAAAAGATAGAGTGGAACTTTAACGTGCATGTGTAGTGAAAATTTCAAAGGCATAAAAAGCAAATTAGAAATTGAATGAAGACTATTGTAAAACCTCTTAAAAGTCTGAGGAAATAACTGTGCTGCCTATTTCCTGTATAACAGTTCCAAATATAAAGTACTTTGGTATAACTCTTCATTTATGTGAAGATTTAGAGTGGGTACAAAGAGAGAACTGTTTCAGGACACATGTTGAAACTAGACACCAGATTTGGACACTGAATGATTTGAGGAATCCGTCTATTTTTCCTATAATCGGGCAGTGTTTATTTTTGCTAGCGTCTGCCTGTAACAGTAAACGGTACTGTGCTGCTTGGCAATTCTACCATTAGTAATGGTGTTCTATAAATCTGGGTATGTGTTGCACAAATGATTTCTTCTCTATAAAATTCTTTAAAATAAGATTAAATTTTGATTTTACACATTATTTTCTAGCATAATTCACCCTGGAAGGCATAATAGAATCCACACTGTGATCAAGAACTTCAGATTTCTAACTTAATTGCCTAATAACTTAGTATTTATCACAACCATTAATCAATTCAATCTATATTAACTTAATACACTTAACTTTCCATAAGCAAATCAAAGAAACTAACAAAGACTTTTCATTTCTGTACAAGAATATATGAAGAAAACAGAAATGCAATTTTGAGAATGACAGCACTAATAGTATAATATAGAAGAGTGGAATCCTGATTTCAGATAGAAATTAAAGAAATATATGAAAACCAGCATAAATCCAAAGAATTCTTAGAATACCATACTGTCCCTGAAAAATAATGTATCCAAACTTTTTATTTCCTTATTATTTCTCAGAATGATAGAGTAATGTAATTGCGGACATGAAAGACATTAGATTTCTAATTCCAGGTGATGTTTTCACTGACATGTGATTTTCCCCCTACTTTTTTATGTTAAGAAACTCTCAAAACTACAATTTATTAAAACTATGTGCTTTAGTAACAACATAGGATAAAATATTAACTCAACAGTCAACTGAAAACATTAAAGATCTGTATTTCCTAAGTTTTATTTACCTTTTACATTTAGTTAACATATTCCAAATAATTTTTGGGTGAATTCTATTTACTTAAATTGATTTACAAAGAAACTGGTGGCTAGCTTTCTGTGATTCCAACATAAGGGCACAATTGTTATGTGTACTTTTGTCAACATTTAAATTCCAGACAGATTCCTGGTTTAGTCTAAATGTATAGGTTACTCTAAAAATTCTTTACTTATCAAGTGGTAGACTTACCATGGAAATCATAAATATACAGAAGAATTGGCTCATTTTGCCCAAATGCACAGAATGCAACCATATTTTCAAATGGATGATAAGAAATGTCTCGAACGGGTGACTTGAATGGCAAGTCAGAATACATGGCTACTTGTTCTCCTAAATAAAAACAGTGATTCAAAAATGTATATCAGAGCATATCTGTATCGATAAATCTTGTTACAAGATTATTCTGCCATTTATGAGAAAATATTTACAGCAATGATGCTCACATTATTTATGTGAAAACCTCAAATATTTAAAAATGTTTGAGTAACAATATCTTTATTTTACATTCCACTGACCCTCCTCTTTCTACTTTCTACCTCTTCAATGAGGTTTTCAAGGCACCAAATAAAGACAAAGGGCACAGACGGAAGTAGAGAGGTATATGACTCTGAGATTGGAGACTGGACAGAGCTAAGCAAACTCCAAATGACAGAGAACTCTAGGTAGAACTACGGAAGAAATTACAGGACTCTAAAACTAAAGAAACTCTAGTTGGGTGAGCTTTGGTGAAGGATTAACTTTTCCATTTTTTTTTTCCCAGATGCTGTTTGAGGTACCCATTTGCTTGAAAGATACCTATGACTATGGCCTAAAAGATGTCTAAAGCAGAGATCTGTGGAATCCAGGAAAATCAGTCAGGAGTCAAAAAGCAAAGAATCTAGATTCATTTATTGAAGGTGAGACTTAATGCTACTGAATTGATGCTAAAGCATCAAAACACGGTACAGGAAACAAACAATCAAACAAAAATCTAAGTTACCTGACTAGTCAAAATGCCTAACAGAAAGAATAAAAAAAAAAACAAGGAAAAAATCAAATACTGTTCATTAAAGAAATTTTAAAGTTAGTTCTATGAAATTCTCTCAATTTCTTATTAAAAACATTCATGTAGCTTTAGCTTTTCTTTTGAAAAGCAAAGGTGAGGCACAAGTGAGCTTCCCAATGTAATTGTTTATTGGAAAAAAACTGAATTGCAGTAATTCAGGCAACTTGCTATTTAAGTTTCAGACATCAAAACTTTCACAGGTATGTTTCTGTTACTAATGAAAATATAGATGTTTAACAATTTGTCTACCTAATCATATTCCAAATTCAGCTTGCAACATTTTGTACTTCGTGTTAGTCTCCATTAAATGCTTTTCTAAGATCAGCAACGTCTCATTATAGGCCATGACAGAACAAACCTTGAATTATAATGTGAAATTCTAAATCCATAAAGATATTAAAGCAATAGAGAACAAAATTTAATACAAGTTTAGACTGTAGCTGAGTTCCTTTAAAGGCTTTCTAATCTTAAAAAACATAATTGAAAACCCAAAATCAGAATTTCCTTGAAGATTATTCCATAAAATGGTAGAACTTTCACACTTCTTCAAACCCCTGTACCTCCCCAAATGATTTTTAAAGTTCAATAAATATTCACCTGTTTCTGGGTTCCAAACATACACTATACCATCCTCACTTCCAGCAAACAGAAAAGTCCCACATGGAGTCAAAGTACTATGAATCTTCTCCCGATAATTTGCTGCTCCTACAAACTTCCTTGCTACTAACCTACAAGCAAAAAAAGATTTTACAAATATAACTGTCTTAATCATGTAAGTGACTGGTGGTATAAAATCTTTTCTCTTAAATACTTAATTTCCATTCAACAAACATTTTTGGAGAATCTGTCATATGGGAGACATTCTATAATATAATGGATGCAGAATAAAGGAGAGCTAGTCCCAAGAGCCCAGGGAGTTTATAATTTAGCAAGAGAGGAGAAACATGTCAACGTAAAATAGAAGGTGGATGTAGAACGTACTGCAAAAGAAAAACAGAAGAGTTCTTTTCAAACTTGGACAAGATAAATTAATTCTAGCTACGGAGCAAGAGAGACTACTTTATGGAAGTAGCATTTGAGCTGGTTACTAAACTAATGGATAGAATTTTTATACTCATATATTCTTCTACCTGATGAATTTTAAAAATAATACAAGGAATATTTGATCTCCGAAAAAAATTAGATAAAACATATTATTAAACCATCTGCTAAATATGGTACATAGCCTTCCATATTTTTTCACTCATGAAAAAACAGTAAACATCATTTCAGCACACACTTTGTGCCAGGTAGGTATTATTATCATCTCTAAACAAAAGTGCACTAGAAGTCCATGCTGATTTTCCCAGAACGCTGCTTCCACCTTTTACAGGAAGGATATTTCCCTACATTTGCCATTATTTGGAAATAAAGAAAAAAACAAGGACATATAAATCAAAAGCCCTCTCCTGTAGTTACATCATATTATACTAATGCTGTAACAGTATCATAGTGATAATATCAGTATCAATCAATATCATTGTTGAAGGTAGAAGTTTTTTTAAATTGTGAAAATAAAAGCAACTAACTACATTTCAGCCTTGGAACTACTCACATTTTCGGCTGGATAATTGTTTTAGGGGGGCTGTCCTATGGGTTGTAGGATGCTTAGCAATATTTTTTATCTCTACTCATTAGATACTAGAAGCAACATAAAAAAAAAAAACTCCAGATACTGCCAGATGTTCCTTGGTGAGTGTGGGGGCACTGCTTAGTTGAGAACCACTACCAAATTTTATAAATATAATTTAATTCATTACTTATTCTGTGAGTACTTATCCTGTCAACACTGAAATATACTTACATCCGGAGATCCATAATTCTCAAAGTACTGTCTTTGGTATGGATTAACAAACGTTTTCCATTGGGATGAATCTCCAAATAACTTATTGGAATTCCCTTAAACTCAGTTTCTTTAATTTCCTAAAATGATTAAAAAAAAATACTACTACTGAAAAGTTTGTCTAATGTTAAACTTTTTTGGGGGTACAAAATTAATCTTAAAATATCATTTCCAATTCCACTGTATAGGATGCTTTAAAATTGTTAGCAAAAGGATTCTGAGTAACCTCAGTTTAGGGTTGAAAATAAAGCTGATAAATTGTATTTTTGTGTTGTTATGCAATGTGTAAATGCACATTTAATTAGTATGTGTTTTTGTAGTATGCTCACTTTCCCAAAATTTAGTCAGTCCCAAACAAGAAGCACTTCCAACAAACACATTTTGTAACATTAAATTTTTTGTTTAAAATCATATAAGAAGCTTCCAATTTTTATAAATTCAAAACCACATGTAGAATTAATTTTCAAGTTTCTATCCCTATTTAGATAAGAATTTCTAACAACAGAATGAACTGCTTTTTCAACAGATCTGATAGACTCAACAGATTTAACTAAAATTCGTGGAAATTATTTTTCACTTAGGGTGTCTTTTTTCAACTACTGTCATAATTATATTAAGAAAAATTGAAGAAAAAGGTATAATATGTTAGGCAGAAACTGAATCAATTTATACAGAACAAATTCAAGTTTAATGATTCATTTGTATTCTTAAATAAAAAGTAAAAAATGTACACTAACAAAATTGCTTAACATACAAGCTGTTTTAAAAACACTCCAGCCCCCAAATGAAAGAACCTACTCATTTGTTTCTATTTAGCAAATTTCAAATGAAACAATTATTGTGATAAAATGACAGATCTTCATAATAATTGCGTAACTCTGAAAGACACCAGTGTTGATAAAATACTGAGAACACTGTTTTTAGAGATATAATTGGACCAAGGAAAAAGGATATAATAGAAAATATAAATTATTACTTATCGATGGTAATATAACATACATCTCATTTTAGCATAAATGTCACCCAATGTATTATTGAATGCCACAGTGCAAATGGGGTATAAAAAAGCAAAATTAACACCTGGCCAAAATTTTAAAAATCTTCACTAAGTCGTTATATCATCAGTCAGCCATCAGGAAGGTGTGCTAATTAATTATTGATAACTAAGAAAAACTGTTAATTTTTTGAAATGAGAGAACAGAATGTCTGACGCCCTATCTTAAAGTCATGTGATTGGATTTTTCCAACTTCTTTAATTAAATCCCAAAATATAAAATATGATTTTATACCTTATTTATAGTCCAGTGGCGCACTGAATGTTCCAAATCATCAACCTTGACATAGGTATTCCAAACAACAATCACCCCTGTACAGTCTCCTGAATACATATGATGACCTATTTAAAAAAATAAGATCACTCACTTATGAATGTCACACAGAGTTAGAAACAAATAATAGGAAATTGGGGGAAACCATACCCCAGTAAAACGGTCAAAGAATTGAAGGGCTATTAAAAGGTATTTCAGTTTAAAAAAGCCAAAAATCAAAATGCTACTCACAAACAAACCCCAATTATCTTTAAATGAATTCTTTACTCTTTTAAATTATTTTTGATTACTTCTTTCCCTTTGTCACTTACCTGAATTTAACTACAAAAAGAAATGAGCCTCTCAGCACATGTGTATATGGCTCATATTCCAAAGCCAAATAATTTGAACCATCCGACATGTAACATTATTTCTCATCTTTATTAACCTATAAATCTGTTTTGGATTCCTAGAAAAATACCTATATTCTAATATGCAGTGTCAGTATAATACCCAAGACTCAGTAGAAACTCATTAAATGATCAAGAAATGAATAAAATAATAAATAACAGGTATTCCAGTTTAACATCAATTCTTTGGAGTCAAATAATCTTAAAGCTGACAGACCTCAGAGACCATTAAGTTCAACTTCATACCCACTCAGGAATATCTCAAACACCACCACTAACAGATGGCTGTTCAGCAACTGTGAATTCAGTATTTTACAAAACAGCTATTCTACTGGTGAACTGCTTCCTGTATTAAAATATTCTTTCTAATTCTGAACAAAGAAAATCTATCTTCTACAGCTTTGGCCCACCTCTACCCACTGGAGTAACATGGACCAATTGCCTTTTTTTTTTTTTTTTTTTCACACTTGGATAACTTATGGCCAAATAGTTGAAGAAAGTCTTTATGTCTCTTATAATCTGAACTACTGCTATTAAGATAGAGGTAGTTTTCAGATACCTTTCTATTCAGTCTTTCCTGAATATGTTCCAAATTTATTAACATCCCTACAGCTGAACTGAGTAAATCAGCAGTATTATCCTTTTGATCTGGATCCCATACCAATTAATTATAGCACTAGCCTACATGCCTAGTCTCTGAAATTATGTAAAAAGTGACTATTTAATAGATACAATAAATTTCTTCATTCTTTCAGATAATAAAATGATTTAGGTTTTACATCTTTAAAACATACTACATTATTCTTTTTTTTTGAGATGGAGTCTCACTCTGTCGCCCAGGCTGGAGTGCAGTGATGCGATCTCAGCTCACTGCAACCTCTACCTCCAGGGTTCAAGCGATTCTCCTGCCCCAGCCTCCCAAGTAGCTGGGACTACATGCGCATGCCACCACACCCGGCTAATTTTTTGTATTTTTAGTAGAGATGGTGTTTCACCGTGTTAGCCAGGATGGTCTTGATCTCCTGACCTAGTGATCAACCCACCTCGACCTCCCAAAGTGCTGGGATTACAGGCATGAGCCACCACGCCCGGCCACTATATTATTCTTGTATCAAGATAAAACTTGAAATAATTGCAAATTTCCCTTCTATATGTTTGCAAATTTTAAGGTTCTAGAAAAAAAAGTAAGAATGATAATCACCAGTTCAAAGAAATATATTTAAGCAATTTGGCACATGACTGGTTGTTACAGCAAAGATTAATTGAATTAAATGTTTAAGAATTTAATAACTTAAAAATTATAAACAGAAGTCCCTCAGTGTCAAATCTATCATATGACCTGCAAAATAAGCATAAACCTAAATATGCACAATCATCAGTACATAACCCGCTCAAGCCTAAATAACTATTATTCTGGTAAAAATTCTTCACATAGCTGGTCTTCATTCATAGTCTCTGACATACCTTCAGTATCAAAACAAAGTGAGTTGATAAAACTTTTGTGAACGTCAAACTGTCGGACCAATATGGCAGAATCCTCTCTCATCTCAACTTTCCATATCCGTATCATGGAATCATAGCATCCTGTAACTACCAGCTCTCTTACAGCTGGATGGAATTTAGCCGTGTAAACAAAAGAAGGATGAGGTAAAACTTTGAAAGTATTTGTATTATTTATTTCATTTTTCCATATCCTGGAAAAGGATAAGAAGTTACATATTGCTTCTGAAAAGCAGAAGTTTCTTTTAACAGTTTTTCTAAGAACCAACATAGCCAATGAACCTTAAGTAAGCAAGTGACAACAACCAATGGTAAACTAAGTTTTAAAACAATGAAAAATATAATGATGATCTCATATTTGATGACTGGAATTTTCACATGTGACAAAGTTATTTGTTATAGTTATTATCCAGCATATTATATCCACTAATTGTAATCTATACTATAAAATTAATAACTTTTTTAAACCTACCTATTTTGCCATTGGTTAAACACACATTGAACAGTTGGTAAAATATTGCATTTAGTACAATATACATAAAAAGTATATAGGGAGAAACTAATGATTTCCCATTTAGGTTGTGTATACCACTTTTACAAAATGTTTATTAATGGGGGTTTAGAGAATAGAATAGTCTATTAACTTTTATATTTGTAATTTCAAAGCCTAGATAGTAAAAATGAAGATCGCAAAGATTTAAGAGATACTAAAATTATTATATTTTGAATTCTCAAGTAAAATAAGATTAAAATAATTATGACATTTTGATAGAAAAGACTATCCTACATTAAGCACGTTCTTTTTGTGTAACACTCACTATCCTGTCCTCTAAATAATGGCTAATTAAAAAAAATTAAGATTATTATCACTGCTACAGTCTTGACAAATGAGTAAACCCCTAAGGGTTAACCTCTTAGATACTCTGCATTTCTAGCAATGTATAAAACTAGGTGAAATCTACCAATGTACAGGTGCTATATAAGCATGAAGCATTGGATTTTTAAATATATTTTGTTAAATTATCAAAATTAGAACAACATATTAATTTTAAATATGGGATTTGTATTCATCCTTTTAATTATTGCTTGAAAACCAAAGCAAATTAAGTCTGTTCCAAGATTACTGATAAGAGAAAAAAAACAGTTTCTATTCAAGAATAATATTCTATGAGTTTCCTCAGCAGCTGCTTACAATATAGGGTATGATCTTCAATTACTAACAATCCAAACTAAAATAGAGGAAGTGAAAGAACATGTTTTCGAGTAAAAATAAAGCCCATGAATCAATTGCACAAACATTTTTACCACAGTATATTTTCAATAAGCATATTTATATGAAATATGATGCCTATTAGAAGAAAAAAACCACTAATTTTGGGAAAATATTAAAAAGATAAAAGATAAAAAACTCAGTTTTTCGGTAATAAATCTTAGTAGCATTATTTAAAATACTATATAACAGGCAGAAATGAAGCAAATACATCTTCAAAACAGCTCAATATAATTAAAACAGACATAATATTAAAAAAAAAAAGTAAAGCTTTTTTTGTAAAAACTGAACTGGAATCAATGATGGTTTCTGTTACCCAGGCCATGGTAGAATCTGAGATTAAAAGAAATATATAAATGGGTTTGGGGAAAAAATATCACACTAGATCACAGAGAACAAAGAAACACAAATTTGTAAAGACTGAATGAACACACACAAAAATTACCAAATTTTGGGAAAGAAAAAACATAAAGTTAAGCCATATGTTTGAGAAGAGGGAATAGTGGGGACATATAGGCCAGTGTGGGAGCCATTACATATGGAAAAGTCTTTCTGACTGTATTAGAAGTTGTTGATTTGAGAAAAACACAGATTATTCTAGGGATAACTAAAGAAGGGTATTTAGGATAAACCCATATGGCAGAAAGCTACTCAAGTGGGAAATACTTAGGAGACACTAGCAATATTATGTGTCAGGGATCTTCAGGAATAAAGAAGGAGAAGACATGGACAGAAATTCATACTTCTGCCACTCGTGAGCATTTGCAGTTCTAATTCTCTTTCTTTGGACAACAGCTATTTATTACAAGTATTCCCTACCTCTTTCAAAACTCTCCTTGTCATTTTGATGCTAGCCACAATGCTTCTTTTTTCACTCAGTTAATGCTTTCACAATACTATTTTAATGATTTAAAGAGTCCTAATTGATATCAGTTTTAAAGATAAATAAGGAAAAAATGTGTGCTTTACATATTGTGTGCAGAAACCTAAGATAGCTTCAAGAAATAATAGAATTTGGGCTGGATTTTAAATAATAACTACAAACCTACGAGTGCTCACAAAAGGCACTTAATTTTTGTTGAATGAATGAGTTATTCAGGAAGGGCAGGAGAAGGTCATTTAAGTATAGGAAAAGTAGGTAAGTTTCAAAGGGCAGGAAGATGCCAAAGAAGATAAGATGCTAGGGTGTTTCAAAAGATTACGTGGGTAAAACAAAGGGTACAGGGGAAGCGCATGAGAGAAGAATGTTGGGTCAATGAGGAACATGCCTGTTAGGCTATGCTAAGGAACTGGAAAATTTTTTAATGGGCAATGGGTAAAGTCTTTTAAAAAATTAAGGCATTATGAAAGATAGTTATGGAAAGATAATTTTAAACACAGCAGAGACAGAGGACTTAGAGACTGAACACTGAGGTCAATAGCAACAATTTAAGCAAGGAGTAATAGGGCTTGAATTAAAGCAAACGCAATAGAGAGGATGTGACAAAATTGTGAGTCTTTCAGGAGGGAGAATTGGCAGACTTTAGTGCTAGTTAGATGTGAAAGAAGAGATGAACACTATTCTGAGTTTTCAGCTTGGGAGATGGTGGATAAGGATGCCATTAAAATATATGTAAGAGAAAGGAGTAAAACAAAATTTAAGGAGGTGGGTAAGTTTGGTTTTGGATTTGAGGTGGCAATGGGCCATTCAAATGGAAATGTGTAACAGGAAGTCAAATTCATAAAAAAGGTGTGCGCTAGAAGTCATTAGCATATCAGCAAGAGTCAAAGCTGGGAAAGGTAAGAGAAACTAGGATAAGCATATAAAACCAGGAGACGATCAACTAAAGAATCCTGGGGATAAAACATATAGACAATCGGCAGAGGAAAATAAATCAGAGAAAGACAATGGATAGAACTGGTCAGAGTAATAAAGAGAAGAGAAGTGGTTGTCAATGAAAACCATGAATTCAAAATATTTCAAGACTGGTCAATAATCAATTACTACAGTGTAGGCAAGCATAGTAGGAGTTAAACTGCCCAAATGGATTTAAAAATAGCAAGAAACTGCCAACCTCTTGAAGAAAGAAGTTTATGTAGCATGGTGGGAAAGAAAGCCAGAATAACTGGGCTGAAGTAAAGACAGTATGTGTAGAATACTCCTGATGGTGTAGAAAAAGAAAAACAATGGGCTAGCATAGAAGGCAGGAAGAACTGAAAATGATGTTTTTAAGATAAGGCAATTTGAGCATATTTCTTTGGTTTTTTTTTTTTGAGGCGGAGTCTCAATCTGTCGCCCAGGCTGGAGTGCAATGGCGCAATCTCGGCTCACTGCAACCTCCACCTCCCAGTTCAAGTGATTCTCTTGCCTCAGCCTCCGAAGTAGCTGGGACTACAGATGCACACCACCACACCCGGCTTATTTTTGTATTTTTAGTAGAGACAGGGTTTCACCATGTTGGCCAGGCTGATCTCGAACTCCTGACCTCCAGTGATCTGCCCACCTCGGCTTCCCAAAGTGCTGGGATTACAGGCATAAGCCACTGCGCCCGGCCCATTTGAGCATATTTCTAAGATGAGAGGACACAATCAATAGAGAGAAAGATATTAATCTGACTAGGAGATGTAATACAAATTTTCAGGGACTGAGATTAAAAGTACAGGTCAAATAACCTTTAAAAAGTCAGTCTCATGCCTCTTTGTTAAGAGATGGACAGAGATTAAAAATGGACATATCTATGGATATTAGGAGGGAAATCAGAAGGAAATATACGAAGTTCATGTCTGACTAAATTTCATCTAAATTGAAGACAGGGCCAGGTGCGGTGGCTCACGCCTGTAATCCCAGCATTTTGGGAGGCTGAGGCGGGCGGATCATGAGGTCAGGAGATCCAGACCATCCTGGCTAACATGGTGAAACCCCGTCTCTGCTAAAAATACAAAAAAAATTAGCCGGGCGAGGACGGCTGAGGCAGGAAAAGTGCCCGGGCGGACCGCATGACCGAACCACCACTCAGCTGACACGAGACCCTCAAATAAATAAATAAATAGAAGATAGTCATCTAATGAAGTGGGAAGACTGTGATTTACTGTAGAGAATGTTCATGGTAAGTTTGGATCTGCTGCTGCCAGAGGAAAAAGAAAAGGAAGCTGAGTAAAGTAAAAGGATTCCTCAGTAGAGATGACAGCTTAGGTGACATTAAGACTTACAAATCCAAAGTCACCCCTCAGCAAAGTTATGTATTTTTCTTTAGTATGGTCTGGCATTGGACAGAATGGCTGTGCTAAAAGAACAGATCAGATAGATTCTTGAGGATATTGTCAAAAAGGAGTAATAGTAGGTTCCCAGCATGATCAAGAAGGAAGTCAATTGTTACTAATTCTCATCTTTTTCATTTAAATAAAAACTAACCAATAATGATAACATCTTGGTTAGATATTTTATATAGAAAAGGAGGTTGGCAAGATCAGTAGAAGAAGTGGTCTGAACACTAAAAGCAACACGAAGTGTTAAGAGAGTAGAAGGCAGAAGTAAATGACAATGAATTCAGCATGGATCTCAACTGTTTACATGTCAGTTTCCTAGTGTGTGGAGAGAATAATGTCTGTCTACCTATAGCTGTAAGAATCAAATTAAGTGATGTATATAAAAGCACCTTGAAAACTAATAGTATTTTTAGAACACATTCAAGGTAGAACAAGCAACTAAAAAAAGTATAAATGAAACTTTAAAAGTTAGCTTTTAAAATGTTTTATTGTGATACTTATTAAATTGAAAAGGGATAAATTATTTTTAAGATAGATATTCTGAAAAATGTAAACGTTTAACCAATCTATAAAACTCTTAAAATATAAGGTACATATTTATTTCCTCTACTGTGATGTACTGAGCACCACTGGATTCTACCCTCTGCGAATTCAGCCAACAGTGAAGACAGTATCCCTGCCACCAAGAGCTTATGCTCTAGGAAAAATCTCAGGTGTTTAATAACCCCTAACCCCATCTCAAAGCATTAATCAGTTTACATAATGATCATTTAAAGATGGTGAGGACTAGAAATATTATATACTACATAAATAAAAGACATTTAAGAAAAATGTCTTTAAAAAGTGTTACTATAATTTATGGAATCAGTCTGCATAATGCATATTTATGACAGTCTCTTCTTGGGAAAATATGACTGGAGCATAAGAGTAGTTACATCAGTTTATATTCTCTTTGCTTTCCTTGACGGCAAACAGCATGCACATAAGTACTTCTCAAGGATACTAACCTGGCAGTGCCATCAGATGATGAAGTAAGGATGTAGCGATCATCTTTTGACCAGGAAAGATCATAAATGATATTGAGGTGGCCACACAATTCTCTCATGAAACGTCCAGAAGGAATTTCATATACTAATGAAAATATTTAGAAATTAGGTTTCCAGACAGAAGATCCTTAATCCAATAATATACAAATACATAATTTAATATTATTTAGACATAAGCAGTCTATTACAAAATTATAACCAGACATTTGCAGCATAAATTTCAAAATTTACTTAAGAATAATTTTTAATTTGCTTTACACAAAAATTCACATGCAAAATTATCAGTTATAATTTTGCTATAATTATCATTTTCATCTCTTTAAAGAAATCCCCTAAGAATCTTTAATAATAAATTTATCAGTTGAATAATAAATTTACATTGTAATTCACTTAAAATATTCTATAATTTGGGCTTTATTATTTTACCTGAAAATCAACTAAATGCCAACCAAAAATTTAATTATTTGAAGTAAAGAGAAATGTAAATTGTGCTATTGTCAAAAGTAAATTTTAATACTAAAATGAACAGGGACAGTAATCAGGGATAGTATGGGAAATAACAATGACTCAATAAGACACACAAAGCACTGTGGTATTTTACTATATGTTTAAACATACAATGAAATCTAAGATAATAACACGGAAAAACAAAGTTTCCAAGTCTCTGCTTCCATCTAGTGGTAAAAATCAATTGCCCTTTAAAATACTTAGCAGTTCAGAAATAACAGCAGTCCCCCCTTATGTGCAGTTTCACTTTCTGTAGTTTCAGTTACCCGCAGTCAACCATGGTCTGAAAATATTAAATGGAAAATTCCAGAAATAAATAACTCCTAAGTTTTAAAATGCACGTCATTCTGAGTAGTGTTATGAAATCTCGTGCCATCTAGCTCCATCTCTCCAGCATGTGAATTATCCTGTGTCCAATGTATCCATGCTGTAGATGCTGTCTATCAGAAACTCAGTAGCTGTCTCAGTTATCAGACTGGTTGTCACCCAGTGCTTTTGTTCAAGTAACCCTTATTTTATTTAACGGTCCCAAAGTGCAAGAGTAATAATGTTGGCAATTGGCATATGCCAAAGGGAAACCATAAAGTACTTCCTTTGACTGAAAAGGTGAAAGTTCTTGATTTAAAAAGGAAAGAAAAAAAAATCTTATGTTGAGGTTGCTAGGATCTACAGTAAAAATCTTCTATCCGTGAAATTGTGAAGAACGAAAAAGAGGTTGTGCTAGTTTTGCTGTCACACCTCAAATGACAAAAGTAATGGCCTTTAGTGCATGGTAAGTGCTTTGTTAAGATGGAAAAGACACAAATCTGTGGGTGGAAAGCATGAGCAGACATGTGTTTCCACTGATGGCAATCGGGCTCAGTACTACTTGAGGTTTCAGGCTTCCACTGAAGGTCTTAGAACATATCCCCTACGGAAAAAGAGGGACTACTGTACTTGTGAAATAGCAAAGTAAGAGTCTTAGAAAAAATCTCCTCCCCACAGAAGCAACAAGAACACTGGCAAAAACTGGCAAAAATCAACATTTTCAGAACTCTGAAAATTAAGCAAAGAGAAAAATGGCTGAATTTGGTAAGAACATTGAGCTTTATGGTGTTTTAACTTGCTATGTTCTCATTCCTGTCTCAAATTTTAAAGAAGCCTTAAAAACCAATAAAAATCAGGAGACTAGCAGCCACTGGATGGGGCAGAACAGGTCTGATGCTCCCTAAAAGCCCCATCCCCAAAGACTTCTCACTATTTGACAGTCTGACCCTCCAGGAAAGATCCACTGTCAGGGCCTGCCTTTATTCGACCTGGCTCAGAGCATGCTCTGGGAGGACAGCCCTAACCCTAAGGTGCATGTCAAAACAACCCGTGGCATCATTTAATATCAAGGCTGCAAGTGAGGCTAAGAAGAGGCTCACCAAAGAACTTAAAATAAAAACAAAAACAGGCTGGGTGTGGTGGCTCACGCCTGTAATCCCAGCACTTTGGGAGGCTGAGGCGGGCGGATCACGAGGTCAGGAGATCAAGACCATCCTGGCTAACACGGGGAAACCCCGTCTCTACTAAAAATACAAAAAATTAGCCCGGCGTAGTGGCGGGCGCCTGTAGTCCCAGCTACTCGGGAGGCTGAGGCAGGAGAATGGCGTGAACCCGGGAGGCAGAGCTTGCAGTGAGCCGAGATTGCGCCATTGCACTCCAGCCTGGGCCACAGAGCCAGACTCTGTCTCAAAAAAACAAAACAAAACAAAACAAAAGAAAACGAAACAAAAAACTGGGCATGAGATGTCCATAGGGGACACTGATAAACTCCAAAATATTCCTGGGTATCTAGAAGGATTCCCATGCATGTATGTGAAGGGAATACGCACAACCAAGAAAGATCTGAGAGGCTTTACCTCTCACTCAGGCTGACCTGAGGCAGCTCAGGACAAATAGAAAGTAAAGCTAAGGCAGAGCTGTAGATTGTCTACCGAAACATTGAAGGTATACCCCAACACACACAGAGTCCCTTGGCAAAGACCAGTAGACCTATCCACTCAAGTATTTAAAAATCTCTGTCCAACCACAACAGTGGTCTCTGACCACTAACTTAACCGAGCACAGACATATATGGTAACACAAGACAGAGAGTAAAGACTACAGAATTAGTCAAAAATCGCAAAGTTAACTGCAAAAATAATAAATCTTGGGTGGGTGTGAGGGGAGAAAGGGGGGCGTCTGATTTCCAGAGCTGCCACACTGTATTATTAAAACATCCAGTTTTCAACACAAAATTATGAAAAATGGAAAAAACAGGAAAAGAGTGGCCCATACACAGGGGAAAAAAGTCGTCCACATAGAAACTGAGGAAGCCTAGATGCTGGGCTTTCTCAACAAAGACTTTCAATCCACTATTATAAATATATTCAAAGATCTAAAGAACACTATGTCTAAAGAATTAAAGTGTGAAAAGGATTTCCCACCAAAAAGAGAGTATCAATAAAGAAAAAGATATGATTAAAAAAAAGTCCAACTAGAAATTTTACAGTTGAAAAGTACAATAACTGAAATAAATAATTCACTAGAGGGGTTCAAAAGCAGATCTAAACTGAAAGAATTACTAAATTTGACAATAGGTCAACTGAGATTATCCAGTCTGAAAAAAGCAGAAAAAGAATGAAGAAAAATAGAAAAGTTTCAGAGACTTGTGGGCCACCACCAAGAGTACCAACACAGGCATAATGGGACTCCCAGAAGAAGAAAGAGAAAAGGGCCAAACAGAACATTTCAAGAAATAATGACTGAACACTTCTCTGATTTGTGAAAAACATTGAGCTGCATATTCAACAAGTTAAAGGAATTCCAAGTAGACACATCATAATCAAATAGTCAAAAACCAAAGACAAAGATTCCTCTTCCTCCTCTATTTTTGAGATTTAAGCAGTATCTCAATCCACACAGCATTTTAAGCAAGTTTATTTAAGCATAAAGTAACATATTTATCACAGAAGCTTTTAAAACATAAAATCAGAATAAAATAATTATTTCACTATCCAAAAGAAATAAATTAGTAACTTAGGAGCATTTCCTAAGAACCTTTTTTCCCTCTACGTATGGGTTTTTGGTGAATTTTAAAAATAGCATAGTGGTAATCAAACAACACAAGTGATTTTTTATTTTTTAAATTTATTACTATTTCATGGGCAGCAATATCTACTTAATAAATGCCAATCAAGTCAATTATGAGTACCTGATGAGAAAAAAGGGAATCAACCAAGTAATAGCAAACTGTGTTAAGCTGAGAAAAGTTCAATAAGATCTAGTGTTTAGGGCAGATGCCCACAAGGAGCTGGCTACTTCTGCAGAGGAGAGCTGGTTTTATTACTGAGTCAGAAGTAAAGGAGAGAGTATTTAATGCTTCTAAGTCTAAAACAGTATGATAACGCTCACTTCAGAATGTTTCTAAAGCTACAGAAATAATTGCTTGGCCTCTCTGCTGACTTCTCTACCATAACGAGAAGTTTTCATCCAGGTACTCTTGAGTCAATTATTGGTATTCCACCACACAGCAAATCTGGAGGCTTTTGTAACTCAAATCATCACTGCTATCAACTAGCCACATTGGACTAATGTTCCCCATGAGATTTATTAATCCTTGTTTCCAAATTTCTATATTTAAAATACAAAATGTTTACAAAAATCCTCCTGCATGTTTTAAAAATAAATTTACCATCTTTCATTTGATCATTCTCATTCTACTTCTGAACAGTTATTGTATAGAAAAGTGTAAAATCATTATAAAAGAATTTTCTTTACTTGAAGAAATCCGTTTTCTTTAATTTAGTAGTACAAGGGATTACTCAAGTTAAGATTTCCATGAATTTAAAAAACTAAAGAATGTCCTCCACACAGACTACAATCAGATTAAACAGGTAGGATTATTACTCACAAATAATTGGATATCCATCCCGGCTGGCACAAGCTGCTGCTAATATTCTTCCATTGTGGGAGAAATCAAGACAAAAACATCCTCGTTCTCCTGCATTTAGTGAGAAGAGGTGTTTGTTTGGGATACGGCAAGCCTAAAAAACATACATTTAAAAAATATAAATTAGAAAACATTAAAAAGCAAAGGCTAGTTTTTAATTTCAATTACTGTAGTTCTTTTAAGTCCTTTTATGACGCAGAGAAAAACAAGTATGCAGAATGCTGAAAAACCATAGTAAATTACTTTGTAAAAAGAGAATGAGTGCCCATGAAATTTTTAAAGTGGATTTGTTCTTCATGTTTAAGTAGTACTTAATTCACCTAAATATAAATAGAAAAATTTCAGTATCTGATACTCTTAAAGCCGTCACTGCCACACTGCTTCTATATAGCTACTAAAAGAATGTATGTCACAGCCTTATTCTATGACAGCACTAGTAAGCCACTTTTGTTAAAGTCACAAGCTTTTTTTAAGACCACAAGTACCTACGGGGTCTAGCTTAAGCCAGAATGTATAAATGCTCATTCTCTCTCTGCCTATCTTAAAATAATCACCCTTTGTGGCTGCCTTCTAAAATGTATTTTCAAAGTAATCAATCGGCCCTTATTGGTCTCTCATTCATTATTACAATTTCTTCAAAATTTTAATGTTTTCACCCTCTTCTACCAGATGAAGCCCAAATTTTCTGGGTATTAATAGAATAGAAAATGTAGAAAATACCAGTTACGTTTATTTATCCTAATTCTATCTCTTCCAACCTTTCAGTGAGCCTTAGTTCTTCTGTTTCTTATAATTCAAAAAGTTGAATTAAACATATACTGGGCTCTTACTATATGCCATGAAAGTGGTACAAATGTCTTTGAATATATTCATCACAGCCACCCTATGAGTAGCTATTACTAGCTAACAGTAATCATTATTAGCTCTATATGGCTAAGAGGGATTATTCAAAGGGTCAAGCCTAGCTTAATGGACCTACTCAAAGACTGTTACTTTAAGGGCATGCTTTCTAGACAGGTACCAGGTTTTTCACAAATAGTACCAAGATCTGGCAGTTCCTCGGGAGACAGCATTATGACCGGCTACTAGGAATGTGAAAAATTCAAAAGAATTTGTTAAGTGTCAATCATGTACCAGACTCCATTCTACCCATCCTTTCTCTGCATTCTCCAGACTCCATGGTACCCATCTTTTCTCTGCATCCTCCATCCACATAATTAAGAAAAGGGAGAGGAGGGGAACAAGGGAACAAAAACTGAAAGAAATGTCAGGAGGCTTTATAACCACTTGCTGCTGCTCCTAGAGTAGGAAGTGTAGTTAACGAAAACTGTGCCCAATCACCTAGGCTGAAAACGAAAACATTGAAGCCACTATCATGTGCTTTGTATTATCAGGGTTTGACACTGTGCCATATCCAGAACAGACACTCAATGAAATTCTGATAATAACAATAAAGGTCCTCAAAAGCCTTGACTCTTTCCCCTCCTTTACTACCTTGTCAGTCACTAAATCACGCTGGTTCTTGCTTTCTGTCTCTCGTATTCATTAGACCCTCATTACCTCACACATCAATGACTGCCATCTAATTCTGATGTTACTACTTCAAGATCTCCCCATGCCACTGCCTGCATTAATTCATCCTCAAATACAATTGTTATTTTTCTCACTCACCCGAAAACCTTCCATTATTCCTCACATCTCTCACAATCAAGTATTAGGCTACCATTTGAGACACTCCACAATGTGGGCCTCATCCAGTACACTTTATCTCCTCTTTTACAAACTCTGGTTTCCAACCAGCTAAGCTTTCGAGTGCCTAATGAATACAACAGGTCCTTTCCCACTTATTTGCAACTTTGCCTTCATATGAAATACCCTTCTTTGCCCTTCTTTCACTCACCCCTACCTTGGGCATTCTAGTCTGTCTCAAGCTCCACTGTTGAATGAGCCCTTCTTCCACCATTGTAGTTCACAGTCTTCATATCTGCAATTCTCAAATGTTTTTAGTTTCGAGATGCTTTACATTCTTGAACATTTTTTTGGAGGCTATTTAGAGTTTTCATAAAAATAAAAATAACTTGCTAACTTTAAATGTCTAGCTTAATAAAATCTAGATTTTCGTAACTGCCTCTGCTCTTTTGTGATATCACGTTATTTAGCCTCTAGAAAATGCTAGTACATACTTGTAAGAGAATGAATCTGAATGAGACTAGCAACACCTTATGACTTCAAGAACCCCCTGAAAGGGCCTCAGAACTCCCAGAGGTCTCCAAACTACATTTTGAGAACTGCTGATCTGTACTATCATCTTTATACCTACATTTCCTCATTTCGTCAAGACTTCTCTGAAGCATATCTGAAAATAAACACTGTAACTGCTTTCTTTTCCCACCTAAACTGGAAGTTCCCCGAGGGCATAATCTAAGTGTTATTCTCTCCATATTATGCTTAAAGTATTCTAACTCAAAGTAATTTTAAAATGTATCTGTAAAATCGGCCTCAAAAAGAAAGTCAAATGTGATATAAAATATAGAAAATGAAGATGAATAAATAAGAATAGTAAGTTCTTATTTCTACATTAGATGTTTGAATAAATTAAGATTTTGGATAAATTTCATCTGGTAGCAGCTCATATGCATAAAATAAACCACTCCATTCTTTATAAAAACAAGTAAAACACTGCAAAATTGTATCAGCAATGCTTCTTGCCATTGCAAAAAATGCCAATCTAGTAAGAATACTTTAGCAAGAGCTTAAATTCTGCTCAGCTTGTGGTAGAAGTATACACAGGCACATATATCTATCAAAGTGTGATTCGGGAAGAAGCCAGGTGCTGTAAAGAATTTCATGAATCCATAAACATTAAGAGATACATGTCTTACATCAAAAAAAATTTTTTTTTTAATTTTTAATTTTTTTTTTTTTAAAGAGATGGGGTCTTATTCTGTCATCCAGGCTTAAGTGCAGTGGCACAATCATAGCTCACTGCAGCCTTGAATTCCTGGGCTCAATCTTCCTTCCTCAGCCTCCTGAGTAGCTGGTACTACAGGTGCATGCCACCATGCCCACCTAATTAAAAAAAATTTTTTTAAGAGGATAGGTCTTGCTGGCTGGGCAGGGTGACTCACGCCTGTAATCCCAGCAATTTGGGAGGCCAAGGCAGGCAGATCATGAAGTCAGGAGATCGAGACCATCCTGGCTAACATGGTGAAACCCCGTCTCTACTAAAAATACAAAAAATTAGCCGGGCATGGTGGCGGACACCTGTAGTCCCAGCTACTCGGGAGGCTGAGGCAGGGGAATGGCGTGAACCCGGGAAGCGGAGCTTGCAGTGAGCCGAGACTGCACCACTGCACTCCAGCCTGGGTGACAGAGCGAGTCTCTGACTCAAAAAAAAAAAAAAAAAAAAAAGAGAGAATGGGTCTTGCTATATTGCCCAGGCTAAAAATCTATGTTATCTGACTGCTGTTGTAGGCTGAATTGTGTCCTCTCTCCTCCCACTCACACCCCCACCCCTTGTCACTCAAATGAATATGCTAAAGCTCTAATCCCTAACACCTCAGAATGTAACAGTATTTGGAGATATGGTCTTTAAAGAGGTAATTACATTAAAATGAAATAATTATGGAAGAGTCCTAATCCAATAGGGGGAGAGACAACAGGGGCGTGCATGCACAAAGATCATGTGAAGAGGCAGCAAGAGGGCAGCCAACTGTAAGCCAAGGAGAAGCCTCAGAAGAAATCAACCCAGTCAGCACCTTGATCTTTGCTACGGACTGAATGCTATGTCCTCTCAAAAACCGTATGTTAAAGCTGTAATCCCCTATGTGATAGTATTTAGACGTGGGGGTCTTTGGGAGGTAATTTGGTCCTGAGAGTGAGAAGCTCATGAATCAGATTCTTGCCCTTATAAGAAAAGATGCGAGAAAGGTGATCTCTCTCTCCACCATGTGAAAATATAGCGAAGAGGAGGCTGGCTCCAAGTCAAAAAGGGGACCCTCACCAGGAACTAGGCTGGCTAGCATCTTGATCTTGGACTTCTCAGCCTCCAGAACTGTGAGAAATAAATGTCTGCTGTTTAAGCCACCCAGTCTGTGGTATTTTGTTATAGCAGCCCAAGCTAATACAATTGCCCAAGTGCCCAAAGAATGTAAGATAGTGCTTATATACACATGCTAGGCACTCTACTATTATTTGTCAAATTAATTAATGGAAAGGCAAAATTGTGGTTAAAAACAAGGATAAATAGCAAGCATTTTAAGTAGCAAGCTAGATATCCTAGGAGTTATTGGAGTTTTTAAGGTAATAAATAAACATCTAAATAAATCCACTATTATCAAACACTTCACCTGCCCAGGGAGTCGTTTCCACTTTATTACTTCCTTTGACTCTTCTAATCCAGGTTCTGTGTCTACTGAGCTTGACTCATGGTGACGTTCACAATGCACTGGTTTACCTTTTTCCTCCTGAAGAGCCATCATAGAGCGGTAAGATGGCTTTATCTAAATATGCATTAAAATATGAAAATTTATATATCATGTTCACCTTTTTCTTTTTCTAGCATATAATTTTTAAAATACTGAAACAAATAATATGAAAATATTTTCAAAATGTAATCCAGAAAAAAATTCTTTTATTTGTACACTATTCTAAATAAAATTAAAAAGCTGCTTAAAACTACAGTCCTATAATCAAAAAGCCTTAAACATTTTGGAGGAAAAATATGACTACAAAGGTTACATGAAATGATTTTAATAACTCTATCCTTTGTTTCTGCTTCTTCACCAATACTTATGAAGTTATGCCATGGCTCTGATATACTCTCATATCTCTGGCTTTAAAATCACAATACTAGTATCATAAAAATCTCAAGTTTTAAAAGTCCTCATTTCTCAAATAATAGATTTAACTCCATCTAAACCAATGCAAATCAGCCCTGTGGTGACAGTATATATCAGCTACAGGATGTGCAAATGACCTGAAAAATTAATGTCTTATAAGAAATAAGACAAAAGCAAAACTTTCTTATTTTAGGGCCAATTCTTTGCTAAGATTATTTATAATATTAATCTATGGAAAACAACAGCAGTAGAAACATTACATACTGATTATTTGAATAATATTGTGAAAAATGTGCCTAGAAATCAGGAGTCTGCAAACTGCGGCCCACACACCAAATCTGGCCTGCTACCTGTTTTTGTAAATAAACTTTTATTGGAACACATCACACCCATTTGTTTAGTTATGGCCTACATATGTCTATGTAGCTATTTTCACACTATAAAGGCAAAATTGACTGAAACTATACGGCCAAAGTCTAAAATATTTACTATCTGGCCCTTTACAGAAACTATTTTTCAACTCCTGCTTTAAATCAACCTTTTATCTTTAATTTTTGAAAATCAAATTATAACAAAACATTTTTCTTAATACTAAAAGCCACATTTCATATTTAAAATTCATTTGAGCATCTTTTAAATATCAGCTATTACAGGCTTAATATATAACCCCAGAAATCTATTAAAATTATTATTAGAGGCCTTATCTTTTTAGAAACAAAAAACATGTTATGTCACCATTTAATTTCAACACTAGATGATATACACTTATATGTACTATTAACTTACACAGTCTGGAACTTTCAGTCCTCTTACAGTTACGTACAGTGTCGATGGGTAACGATTTCTTGGACATTTTGACCACCATTCAAATGTCTCAACAACATTTAATTGGGATCGAGGCTTAGTAGGTGGGTAATACAGCTGCAAGCGAAGTTTTGAGTTGATGTTTGCATTTCCATTGGCTCCCAGAAGCTTAAAATAAGAATTCATATAAAATGTTACCTTCATTGAAAATAAATATATCCAATAAAGCAATAGCATAAAGTCAGAAACATTTTTAAAAAATTAATATGGCATGCTGAAATTTCCTAGTTTTACAAAGCAAAGAACATTACATAGTTAAGCACAGTTCCAGATCATTTTTGACAAAAGGTAACCCAAATGGCTTTTAAAATATTTTTCTGATAGCTCTCTTTTCACGTATACAATAATTTCAGACTGTTGGTACAGCATTTACACTACTGTGCCAGATTTCACAATGAACAAAGGAAGTGATCAATACATGTTTGAAATAATTATGGTAAAGACTAAACTGTATATTTACATAAGACAAATTTTCCATTTGTTTCATATCAGTATTTTTAATGGTTAAAATTTTATGTTTTAAATTTTTAAAAAGTTAAAATCATTTCAAGATAATTAAACTCATTCAAGCCATTTGTTACATTTTTTCAGTATTTTAGTGTACCTTCTTTCAAAGGTCTATTTTTAAAACCCTATTAAACAAAACTTATGTTTAAGCTAATTAAATGGAGGGTTTTTTTTTTTTTGGGGGGGGGACAGAATCTCGCTCTGTTATCCAGGCCGGAGTGCAGTGGTGAAATCTCGGTTCACTGCAACTTCCACCTCCTCTGGGTTCAAGTGATTCTTGTGCCTCAGCCTCCCGAGTAGCCAGGATTACAGGTGCATACCACCACACTTGGCTGATTTTTGTGTTTTTAGTATAGTCAGAGGTTTTGCCATGTTGGTCAGGCTGGTCTTTAACTCCTGGCCTCAGGTGATCTGCCCACCTCGGCCTCCCAAAGTGTTGGGATTACAGGTGTGAGCCACCACACCTGGCCCTAAATGAAAATTTTTACGAGAAAAATAAAAATCTTACCAACTCAGAATATGTTCTCTTTCATTAGACCATGACTCAAAATAGGAAATGAAACGTCTTTCTAACCTTTATGTCCTCTACAAATTAGGAGCAGAAAGACAGTTTGAACCCTTTGCAACAGTTCATACAAAACATGAAGTATCTTAAATTAGAAGAATAAGCACTGAGTGCAGGGAATGTATTTAACAACTGTTACTTGTAGACTCATATAACTTAATATCTTAAATTAGAAGAATAGGCACTAAGTGCAGGGAACACATTTAACAAATGTTACTTGTAGACTTATGTAACGTGGAAAGTAAAAAAAAACAGAGTCAAGAAAGACTCTAAGATAGTATTGTCCAAGAGAGCTTTCTATAATGATGTATGGAATACTCTAACCAATTTGTGCTAACCAATACGGAATCCACATGTGGCTACCCTGCACTTGAAGTACAGCTAGCACAGATGTGAAACTAAATTTTTAATTATATTTAATTTGAATTCAAACAGCCATGTGACTTGTAGCTACCAAAACAGTGTAACTCTAAGTTCGTAAATCTGGGAGAGTGGACAGATGGTGGTACCACCACTTGAAGTAGCAGAGAGAGTAGCATGGATACTCAGTTTGGGGGAATCTGACATATCTGTAAGTCATCCAAGCTGAAATGTCCAGCAGGTGACTGAATTTACAAATCTGAAGCACAGGTGAGAAAAGTGGTTCCAAGAAAAGTGGATTAAAGATGAAACCATGAGTAGGACTGATATTAAGGAGGTAGGCAGAAGACCATGAAGGAAACTGAAAGAATGGTATAAGAAAAATTAGGAGAGGATGGTGTCAAGAAAACCAAGGTAACAGAGTTTCAAGAGTGTGATATGTTAAATGCATAGATGTGACAAAATAACTAAAAAATGTTCAATACATTTGGCGAATAGAAATCACTAGTGATTTGGTTGGAGAAGCTTTAGTGGCCGAGGCAAAATTCAGAACGTTGTTCAGGAATGATGAGTTCAGGAATGATGCATCAACAAGGAAAAAAAGATGGCAAAATACAGCCCATCTTTTCCCCTACCCCTTTAGGAAAGAACGTAAAGACAATGGAGGTTATAAGCTGAGTGGGTGACATTGTGATTAGTGTCAAATGACATACAGGGGTAAAGAACCATTCCAAATTGAGTAGTAGATATGTTCAGTCATTAAATCATAAGCACACGAGACTCCCTTCATAGACTCTCCTACAGCTCCCCAAAGCTTATCATGGTGATTTTAAAAAGACATTCCCCAGCTTCTAAATCATACTTTCCATAGATTGTTTTAATTTAAACAGGCAATTTAGTTTACATTAATATGTTGCTTAGCATGAGTAAACAACTAAAATTCAGCCAAGACCCTGTCGTTATGGTTATAAATTGTATAATGTAGAGCTCAAATAAATAAGGCTTTACTACTTTTTAGTTTAAAAGAATAGCCACATATATGTACTAAAAGAACTGAAAGTACCTGAGAATCTAAGGCATAGCTGAGAATTAGGATAAAGTCTCATTTGAACTACTGTAATAACTTAACAATTATCCAAGACATCCCTCGTACCAACAGGATAGGTAATAAAAGATTTAAATTTTAATTGTCTTCATGCCACTTCCCTTTTTTTCCTTTTTTTTTTTTTGAGATGGAGTCTCACTCTGTCACCCAGGCTGGAGTGCAGTGGTGCAATCACGGGTCACTACAACTTCCATTCCCCGTGTTCAAGCAATCCTCCCCACTCAGCCTCCCGAGTAGCTGGGATTACAGGTGCACACCACCACACCTGGCAAATTTTTGTATTTTTAGTAGAGACAGGGTTTCACCATATTGGCCAGGCTGGGCTCAAACTCCTGACCTCAAGTGATTGGCCCACCTCACCTCCCAGCGTGCTGGGATTACAGGCGTCAGCTACTGCATCTGTCATGCCACTTTCTTGAAGATGAATTTTATCCTTGCCACTCTTTCCATCATCAATGATTAATTCCCTCAACATATATTCACCAAGCACTTTCTATGTGACATTAATATGCTGGCAGCTGGTGATATTATAGCATGGAGTTTCAAGAGAGTGATATATTAAATGCAAAAAGATCTAGTAAAATAAGGACTAAAAATGTTCAACATATTTACCCAAAAGAAGTCATTGGTGACTCTAAAAAGCTTACAGTCTAATGAAAAAGACAGATAAGTGTTAGAAGACGTGAGGCACATAGAATACTCTTTCTGGGGGGGTGAGGATGGGTAAGAATTCTTGACTGCTATTTTTGCCAATGGCATAAGATGACTAAATAAATAAAAATCCATATAGTACTTAAAGGTAAAAATGCCCTGAAATATGTTACTGCTTCCCAAGTGCAACTTACAGTAAATTCTGCAGGTCTGCACAAATCTTAGCATAAAAGAAATGCAGTTTCTAATAAAACCACATGATGGCACTGTTTACTATGTGAAAGTGAATCTTTGCTTTTTTTTTTAATGACTTTTTTTCTTTGCTCTAAATCAGTATGGAAGGTGGTATGGAAAAAGGCATAACAGATTTATACAAGGGTGATCATAGACAGTACACTGGACCAGGTGATTCCTAAGGCCACTCTCAATTACTTACTCACCACAGCCAATCTGGCGGCTGTTCAGCCCTTTGACTATAATACTTCTAAAATCTCTAACCTCTAATATGGACTAAACGTCTCAACTGGATTTTCACAGCATCTGCTCTATAGCACATAATAATGTAGGTAACAGGTCTGTATAGAAATTAAATTGGAGGGCAGCTATACACAATGTCTAATTTATCTGTGAATGTACTGAATTTAGCAGACTGTCTCACATTTTATAGATCGTATTTGTTGAATGAATGGATGCACAAATGAAAATGTTTTTATAAGATGGTACAAAATAATTACTCAAGACTTTTCATAATTTAAATTGATGTTTGAAGGAATAAAAGATATTATAAAATTAAAATATCCTTTTTTTAAACATCAATCTACGTCTTTCATCTTTGCTGAAATATCTCGTCAAAGACATCCTAGTTAGAGACACCTAGTCAAAGACAATGTACAAAGACATTTTTTACCTAGACTACTGTAAGAATTTCCTAATGTGATTTTCAAGTATCTACATTTGCTCCCTCTAGAATCTGTTCTCCACATAAGAGTATGTATCTTTCTAAAACATAAATCAGATTATTTTATTGTTTTGTTTAAAATCCCATTGTGGCTTCCCATTGCTCTTTAAATTCTATAATGGCTTCCTCTTGCTATAATGACTGAGAAGACCTCATCATAATTATCATCCTGTTGACCTTAGCAACCTCTTCATGTACCATTCTTCTGCCCTTAGTCTCTGTCCTCCAATCTTGGTGGCCTTCTTTTGATTTTCTGAATTAACCCTGCTCCTTCAAATATCAGGGTTTTTGCATATATTGTACCCTCTACCATGGACCATTTCTTCCCCACTGGTGGCAGTGTGTCTCTTCCTCAGGAATCCTTTCCCTGACCCTGCAGTTCATCATCCATCCCATACCTCTTTACGATATTTATAAAAATTTATAATAAAATGATAAATTGTGAAATCAATTGTTTTATGTTTGTGTTGCTGGAATATGAAGTCCAGGAGTTCAAGGAATTTGTCATCTTTGTCCACTGACAAGAACAGTAGCTGGCACATAGAAAAGTCTTAATAAATATTTGTTGAATTGAATAAATAATGGCATGGCTGTTTGTGTCTTTTTTAATGCTACATCCTCAGAATCAAATAGTGTAACTGGCACATACTGGGCCATCAATAAATATTTAAGAATCTGAATGAGCATAACCTGAGCTTGAATTAGTAACTCTTCATCCCTACAACCTTACCTTAGATTCTAATTCCTTATATGAGACCAAACTGACTTGGGAGAAAGCAGCCAACTACATTTGAAGATTATTTTAAAAGTGTTTAAAATGGATGAAAAACATACCTTAAGAAATGCCCAGGCAATTTTCCGAAAGCCACATTCTTGGTTTTGAACCTCAGAATTATTCTTAATTTCATCCATGCTTAAGAAATCAAGAATCTGCAAATAAATTCACAGAAGACTAGGCTACCTAAAATTTAATATTTTCTAATGGTATATTATTAAAAATTTAAAAAATCATTTGTATAGTACTTAAAAACATTAACCTTTACAGGGAGTAAAAACATTTTTATCTCATTTCATTCACCTTAAAGTTAACTCATTCAGTTAGGGAGGGTCCATTTTCTGACTATTTTATCTTTCATTAATAAATACTAAGATTTATTTCAAATCCAAGGCAAAATGTTAATCACCTCAAATATAACCTAGGTACAAATATACTAGGCATAGAATTCTTAAGCTTTCATTGTTTTTTATGTATCAGAACAGACTTTAAAGGATTGTTTGTTTAAAAAACTCACAACCCTATTTCTGGGTCTTTGTCTTGGATCACCTTCCTGAATTTGGGGTTTTTCTCTTTGGATGTATGTTATAATTAGGCTTCTCAAGAGGATTTCTTCCATTCCTCTATCCTGTCTGGACATTAAAGCTCATGGATTTGCAACCAACCTGCCACAGAGATTGTATTCTAGATATTTATCAGAGGCTATCACTTCAGACTTACTGGTGCTTATTAAAAGCTCAGCTGCGAAAATGAGATCTTCATAGAAAGAAGACTGCTTAAGAAATGATACAGACTCCAGTCATCCGTGTTTTTTGGATACCTAAACCTTTTTTACAGATATAATACATGCTCAGTGAAAACATAATATAAAAAATATATATATGCAAAGTAAAAACGACTTGTAATCCAGACCCATAGATGATCACCATTAACATCTAATTTGCAGGCTAAATCTTTTTCTGTGCATTCCTAAACATATGTGTGGAACTACAAATCTAATAATGCTATTTCACAAATTATTTTCATATAGTATGTAGTGAGTATCTCTTCATGTCAATACATACACATGAATACCGTAATGTTAATGACTGCCTACTATTCTTCTGTCACAAATACCATAAATTTAACAAAAATTATAACTTATTTAACCAAATCTCTTACTGATCTAAATGTAGGTTATTTTATCTCCCTAAAATTTTTGCTATTATAAACAGTGCTGAAATAAATATCCTTGCACACACATCTTCATGGACTTGTCCTTTTTTTCCTTAAGATAAATACCTAAGAGTAAAATAATGGTTTTAAAGACTTGTGAGACATTATCAAGTTGTCCTCAATAAACAAAAAACTGAGATCAGAAAGCAGTTGCATAGGCAATAACATATTACATGAAAACTTAAGAAGCAACCAAAAGTGTTTATAATACAACAATCTATCCTTCTTCATCTCTTAATACTAAAATGAACATAGAAGAAAATATAACAAATGACAAATTTTGAAGACAAAGAAAAAATTCCTAAAGATACAAATTATATCCATTTTTCAACAATAACAGCTTTATGTAAATCACGCACAACATAATCACAAATGTAAATACTGGAATATTTGTATCATAAATACACATAGACAACCTGAAAGTCAAGGATCATAAAAAGAAGTAATTCTACAAAATGAATCTTCGGCACTGGTTATGCCAAGTCCCTTGCTGTTCCCATGCTAAACTTCTCTATCTAGCTTACACTGGAAGGGGACTTTCTCTATATTCCTTTGCTTATGGAGACAGAACAACACATGATAGAGAAAAGAAATGTGGTATTCTAGGTTCAAACTATCTCCAAACACATTTTTTAAACTTAAAATTTGAGTAACTTTGGGGAAATCACTTTTACTCCAAACCTTGTTATCATTTTCAGTAAGAAAATTATATAATAACAACTAGTCAGCTCAAAAGCCATCTATTCCATAAAGCTTTCCCTGACTCCTCTGACCCACCACTAACCCTTCACATATCATAAGTTCTACATCATTTTTGGTTATATATTAAATTGCATTAATTAACGGATCTGTGTACATTTATCTTTATTTATCCAGGTGGTACACATATTCTTAGGGTGTCAGACATGGTTAAATGAGTTTATGCTTTGTGAAACGGGTTTAAAATGGAGAAATGCATTCATATCGAGTGGATTTATCACTTCACTACAGTTAACAGTCACAGGGCTGTTGTAATTATTAAATGATACAAAGCAGGCCAAATGGCTAAATAGTAAACACTCAGCAAATATGCTATCACTGTTTATAAAAGGGCGTCTCACTTGTATTCCACAGCATTCTACAAACACTAAATCCTAGAGATTAAATTCTCACACAACTTTTTTTTTTCATTATTGGACCACTAAAAATAATAGCTTACATTTGTGCTATTAAATATTAACTATCATTTAATTTGAATTGCTCCATTCAATTCATACCTCAAAGAACAGGATGACTTTAGGACTCTCATCAGAGCCTCGAAGCAAATAGGGAAAATTTTCATTAAATACAATTTGTTCTTCCCACTCTGGAAGTCTTGATTTTAACTGTTTAAAATCATATGGCTGGGTCATAATAGGAAGAATACAATCCACATTCTCTTTTTCATAGTAAGATGAAACAGGCCGTTCACTGTACAAAAAAAGATACTTCCATTAACGCAATTTTTATAATTTTGAGGTGAGAAAAAAATAGTGTACAAGGTGAGGCAACCAGAAATAATGAATAGTCATAATAATACAAAAGGAAAAATTATTTTGATTGTCCATCTAGAAACTTACAAATTTTATAAGACTTAAAAGTAACAGTCCATCTTACATTTGTATACTATCAATCGGTTTCACATGATTATTATAGAAATATAAAGTGAGAAGTATGATTATACCTTTGCCATATAAAGCTGGGATAAACTAATTCCTTCAGAATTTTATAAGAGTTTATAATAAAATAGACATTGCCAGGCACAGTGGCTCATGCCTGTAACCCCAGCACTTTGGGAGGCTGAGGCAGGTGGACTGCTTGAGCTCACGAGTTTGGGACCAGCCTGGGTAACATGGTGAAACCTTGTTTCTATAAAAAATAGAAAAAAAGTTAGCTGGGCATGGTGGCACATGTCTGCAGTCCCAGCTACTTGGGAGTCTGAGGTGGGGGGGATCACCTGAGCCCAAGGAGGCTGAGGCTGTAGTAAGCTGTGATTGCACCACTGCACTCCAGTCAGTGAGACGGAGTGAGGTATTGTCTCAAAAAAAAAAAAAAAAAAAAAGACATAAAATTGATTTTACATAAAAAAGGCACAAGACTGTAAACCCTTTGAGGTGTCATATTTTCTTTGCGTGCCCTAAGGCAAATGAATAAGTGAATGGGCTTTTTTTGGACAATCTTCCTATTTCCATTCCCCACTGGCTTTCCAAACAATTTTTTAAAAAATTCTAGTATAAATGTGTATTTCATTGTACTTTTCATTTGGATTTCAAGCATGCATTAGCTATAGAAGTACTCTTAGAAAAAACATTCAAGATTCATTTACCTTACCTGAAGCCCAGATAACATTACTTTCAAAAGAA
Source organism: Hylobates moloch (assembly GCF_009828535.3). Lineage (NCBI taxonomy): Eukaryota > Metazoa > Chordata > Mammalia > Primates > Hylobatidae > Hylobates > Hylobates moloch. The sequence continues at coordinate 153,234,929 of NW_026652277.1, forward strand.
AAATATGAGGTTAGACAATTAAAGCATTTACAATGCAATATAAAATATTTACAATGCAACTTTATGTCATAAATTATGTCTACTAAGCTGGCAGAAGCTCTCTACCACTTAAAATGAATTATTCCTTTCCACTTAAAAGTAATTACTTTTAAGTGCACCAGGTGTGGTGGGTCATGCCTGTAATCCCAGCTACTTGGGAGGCTGAGGCAGTAGAATCGCTTGAACCCGGGAGGCAGAGGTTGCAGTGAGCCGAGATTGAGCACTGCATTCCAGCCTGGGTGACAAAGCGAGACTCCATCTCAAAAAAAAAAAAAAAGTAATTACTCAATTAGATGTTCTCCATTTCTTCTACAACATTCTGATCAATGTTAATGATTGATGAACACCTACAACTAGTAGACTGTTCTCTAATACAAATCCGTAACTCTATTCCCACTGACTTTCAACTACCAATGGCAGAAAAAAGACTTCTACTAGTTTGTTTCAAGAATTAGCTGTGCAATTAAAAAAAATTACCTATCATCTTTCTTGACATATTGACCAGTATGCTCATCAACCACATGAATTTTTACCATTGGGTGAGAAATCATAAAATCTGACTTAAGTCTATCAGATCGGTGAATGTAAACTCCCAGGACGAGGTCATCATCAAGCAAACATTTGGGATAAACCGGGCTATCTCGGCTTGTTATTTCATGAACACCATCACCATCAACATCTTCGTTATTATCTGCAACTACACGCATGGAAAAAAAAAAATCAATGTTATAATTAGTTGTTCCCATAGTTGTATTTACATATAACCTAACCTTTAAGATCTATGATGATTTCACTGTGTTCAAAGGAACTTCAAGGGGAAAGAAAGAAAAAGCCAGACAACAGCAAACCATAGTGTGAAAGTAAAATACTACATTTACTAATGCATTACAAATAAGGTGAAAAATCCTCGTTTATATTTTTCCTAATAAGTAGGAGAAACACAAAAAGAAAAGAGCGTCAAAGTCAGAAAAGTAACTTTATCTAGGTATTTTCTAAGTAGAATATATATGACTCAACTAGAATTTCTAATTCTGGGTAGGATGCAGTAGGATGCAGCAAGTAAACACTTTGGGTAACAACTGGAAAGAGCCAAATAAATTACAAATATCTTATTTTAAATTTTAAAGGCATCAGAAAGGTACAGAAAGAAGGTATAGTAGACAGATTAGAATTCCAGAAAGGAAGAATCAGTCAGAGGTCAGCTGATGGACTGGCAGCTGTTTTTGTCTCTGGTGACATTTGCTGATTCAGGGTGTGAGCTGAAGATCAGAGTTTGGCTTAGGCAGAAAGTCACTGCCAGGAGAATGAGAAATCAGCAAAACTTTTAGTGATTCCACAGGACTAAAATGATAAAACTTGAGAAGCCTCAAACACATGACCAATTTTTCTCACAAAACTGAATTCTGATGCTATAGAGAAGCTACAGAGGTAGTGAAATCTCCCAGGATTGTGGTGCTAGCAGACCATGATCTGCCAGGGGAAGGGGACAGAAATAAAACAGGCAAAGGTGAAGCCCTGGAGGGTGTGGTCAATTTACACTGAGGAACAAGAGCAACTTTTCATCTGGGGTCATCTACCAATTCTGGTCACAGTTCTAGGTTGATAATCCAGGTGTGATTTCTGGCAGAAGGTTGCTACTGGGGGACAGAAAAAACAGCAGAGATTTTGGCGTGCTTGGGGGCTAGAGTGACAAAAATGGATACCTGAAGGATGTCTAACATATAGCCAGTCTCCTGCTCAAAGAATTTGCCAAATTTTGAAGCGGCATGAGACAGAAGACTAAATGGCTAAGTGGAAAAGCACTGAAGGGCTAAATTGGATCTTCCATCATATTTAGGGCTAAAAAATTATTTAGGGCTATGAATTATTAGAGATAAAGAAGGGCGCTGCATTATGATAAAAGTGACAAGAGATACAAGAAAAATAAACTCAAAATCGGAATGGAAATGTTAATACCTCTCTCAACAGCTGATAGAATAAGTAGAGCAAAAAAATTAAGAAGAAGAACTGAGCACAATTAAACTTGACCTAAATGACATACATAGGACACTGCACTCAACATTAGAAATTGCATTCTTTTCAAATGAGCATAGAATATTTACCAAATCTGACCATAAAATGGTCATAAAAAAGGCCTCGATAAACTCAGAGGACTGATATTATTCATAATATGTTATCTGACAACAATGGAAGACAGAAACCAATAAAAGATAACTAGAAAAGCATCTGCTGCCTGAAACTAAGCAACATACTTCTAAATAATGATCAATTAAAATGGAAATTAGAAAATATTTTGTGTTAAATAATAAAAATACATAATATTAAAAATTTTGGAGATGCAGGTAAAGTAGTACTTAAATGGAAATTTAGTCTTAAATGCATATAAAAGAAGACCGAAATCTTTCTTATAAAACCCAATTTTAAAGCTAGAAATAAGTAGCAAATCAAACCCAAATAAGTACAAAGAAGGAAAATAATACAGTTACAAGAAAAAAAAATCACTAAAATAGTACATAAATGTACAATAGAGACAATCAAAGCTAAAGGTTGGTTTTTGAAAAGACTCATAAATCTAAAATCCTAAGGCTGATTAAGAAATTGAGAGAAAACAAACTGCCAATACCATGAATGAAAAAATGGGACAGCCTTTCAGATGCTATAGAAATGCAAAATTTGGATTAAATAGACACATCCCTCAAAAACTACAGTCTATCAAATAGCTGAGAGAAGTAAAAAAAAAAAAAAAAGATTGCTAAGAAATTAAATCTTGATTTGTATCAAGGCAAGCAAAATGATAAGGCATAAGGACTGAAAAAGGAGCGATAAAACTATCGTTATTAACGTATCACATGACTGCACATGTAGAAAAATCAAAACAATATAAGAATAAACTCTGTGGGCTGCGATGGCTCACACCTGTAATCCCAGCACTCTGGGAGGCTGAGGTGGGAGAATTGCTTGAGCCCAGGAGTTTGAGACTAGCCTGGAAAATGTAGTGAGACCTTGTCTCTATAAAAAATTAGCCAGGAATGGTGGTGCATGCCAGTAGTCCCAGCTACTTGGAAGACTGAGGTGGGAAGATCGCTTGAGCCTGGGAAGTGTAAGTTGCAGTGAGCCGAGATCACACCACTGCACTCCAGCCTGAGTGACAGGGCAAGACCCTGTCTCAAAAATAAATAAATAAACTCTTGCAATAAGTGAATTTAGCAAATCAATGGATACAATGTTAACAAATTGTAAATACATTTCTACATATATGTACCAGCAACAAATAAAAAACAATTTTTTACAATGCCATTTACAGTATCATTAAGAAACATCAAATCTTAGGAATAAATCTAAGGAGAGATTCTGCTGAAATGTGTATTGCTGGGATATATTAAATAAGATGCAAATAAATGGAAGTGCATACCAAATTCATAGCCTGAGAATCAATACTTTGTAAAAATGTCAAGTCTCTTTAGAGAGTTGTTATGCTGTGACTCTTTAGATTCACCCAGTCTAGATCAAAATCACAGCTTGCAAGACAGAATGAGGGTAAACAGGAAGAGGGAGGATGGAGAAGCTCTTCTAAAATCCATACAGAAATGCAAAGTAAAGAATAGCCTAGACAATGCAGATGAAGAAGGAAAAGGCTAGAGTATAATACTAAATAGCAAGACCTATTAAAAAGCTACGGTATTTAGACATGGTAGTGTTGGTACAAACTGTCTAATGTAAAAGAATAGAGACTACAAAAACTGATCTACACGTAACATAGTCATGTTATTTATGGGAAAAGTGACACTGCAACACAGAGGGAAAAAGACACTCTCTTCAGTAAATGGTACTGGGTCAATTATAATATATATTCACATAGATATCTTGATCACTGCTTCCTATCATAAACATAAACCAATTCCAGATGAACTGCATATCTAAATGTGAAAAGTAAAACAGAAACAGTAAAACTTTTAAAATAAAACTTTCAGAATAAAACTTTTAGAAAAATATCTTTGGAACTTGGGAAAGATTTCTTAAATCACAGAGAGCACTTACCATCAAAGGAAAAAAATGGATAAACTGGACAATACAAAAATTTCTGTTTTTCAAAAGACACCAATGAGAGAGAAATAATCAAACCAAAGTTGGACAACATTTGCGATATAAATGTGGGTAGGTATTTATATCTGAGAATAATCTCATATTGAGGTATATAAACCTATCACTACAAATCAATTAGAAAAAGACAATTCTGTGTTTTAAAAAATGCACAGACAACTTGAATGTATTTACAAATGTCAAAATCTAAGTAGTTAATAAACATGAAAACACTCAACTTCACTAGTTACCATGGAAATAAAATTAAAACCAAAATGAATATCACTATACATTCCTGAAGAATGAGGAATTCAGTCACTCCTAAGAATGACTAAAACGTTAAAAAACAGTATTACATGTTGGTGAAGATATGGAGTGACTGGAACTCTCAAACACTGCTAGTGTCAACTGGTAAACCAACTTTGCAAAACAGGAAGTAATTATGAAAGCAAAAAATATACATAATCTATGACAGCAATTCTACTCCTAACAATATGCCCAAGATAAAGGCATGCATGTGCTTACCAAATACATGACTGCAATGTGAATTACTGCTTTACTTATAATTGCATACGACTAGAAACAACTCAAATGACCATCAATAAAATAGGCAAATTAATTGTGGTATACTCACACAATGGATAGCTAAATAATACAAAAACAGAATTAAGAATGAATAAGCTCAACTGTATGCAAGCAACAGTAGTATAAATCTTACAAAATTAACATTGAGTAAAAAAAGTCAGGCACAAAGAGCATAGTATTTATCATTCTATTCATATTAAAGTATAAAAATAAGTAAAAATAAACTGTCTTAAATGTCAAGGTAGTGGTTACTCCCATAGGGCAACTAATGGAAAGGTGATTTTTCTGGGTGCTAATGATGTTCTGTTTCCTAATTTAGCTAATGATTTTACAGGTATGTTCAGTTTGTGAAAAAACTTTAAAAATATGTATATGAGTATACTACTTAGTGCTTTATATATATAGAAACATAAAACAAGTATACTGCTTAGTGCTTTTCTATATATATCTATATACATATTATGCTTCAACAAAAGACTTTAAAATTTTAATTATAGAAACCACAAAACATCATCACTTACATCTTCTAATGAATAAGTACCATAAAATCTAAAATTGCCCATTTTAATCCCAATTTTTGGCCAATCAAATGGAAACTGAAAGACTAAAAAAGGATGTATGAGTAGAAAAGAACATGTAAAGAAAAATAAGAGAAAACAAACAAGAAAAGGAGAAGACAGAAATCAACAAGGCAAAGAGAAAGTTGAGAAAGGAAAGAGAAGTGGTATTAGGCTGAGGAATTGGGAGGATACCATGCTGGACAGGATGCAGCCTTAACATCAGAAATGTTTATTGGCTGCTGACCATTTATAGCTTTCAACAACTGAGTCCTAACCATTTAGCGGATGTAAACTCAATGATTTAAAGAAGAAATCCTCTATGCCACAATAGCAACTACAAAGTCAATATCATTTTAGAGTTGAATTTAAAGTGTGTCAAGAATCAGAGTAGGTCAGGCATGGTGGCTCATGCCTATAATCCCAGCATTTTGGGAGGCTGAGGCAGGCGGATCACTTGAGGTCATGAGTTCGAGACCAGGTTGGCCAACGTGGTGAAACCCCGTCTCTACTAAAAATACAAAACTTAGCCGGGTATGGTGGCGTGCATCTGTAATCCCAGCTACTCAGGAGGCTGAGGCAGGAGAATCGCTTTAACCTGGGAGGTGGAGGTTGCAATGAGCAGAGATCGTGCCACTGCATTCCAGCCTGGGAGACAGAGTAAGACGCCATCTCAAAAAAATAAAAATCAGAGCAGACTCAAATGATATAAACTCATCAGAGACCCACAGCTACAAATACATGTGTACTTTAACCTAGATGAATTCAAGAACAAGTACCAAATATCCTATATTGAATTATTTTCAAGTATACCCATCAGCTTTAGTTTTTAAGGGCTAAAATTCCTAGAATCAAGTTATTTCTACCAACGTACACAATTTTTCATTTAATTTGTATAGCAAACCTGCTTTAGTCTTCTTTTTTGTTTTTTTTCGTTTAGGTTTTGTATCATCTTGCATGCTGTCTTCTGTGCTTTGTTCCATTGAGCTTATTTCATCATCTTGATGAGAATCTGAAGAAACTGGTCTAACTGAAGATTCTTTCTTTTGTTCACCTTCAACTGTGTCACCAGAGATGGTCAATGTACTACAAATATAATCCAAGTATCAGCCATTACAGATGTATTATTATTATAATTATTATTATTCATGATGCAACAGAGTGAACAGTAAATAGGAGCAAAGATAATCCTAAAATCACTATTATTGTCTCTTGAGAGATGCATATATTTTCTTATACACTAAAATGGTTAGCTGTCAAATAGGTATCATAGATGGTATTTTATACTTCATGAGGAGTTACACGATTCAACTAAAACTGAGCTCTAAACCCCAGGGAAGGGGAAAGGGAAATTGTATTAATATTTTATGAGCAATTGATCTCTCTTTACATAGGACTTATCAAAGCATGCCCACCCTGCTGCCAAGTAAATGATTGATCAACCAATTTTTAAATTACCTTATTTAAAGGTATAAAGAGTATTCTAGGTTTGTTCTGTCTTCCAGAGGCTTCACATGCACAACTTTTGATTTCTCTTTTTTCTTTCTTTCTTTTTAAGACTGCGTTTTGCTCTGTCGCCCAAGTTGGAGTGCAGTGGTACAATCATAGCTCACTGCTGCCTCAACCTCCCAGGCTCCAGCAATCCTCCCACTTCTGCCTCCCAACTAGCTGAGACTACAGGCACATGCCACCATGCCTGGCTAATTTTTGTACTTTTTGTAGAGATGGAGTTTCACTATGTTGCTCAGGCAGGGATTTCTAGGTAAAAATTAATTTCTTTTATTTTCTAGTGGTTGGTGAGTCACTACATTTTCAGAAGGCTATTACCAAAATTAAAATCTATATCACATGAACTAGTAAACGGTTAAGAAATAGCAACCCGGAAGCATACTGAGTTTAAAGAAAAACCAGCCTACTAACATTTTAATGTATCAAGTAAGAAATCTGCATGTAAATAATAAAAAATTACTTTCCAATATTTTTAGTCATGTTTCAAAAAAAAAATGGGTTGAGGAAAATATAAGACTAGAGAAATAGTTCAAATTAGTCATTCCAGAAAGCCATTCTATTTGATCACATCACCAAACCCTGTTCTTTAAGAACAGCTACCCTTTGCGTGCCACTGTCACATGTTACTTAAAATTCATGAGCTAACCCTATTTCATATTGACTATGCCTTACCAGTCTACCACAGAGGTGGTAGCTGTGAGAAGGAAGATTTATAGTATACTACCGTAGGAAGCCTCTAAGATGGACCTCACTGATCCCCACCTCTTCACATGCATGTCTTTGTGTAATCCCCTTTCTTTTGTGTGTGGGCTGGACTAGTGACTTACTTCTAACAGACAGAATATGATAAAAGTAATGAATGCCACTTATAAGATTAGGTTCCAAAAAGACTGTGACTTCTGTCTTGCTCTCACTCTCTCAGAGCCCTTGGTCTGGGGAAGCAAGTGGCCATGTTGTGTGTAGACCATATGGAGGAAGTCCATGTGGCAAGGAACTGGTATACCTGGCCCAAAGCCAGTCAGGACCTGAGGCCTACCAACAACCACATGAATGAGCTTAGAACTGGATCTTCTAAGGCCTTCTAACGGCTATGTCACTTGACAGATCCTCCCCCAGTCAAGGCTTGAGGTGACTTCAGTCCGGGCTAACATCCTGATTGCAACCTGTGATTGACAGAGACACCCAGTGTGAAGTCACTCCCAGATTGCTGGCCCACAGAAACTGTGAGACAATAAATGCTTGTTGTCTTAAGCTGCTAAATTCTGGGATCATCTTTTTAATGGAGCAACAGATAACTAATATATACTATCATGTCCCTGCAGCAACTTGGGTTGCCATATCTTTATTACCACTGGTCACCTAGCTTTTGAAAAGACGGGAATTATTTTTGGCTGAGGGCTTTAGGGGAAATTGATCCTGAATGCCAAGGAATAGTCACATATAGAATGTTCCCACCTCAAGTTGTTTCTCTAGAGGAGAACTGCAGGGGGGAATAACGTTAATTACAGCAGTTAAAAAGCATTTTTATCTTATTGTTTTCTCCAAATAGAAAACATATAAATATGTGTATGTTCACTTAACCTCACACTCTATATACAAGTACATACATATATAAGCATCATATAGAGAAAAAGATTAGAATACCAAATTGCCAACAGTGATTATCTTTGAATAGTTTTTCTACAATGAGCTAATGTTATTTGTATAAGAAAAAAAGTTATATTTATATATCCAAACAGGTATTTGTAACTCAAAAAAGGGGAAGTAATTAGGTTTCTATTATTTTGAAAGCAGATGTAAGTGAGTAGTTCAGGGAAGGGACAAGGTTCTGGCTCAGCCTCTTACTAGTTCTGTACTTCCATTTCCTCATCAGCAAGATAGGAGGAATATTACTTTTCCTCATAAGATTGTCAAAAGAATTAAATGACTTAATTCTTGTAAAGCACCTAGTACATAGTAAGGTGTTATGTAAAAGTTAGCTGTTCTTATCTTAGTGCCAATATTTCCAAATAAAAGCCTAAGAATTTTCTTTGTTAAACCACAGATAATGTTCAAAACCTGAAAATAATAGAGTGTTTTTCTAAGAGGATATTTTACATTTATCAATGTAAAAATACCTTGTTTCAGCTTTAAAGACTGGAACTTCCTTTTTCTTTTTCCTTTTTTCACTGCTCGATTTGTCATCATGGAATAAAGTATCTGAGGGAAAGTAAGTCAACTGTTCTTTCAGTTTCTTTCTTATTTTCTTCTTAATCTCTTTTGCCATTTCTTCAGTTACATGGCACTGATATGCTTGCATCAATTCTTCATCCTCTTCTAAATCATTCTCTTCTCTTCCCTCATTTGCCTTCTCACTTTTCTGATGATCGACACCTGGCTGTGGCTTTGTATGCGTTTTCTGGTGTGTAGAATCAACCTTCTTCTCAGGAGTTTCTGGTTTCATGTCTTGTGTAGCCAACTGGCGCACCATCTTTATCACCTTTTTATTTGGCTTTCCTTGTTTGTCTTCCTCTACACTAGCATCACCATTAGGATTTTCATTTGCTGACTGTGTGTTCCTCAATTTGTTTTTAGTGACTCTCATGCTTTTCTTCAGGTTGTTAGTGTTAGCAGCACTTACATCATCACTTGTAGTTTCTTTAATATGGGGAAGATTGCTTCTAATACTGTCAGGCTAGGAAAAGAAGACATGATAACAAAGTTTCAGTTACACATAGATTAGTTATAAAAAGAAAAACCTAATAATTAATATTTGACAATGTGGAATTATTGGGAGGATTATTTAGTTTTTCACCTGGGCATAGTGAAACTATTTTAGAGCATTTGAGTACTCTCATAATTTATGCTTCCAGAATTGGATTAGTAATCTCTGAATGTAACTTCAGATTAAATGAGTTAATTAATTGCCATGGGAAAAAAGTACTTAAGGCCCTATAAGAAGTGAATTAATCGCTCAACTCCCAAATGCTATTTTCCTCATGATCTACACTCTAATATAATTAATAGATATTTAAGAAATTGCTAAAAGAGCCATTGAATGTGACATTTCAGGTTACCCAATAGGAAATATACATGGGTCATTTATTTTGCTTCATAATTACACTCTAAAACCAAAAATCTACAGCTCTAAGATCACCCTACAGTAAATCTAAGTGTATCACTAAAATGCTGCTAAATATTACATATTAAGTTAAATCCAATGACAGACTAAGCACAATCTGGTACCTCTCTCCCCAATTAAAATTATTTAAAATGAGACATATTTTTAATAGAAAAAAATAAATAAGGATAAGAGTCAAGTAATATAAGGAGGAGGAGGAGGGGATAAACCAGAGGATGACCAATCAAGGAGCTGCGATGAACAGCTCTGTTTCTCACCTCCATTTGTGTTGACTTTCACCCAAGGGATTAAGCATCCCAGCACAGAGAGAAAGGGCAGTATGCTTCAGGTAGGGATAATTCCCATAAACTGCAGAGGCAGACCATGTTAAAAACAACCAACAAGGAAGAGAAGAGAGATTCTCAAATGTAAAGATGGCTTGACAACTGAAAATTAACAAACACTAAAGGAAGGCAGCATAATGAAGGAAAGCCACCAAATAAAACACAATAAATAAATGAACACCAAAGGAAAATGCATATCATATATAAGAATTTAAAATAAGTATAATTAATATTAATAAAGAAATGCAAAAGCATACTGGAGCAAGAAAACCCAACTGCTGATATTAAAATAAAATTCTGAATGATAGAAATAAAAGTTTAACTGATGTGTTGAAAAACAGAATGGACAAAAACTGACTGTGTATTCCTCAATTTGCTTTTAGTGACTCTCATGCTCTTCTTCAGGCTGTTAGTGTTAGCAGTACTTACATCATCACTTGTAGTTTCTTTAATATAGTGAGGATTGCTTCTAATAGTGTCAGGCTAAAAAAGAAGACATAATAACAAAGTTTCAGCTAAGCGTAGATTAGTTGTATGAAGAAAAACCCAATAATTAATGTTCAACTATGTGGAATTATTGGGAAGATTATTTAGTTTTTTACCTGGACATAGTGATACTATTTTAGAGCATTTGATGAGCACTCTCATAATTTATGCTTCCAGAATTTCATTAATAATCTGTGAATGTAACTTCAGATTAACATTTTGGCTTAACACTTTGAATTCATTTTGTCGTGCTGAATGTCACATTGTAATGTATGAACATTACATGTTAACATTCGGTGCTACAAGATGAATCTAAAATCAAAATGAAGAAATGTGCCAGAAATGAATAAATTTAACAATACATACTGGAGTTTGATCTTTGAAACTCCCCATATTTTAAAAGTAGTTTAAAAGTATCCAACATATATAAAAAGGTGATTTAAAAAATGCTGAAAGAACTAGTATCCCAATACATATCTAAGATTTTACCATCTCTAAGACTCTTTTGCTCACCTAAAATATATATATTTCCAAATTCTGTTCTTTGAGGGTGAATTATGATGCCATAGCCTCCAAAAAAACTTCACTAATCAAATCTAATAAAAATAACATTTCTCTTAGAAGTTTATTTTCACATGTTCTGTTTTAGAAGCAACATTTAATTTAAAACACTAAAAATAGATAAATAAATAAGGAAAAAAACCCAGAAAATACACACACACACACACACACACACACACACACACACACACACACACACACACACCCCAAAGCTAGCAGAAGACAAGAAATAACCAAGATCAGAGCAGAAATGAAGGATACAGAGACACAAAAACCCTTTAAAAAAATCAATAAGGCTGGGCATGGTGGCTCACGCCTATAATCCCAGCAGTTTGGGAGGCTGAGGCAGGCAGATCACATGAGGTCAGGAGTTCAAGATCAGCCTGGCCAACATGGTGAAACCCTATCGCTATCAAAAATATAAAAATTAGCCAGGCGTGATGGTGCACACCTGTAATCTCAGCTACTTGGAAGGCTGAGGCACAAGAATCACTTAAGAGAAGAATCAAATAGACACAGTAAAAAATGATAAAGGGGATATCACCACTGACCCACAGAAATGCAGACAACCATCAAAGAATACTATAAACACCTTTATGCAAATAAACTAGAAAATCTAGAAGAAATGGATAAATTCCTGGACGCATACACCCTCCCAAGACTGAACCAGGAAGAAGTTGAATCCCTGAATAGACTAATAACAAGCTCTGAAATTGAGGCAGTGATAAATAGCCTACAAACAAACAAGCAAAAAAAAGTCCAGGACCAGATGGATTTACAGCTGAATTCTACCAGAGGTACAAAATGGAACTGGTACCATTTCTACTGAAACTATTCCAAACAATTGAAAAGGAGGGACTACTTCCTAACTCATTTTATGAGAACAGCATCATCCTGATACCAAAACCTGGCAGAGACACGACAAAGAAAGAAAAAAAGGTTAAGGCCAATACCCCTGATGAACATTGATGCAAAAATAATCAATAAAATACTGGCAACTAAATCCAGCAGCACATCAAAAAGCTTATCCACCACCATCAAGTTGGCTTCATCCACGGTATGCAAGGCTGGCTCAACATACGCAAATCAATAAACATAACTAATCACATGAACAGAACTAAAGACAAAAACCGTATGATTATCTGAATAGACACAGGAAAGGCCTTTGATAAAATTCAACATTGCTTCATGTTAAAAACTCTCAATAAACAAGGTACTTACGGAACATACCTCAAAATAAGAGCCATTTATGACAAATCCACAGCCATACTGCCCAAAGTAATTTATAGATTCTACACTATTCTTATTAAACTACTCTTTGTCAAGAGTCAATTGAACATATATATTTGAATCTATTTCCATACCCTATTCTGCTCTACTGATATATATACCTATCTTTATGACAATTCCAGATTGTCTTCATCACTATTGCTTTATAATGAGTTGTGAAACAGAAAGTGTAATTCCAACTTTGTTCTTCTTTTTCAAAATTGTTTTGGCTATTCTAGGTCTGTTGTTTACATTTCCCAATAAATTTCTGATTTTTTGACTACTTGTTCTATTAATTTCTGAGAGAGGATACTGACATATCTAACTATAATTGCTGATTTGTCTATTTCTCATTTAGATTTTCAAGAAAAAAAAAAGGCTCCTGACATATTGATTATGATTGAATTAAATCAACAGATCATTTGTCAGAGAATGGACATTTGACAATGTTGATTCTTCTGATCCATGAACATGATTACTTACTTAGGTCTTTATTTTCAGCACTCTGAGGGGTTCAGTGTACAGCTCTTGCACATTTTTGATAAATTCATCCCTGAATGCTACACATTTTTTTCTATTACAAATCATTTTAAAATTTAATTTCAAGCGATTCATTACTGGTATAGAAATACAATTGGTTTTTACACATTGACCATATATTCTGCTAAGCTCCCTAATACAGACGGTCCCTGAATCACAATGGTTCTATTTACGACGGTTCGACTCACGATTTTTTTGACTTTATGATGGTGCATGAACAACACACATTCAGTAGAAACCATACTTCCAAGTATCTATACAATTATTCTGTTATTCACTTTCGGTATAGTATCTAATAAATTATGTGAGATATTCAACACTTTATTACAAAATAGGCTTGGTATTAATTTTGCACAACTGTAGGCTAATGTAAATGTTCTGAGCACACTAAAGGTAGGCTAGGTCAAACTCTGATGCTTGGTTGCTTAGGCGTATTAACTATATCTTCAACTTACAATACTTTCAGTTTACAAAGGACATAATCCCATCATAAGAACCATCTGTAACTTCTAGTAGCACTTTTTTGTAGATTTTTTTGGGATATTAACATAGACAATTATGTCACCTGTGAATACAGTTTACTTCTTCCTTTACAATCTGTATGCCTTTAAAAATTGCATTACTGCATTCATCAGAGTCTCTAATACAATTGTGAATACACACAGTGACTGGCACATGCTCAGGCTTAGAGCAAAAGCATTCAGTTTTGTGCCATTAAGCATGATGCTAGCTGCAGATTTTTTAGATGTCCTTTATTAGGTTGAGAAAGTTAGTCTTTTTTTTTTTTAGACTAATCAAATGCAGTACTGAGAGTATGAGTAGAATGAGGAGTTCAATCTGTAACTGACTGTGAACAATCCATTGAGATAACTCATTACCTTAGACAAGTCTCATCTATTGCTGGTTTAAGAATGAGTAATAAATGTTGTCTTTTTTCTCCATTTATTGAGATGATCTAATGGTTTTCTAATTCAATCTTTGGATATGATGAATTACATTGGATGCTTTTTTTTTTTTTTTTTTGAGACGGAGTCTCGCTCTGTTGCCCAGGCTGGAGTGCAGTGGCGCAATCTCGGCTCACTGCAAGCTCCACCTCCCGGGTTCACGCCATTCTCCTGCCTCAGCCTCCTGAGTAGCTGGGACTACAGGCGCCCGCCACCACGCCCGGCTAATTTTTTGTATTTTTAGTAGAGACGGGGTTTCACCATGTTAGCCAGGATGGTTTCGATCTCCTGACCTTGTGATCCACCCACCTCGGCCTCCCAAAGTGCTGGGATTACAGGCGTGAGCCACCGTGCCCGGGATGCTTTTTCTAACTCCAAACTGACAGTGTATTCCTGACATAACTCCACCTAGACATGGGGTATTATCCTTTTTATAAGATCGATTTTCTACTATTTTGTTGAAGATGTTTGCCATCTATATTTAAAAGGGATTTTGGTATGTATTTTTCTTGCAATCTTTGGTTTTGGCAGCTGTGAAATTATTGCCCACAAAAAGGAGTGGACAAGGATCCCCTGTTATTTTACAGTCTGGAAGAGTCTGTATAGAATTGGTATTATTTTTTCATCAAATATTTGAGAAAAGTTACTAATGAAGCCACCTGAGAGTAGTTTCCTTTGACAGAAGATTTTTAACTACAGATTCCATTTTTTTAAAAGATATATAATGTTCAAGTTATCTATTTGAGTGAGCTTCAGTAGTTTGTGCCCTTCATGTAATTTATACATTTCATCTAAACTGCTGAATTTATTGTCGTAAAGTTACTCATAATACTCTTATTATCCTTTTAAGGTCCATAGCATCTTAAGTGAATACCCTCTTATAATCCTGATATTGGCAATTTGCGTCTTCTTTCCTTGTTTCCCAATCAGCCTGGTCACAGGTAGTACAGAAAACCATTAACTCATGAGCCTGGGTTGCTAAAAAGCTGCAAATCCCAAGAAGGGCATATTTTTAGGACCAGTCCTTGAAATGTTGTCCTTGATAAGAGTGTTTCTAAATGCCTGAAGCCTTGGGCCACACTATAACAGTTTCACCAGAAAGCTTATGTTAGCCATGTGACTTATGGTGAACATGTGTTTTTGCTTTGGGGGTTTGGAGTCTGAGCAGCTGAGGTCAGTGACACAGGCACTGAATGCTCTGCCTCTACACAAAGCCCACATAGCCCTCTACACAAAACCATGAACATCAAGGCTTGGGTGAGCTTACCTGGGTGGCAACACTGCACATTTTGTCACATGTTGTTGGAGGAATTAAGTGAGTCCCTTGCAACTCTACTAGGGGGGTGCACCTGAAAGCTTGCACCTGGCTTCTCCCGGGCTGTGTCCCACGCACCTTTTCCCTTTGCTGATTTTAATCTGTATCCTTTTGCGGTAATAAATGGTGTGGGTATAACAGCTTTTGAGTCCTGTGAGTCTCTCTAGTGAATTATCAAGCCTGGGGGTGGCCATGAAAACCCCCAACACATATGATAATCAATTTTATTACTGTTTTAAAAAATTGCATCTGGATTTACTGAGGTTTTCTATTTCATTGATTTATACTCTTCTTATTTCAATCCTGTATTTTGTCTAATTTGTTCTCCATACTTTTTTAAGGTGAAAGCTTCAATGATGGATCTCAGACCATTCCTCATTTTTAATGTAATGCTACAAGTTTCCTTCTAAGTAATGCTTCAGCAGCATTCCATAAATTTTGATATGCTGTAATTTCATTTTTAGTTAGTTCAAAATATGTTCTAATTCTTTTGTGTTTTCTTCTTCAATATATTGATCTGGGGTCTTACTGAACTTTCAAATATTTGGTGACACTGCAGATAACTTTTGGTTAACTATTTCTAATTTGATTCTGTTGTGGCCTAAGAAAATATTTTGTATTATTTTAAAATTTTCTTTTATATTTAAAATTTTTATTTAATTTTTACATAAAAAATAAAGCTATGTAGACTTGTTTTATGGCCCAGAATGATGTCTGTCTTGGTGAATATTCCATATGCACTAGAAAACAGTGAGTATTCTGTGCTTGTTGGGTACAATGTTCTCATAAAACTCAACTCAAATTTGTCAATGTTACTGAAATCTACATTCTTACTGTTTTTTTACTACTCGTTATATCAATTTCTGAGAGAGGATACTAACATATCTAACTGTAATTGATTTATCTATTTCTCATTTCATTTCTATTGGTTTTTGCTTTGCATATTTTGAAGCTTTGTTATGAGTTTCATACACAGTTATATCCTTGATACTGACACCTTTATCATTAAAAAGATTTCTTTTTACCTTTGGCAATATTCTTTATTCTAAAATATACTTTCTCTGATATCAATATAACAACTCCAGTTTTTTTTTACTAGTGTTAGCATGGTATATGTTTTCATTCTTTAAATACTAACCTACCTATGCCCTTATATTGAAAGCAAGTTTCTTATAGTCAACATATAGTTGGGTCTTATTTGCCAATCTGACACTTTCTACTTTTTATTTGGACCATCCACATTTAAATTATTCTTGATATTGCTGAGTTTAAATATACTATTCTATTATTTCCTTTCTGTTTGTCCTATTCTTTGTCTCTTTGTCCTCTTTTTTTTTTTTCTTTGAGACAGAGTCTCACTCTGTCACTCAGGCTGGAGTGCAGTGGTGTGATCTCAGCTCACTGCAAACTCCACCTCCCGGGTTCATGCCATTCTCCTGCCTCAGCCTCCCGAGTAGCTGGGACTACAGGCACCCAACACCATGCCCAGCTAATTTTTTGTATTTTTAGTAGAGATGGGGTTTCACTGTGTTAGCCAGGATGGTCTCTATCTCCTGACCTCATGATCCACTTGCCTTGGCCTCCCAAAGTGCTGGGATTACAGGCATGAGCCACCATGCCCAGCCCTCTTTGCTCTCTTTTCCAGCTATCTGTCTCAACAGATTTTTGTGATTCCATTGCATCATTATTGGCTTTTTAGCTATCCTTTTAAAACAAATTTATGAAGACTCTAGGTTTTACAATACACATATTTAGCTTCTCATTGTTGATATGGTTTGGCTCTGTGAGTCCACCCAAATCTCATGTTGAATTGTAATTTCCACGTGTTGAAGGAGGGGCCTGGTGGGAGGTGACTGAATCATGGGGACAGATATCCCCTTGCTGTTCTTGTGATGGAGTTCTTGCAAGATCTGATTGTTTCAAAGTGTGTAGCATGTCCTCCTTTGCACTCTCTCTCTCTCTCTCTCTCTCCTGCTCTGGACATGTGAAGTCCATGCCCGCTTCCCCTTCACCTTCCACCATGAATATAAATTTCCTGAGGTCTCCTCAGCTATGCCTTCTGTATAGCCTGTTGAACTGTGAGTAATTAAACCTCTTTTCTCATAAACTACGCAGTCTCTGCTCTGTTGCCCAGGCTGGAATGCAGTGGTGTGATCTTGGCTCACTGCAGCCTCCGCCTCCCAGGTTCAAGTTGTTCTCCTGCCTCAGCCTCCTGAGTAGCTGGGACTACAGGCATGTGCCACCACACCTGGCTAATTTTTTTTATTTTTAGTACAGAGAGGGTTTCACCATGTTGGCCAGGCTAGTCACAAACACCTGACCTCAGGTGATCTGCCTACCTTGGCCTCCCAAAGTGCTGGGATTACAGGCACGAGCCACAGCGCCCAGCCTCAGGTAGTTCTTTAGAGCAGTGTGAGAATGGACTAATATGAAAATTGGTACCAGAGAAGTGGGGCACTGCTATAGATACCTGAAAATGTGGAAGTGACTTTGGAACTGGGTAACAGGCAAAAGGTGGAACAGTTTGAAGGGCGCAGAAGAAGACAGGAAGGTTTGGAACTTCATAGAGACTTGTTGAATGGTTATGACCAAAATGCAGATACTGATATGAACAGAGATGGCCAGGCTGACGAGGTCTCAGATGGAGATGAAGAACTTATTGGGAACTGGAGTAAAGGCCACTCTTGCTATGCTTTAGCAGAGACTGGCGGCACTGTGGCCCTGCTCTAGAGATATGTGGAGCACTGAACTTAAGAGAGATGATGTAGGGTATCTGGTAAAAGAAATGTCTAAGCAGCAAAGTGTTCAGATGTGGCCTAGTTGCTGCTAAAAAACTATGTTTATTTGCATAAAGAAAGAAATGACCTGAAGCAGGAATTTGTATTTAAAAGGGAAGCAGAGCACGAAAGTTTGGAAAATTTGCAGCCTGATCAAGAGGTTAAAAAGAAAAACCAGTTTTCTGAGGAGGAATTCTAGGCTGCAGAAATGTGCATAAATAAAGAAAAGCCAAATGTTAATACACAGACAATGGGGAAAATGCCTCCAGGTCATTTCAGAGACCTCCACAGCAGCCCTTCCTATCACAGGCCTGGAAGCCTGAGATTCTGTTGTTTGAAAGTGTGTAGCACTTCTCCCTTCGCTCACTCTCTCTCCAGCTCTGGCCATGTGAAGACTGTGCCTGCTTCCCATTCCACCATGACTGTAGTGTCTGGAAGCCTCCCCAGCCATGCCTCTCCAATACAGCGTGCTGAACTGTGAGGTGACTAAATCTCTTTTCTTCATAAATTACCCAGTCTCAGTTAGCTCTTTATAGCAGTGACAGCAGACTAATACAATTTTCTACGATTAAATAATGCCACTTCACATACATTTTAAGAAATTCAGCCAGGTGTGGTGGCTCACGCCTACAATTGCAGCACTTTGGGAACACAAGGCAGGAGGATCACATGGACCCAGAAGTTCAAGACCAGCCTGGGCAATACAGTGAGACCCTGTCTCTACAGAAAAAAACAAAAATCAGCCAGATGTGGTGGTGTGCACCTGTAGTCCCAGCTACTGAGGGCGTGGAGGTGGGAGAATTGCTTAAGCCCAGGAGGTCAAGGCTGCAGTGAGCTGTGCTCTCACCACTGCACTCCAGCCTGGGTGACAGAGCAAGATCCTGTCTTAAAAAAAAAAAAAAAAGAAAGAAACTCACAAAAGTATACTTCTATTTATTTTCTCCCATACTTTGTGCTATGTTGGTCTTATGCTCTGAACATTTGTCCTCTCAAAAGCTCACGTTAAAATTTAGTCCTTAATTTGGCAGTACTGAAAGTTGGGGTCTTTTAGTGGTGATTGAGTCATGAGGACTTTGCCCTCATGAGTGGATTAATCCATCAATGGATTAACCAATTTATGGATTAATGGGCTAATGGATTAGGGCAGGGGTCCTCATGCCCCAGGCCTCAGGCCAGTACTGGTCCATGGCCTTTTACAAATCAGGCTACACAGCAGGAAGTGAGTAGTGGGTGAGAGCATTATTGGCTGAGCTCCACCTCCTGTCAGATCAACAGCAGCATTAGATTCTCATAGGAGCATCAACCCTATTATAAATAATGCATGCAAGAGACCTAGGTTGCACGTTCCTTATGAGTATCTAACTAATACCTGATGATCTGAGATGGAACACTTTCATCCTGAAACCATCCCCCTCGGCCCACTCCATGGAAAAATTGTGTTCCACAAAACTGGCCCCTGGTGCCAAAAAGGTTGGGGACTGCTGGATTAGAGGATCATCATAACAGTGGGGCTGGTGGCTTTATAAGAAGCAGACTTGAGCTAACACATTCAGCCCCCTTGGCATATGATGCTCTGCACTGCCTTGGGACTGTAGAGTCCTCACCAGCAAAAAGGCTTTCATCAGATGTGAATCCTTGACCTTGGACTTCTCAGCCTTAAAACCTGTTAAGAAATAAATTCCTTTTCTTTATAAATTATGTTTCTGGTATTCTGTTATAAGCAACAGAAAACTAAGACAGTTGTTAAATCATTTACTTCTACAAATAAAGGTTGAATATCCCTTATCCAAAATGCTTGAGACAAAAAGCGTTTCAGATTTCTTTGGATTTTGTATATCTGCATTATATTTACTGGTTCAACACCCCTAATTTAAAATTCAAAATCCAAAATGCTCAAATGAGCATTTCCTTTGAACATATTCGTGCTCAAAATGTTTTGGATTCTTGACCATTTCGGATTTCAGATTAGGGATACTCAACGTTTATTATAAATCCTACAAAAAAACAACTAATTATTCTTGCTTTTAAAAAATATCTTTTAAAGAGATTTTTTAGTAAGAGAAAATACTTCTATATCATGTTTACTATTTGTTGTGCTCTTCTTTTTTGTAAATCAAAATTTCCACTTGGTATTGTTGTCTTTTTTTTTTTTTTAACACTTTCTAGTACTACAGGTTTACTGACAAATTCTTTCAGCTTTTGTACACCTCAAAAAGTTTTTATTTCACCTTCATTTTTGCAAGGAGATATATATTGCAAAAATGAAGGTGAAATAAAAACTTTTTGAGGACAGAGAATTTTAGGTTGACAATTTTTTTTTCATTATTTTAAAATATGGTTCCATTGTCTTTTAGCTAGAATAGTTTCTGATGAGAAGTCTGCTGTCATTATTCTCCTATATAAAATGTCTTCATTTTCTCTGGCTACTTTTAAGATTTCTAATTTATCCTTCATTTTCAGAAACTGTAGTATGATTTTTTCATATTTCTTCTGTTTATGACCTGTTGAGCTTCTCTGATCTGTGGGTGTATTGTTTCCACATAGTCTACAAAGTTTTTAGTCATTATTTCTTCCAACATATTCTGTCCCCACTCCTCAGTTTTCAAGTACACATAAGTTAAAATGCCTAATATTGTCCTATAGGTCATTGGTGTTCTCTTCTTCCTTCTCTCCAACTCCTATTCCAAAGGCCTTTTTTAGTGGTATGCTGTTAAACTCTCCAGTAAGGATAGGGCAGTATAAACAAAAAGCCTAGTCTAGTGTTTACCAACTTCCATGATGTAAGTATTCACATAAATAGCGAATTTTAAGTTACTAATGGTTTAACAACCAGTTTACAAAATTCCCTAATATTTAACAACCAGCTCTTATAAACCCAGACAGGCCATGCTAGCCCACTACTGTTTTTTTTTGTGTGTTTGATTTGAATAACTTATATTGTTATTTCTTGATGTTTACTGATCATTTTAATGCATTGTCCAGTATGCTAATTGCATACAGTCAATTTAAAATTTTGAATACTGTTATTTTTTTAATCTGTAGAAGTATAATTTGGTCTTTGAAAATATGTTCTATTTCTTTCTTTTACATCTTTTTTATGTTTTCCTATTCCTCTCCTAGAGTCTGTTTCTATTGATTGACTTATCTTTTGGTAATGGGTCGGGTTATCTTTCTTTTTTTAAATGCCTGGTAGATTTGATCGAATATCTGACATTATCAATTTTATATTGTTGGTGGCTGGATTTTGTTGGGAATCCTTAAATACCACTGGGCTTTGCTCTGGGATACAGTTAAATTACTTCAACCAGTATAATCCATTTAAGGCTTTTATTTATTTTTTTTTTTGAGACAGAGTCTCACTCTGTCACCCGAGCTGGAGTGCAGTGGTGCAATCTCAGCTCACTGCAACCTCCACCTGCCGGCTTCAAGTGATTCTCCTGCCTCGGCCTCCCAAATAGCTGGGACTACAGGTGCCTGCCACCACACCTGGCTACTTTTCTTTTGTATTTTTAGTAGAGATGGGGTTTCACTATGTTGGCCAGGCTGGTTTTGAACTCCTGACCTCGTGATCCGCCCATCTTGGCCTCCCAAAGTGCTGGGATTACAGGTGTGAGCCACCACACCCAGCCCATTTAAGGCTTTTTAAATTTAGTTACCCCCTGAAAACACTGGGGTTCTAAATTTGTTTTTGACAGAGCCAAGGTAATTACAGATTTATAAGCTAAATCCAGGCCAGCACTTATATAGGTGAATGAACACATGAAAGATATTATTAATGCCTAGGAAAACGTGAAGATTTTCTACCCTTTTAAAATCAATTCACTGCACAAAACAAAAAGTTTTAGAGAATGTAATTCACAAGATGAAGAAGCTATCACCTCTGTAAAAGAACTATTATAAAAATAAAGTGAGAGAGGATAAAATCAAGATAATATGGTATACACAATAAAAGTGAGCAAAATACGGCTTAACGATCCCCTTTGAAAAGAATATATATGCAACTTCATAAATAATTATAGCTACAATTTGAGTGCTTACTCTTAGCAATTTATATTTATTTGTTCCAGTTACTATTGCTGAGTATCAAACCACTTCAGACTTAGCAGTGTAAAATAATAAGCAGTTTATTATGCTCTGAGCCCAGTATATTCTCTTTATTTATCAAGCCCCTCTTATCTAATTCCTGATGCTTTGATCCCACAATCCATCACTTCAATCGTCACTCGCCATTTTCATGTACTTCCTATCCATCACACTTGTCTGGTAAAACTGCAGGCACTGTTCAAATTTAGTGAACTTTATTTCCATAATTATAACTAGGCTATTGAATACTGCTGGAAAAACCTGAACCACTTCAAAGACAGTGTATTAGTCCATTTTCACACTGCTGATAAAGACATAACTGAGACTGGGCAATTTACAAATGAAAGAGGTTTAACGGACTTAAAGTTCCACATGGCTGTGGCCTCACAATCATGGTGGAAGGCAAGGTGCAGCAAGTAACATCTTACATGGACGGTGGCAGGCAAAGAGAGAGCTTGTGCAGGGAAACTCCCATTTTTAAAACCATCAGATCTCGTGAGACTTATTCACTATGATGAGAACAGCATGGGAAAGACCTGCACCCATGATTCAATTACCTCCCACTGGGTTCCTCCCATGATGCATGGGAATTGTGGGAGTTACAATTCAAGATGAGATTTGGGTGGGGACACAGCCAAACCATGTCACGTGTTGTACTGTTACCTTTCTACCAGCATTCTACCAAAAAGCCTTGCTCGCTACCTTACTACTAATAAACTTTTAAATACCTTTTTGATAAGCAAAAATATCTTGGTATTCCAATCTCAATCTCTTTGAAAATATTACTACATTTTATTAGTCAATGTTATTTTCTTTTGTATCTGGTTTTATTTTTTCATTCCTTTTGCTCATTTAGCAATTATCTTAATATTTATGACATCAATTTATGCAACTTCTTTACAAGTTAACAAAAGGGATGAAACTTACTCATAAGGTTGTTCCAAGGATTATAGGATAATTATAAAATACTCAGAAGGTCCTTCTTATTCCACATTATGTAGTTGCTCACTAAGTATTAGCAATTATTATCATTAGCTATATGTAAGACTATTAATGCTATGACCATAAAAATATTACATATTTTTCTCAGTGAGTTGGTTTTTGACCAAAAAAAGAAAATCTTATACATTAGATTTATTCATTCATTCAACAAATACTTATTGAGTCTTCTGTGTGTAGGCAGAAAATGCTGTCTTTATTTGGGAGGTCTTTTATCCCTTTTAAGAACAGAATCTCTTTCCACACTGGAATGTTAAACCAGCCAGCCATTTTTAATTTCTCATGGAAATATCTGCCTATTGGATTTTTACATTTAAGTTTTTTAGTTCTCTGAAATGTAATTTTTAGTTTGTGAGATAAAATTCCTTCCCTCTAAAGTTAAAGCAACCTAACAATACTATTTATTAATTATATTTACAATTTCTTTTTTTTTTTTTTGAGACAGAGTTTCGCTCTTGTAACCCAGGCTGGAGTGAGGTGGCATGATCTAGGCTCACTGAAACCTCCACCTCCCGGGATCAAGCAATTCTCATGCCTCAGCCACCCAAGTAGCTGGGATTACAGGTACACAACATCATGCCTGGCTAATTTTTTGTATTTTTAGTAGAGACTGGGTTTCAACATGTTGGCCAGGCTGGTCTTGAACTGCTGGCCTCAAGTGATCTGCCTGCCTTGGCCTCCCAAAATGCTAGGACTACAAGTGTGAGCCACTGTGCCTGGCCTTTTGTTTTAAATATTTCAGTTAATGTTCCTTTTGTATTTTTCTGCATTAACTTTAGCCTAATTTTGCAACTAAAGAAATCATCCACTGGAAACTATTACAATTGGATTAAACCTAAAAATTAATCTGGAAACGACTGGTATATATAAAGTGCAACCTATGTGTAATATCTACTAATAAATTTTTTCTATTTGAATCTGTACTTTTGGAAAATTTACTTTTAAGCTCTTTCAGGACTTTTGTAGTTTCTATGTATGTGATATCTATCTGTTAATTTTTGTATTTTCCTCCAATATTTTCTTATTGTTTCTAGCTATAATCTTTAATTTTGTATACTTATTTTGTTCACACAGGTTGATTCACATAGGTTTTCTAATGTTAGCATTCAAACCATAAATAATGATCACTCGTTCTCCTCACTAAGTGTCACATTATTTGCCCACACTGTACACTATACACTGGCATAACAGGGAGCCTGTTATGGCTCACACCTGCAGTCCTAGCATTTTGGGAGGCCAAGGCAGGCAGATCACTATAGAATCAGTAGGACCTGGATTCACTATTATTAGTTATATGATCCTGGGTACATTTCTTAACCTCTGTGCCTCAGTTCTTCAGTTTATACTGATTTTATAGGATGCATGTGAGAATTAGAT
This sequence comes from Hylobates moloch, assembly GCF_009828535.3. Taxonomy (NCBI): domain Eukaryota; kingdom Metazoa; phylum Chordata; class Mammalia; order Primates; family Hylobatidae; genus Hylobates; species Hylobates moloch. The sequence goes on from NW_026652277.1 coordinate 153,259,494, forward strand.
GAGTTAATACATGTAAAGCACTTATTATGGTGCCTGCTATGCAACAAATATGGACAAATACCTATTGAAAAAAAGCTATCATATCTTTATGTTTCATGCCTTAACATATTTACTTCAAGATTATTAAACAGTTATGATGAAAAGACATCTTCCCTTACAGGTCCTGATTTTAAAGGAAGAACCTGTAGGCTAGGTGTCTCCATTTCCAAAGGAACCCATGGAAAACTATCGAAATCATACATAATATACCATGTATATGTGTGGATTTGAATTTTCCTAGAACCCCACAGCGTGCTCTAGGTTTGTTGCTCACACGTATGGTTTTCACACACATGAACACCAAAATGTTCTAAAAAATCCACTACTATCCTATTTCCAATTAAAATATGATAGCTTTTTTCCTTGTTATTTTTATATTATATGGTTTTATTCAATTTATTTGCACTAACATCTTAATATTGACTGATATCCAATTATTAAGCTATTCTTGAGTTCTTGGGGGGAACTATCTGGCAGAGATAGATTATTCTTTTAACATGATTAATTTCAATGTGTTCATATATTTATATAGAGTTTTTTGTTCTCTTAACACACATTCATAAATGAGACAGCTATAAGTTTCTTTTCAGGAAGAAAAACATAGACAACTGTCCATATCTTTACACACTTTTAAACTTTATGTCATTTTGTTTAATATGTGAATCTTGCAAGTAAAATACCTGATATTTTACTTTATTTATTATTAGTATTATTTTTGAGATAGGGTCTCACTCTATCACTCCGGTTGGAATGCAGTGGCATGACTATGGCTCACTGCAGCCTCGACCTCTGAGGCTCAAGCAATCCTCCCACCTCAGCCTCCTGAGTACCTAGGACTATAGGCACATGCCACCATGCCCAGGTAAGTTTTTATTTTTTGAGAGACAGGATCTTATTACGTTGCCCAGGCTAGTCTTGAACTCCTGCACTCAAGCAATTCTCCCACCTTGGATTTCCAAAGTGTTGGGATTACAGGCATGAGCTACCATGCCTGGTCCTGATATTTTAAAAGTCTATTTTTGAATCCTCTTTTTAAAATAGGAAGCTTAAACTATTTACATTTATTGTCATGACTGGGTTGCTCTTACTTAAATTTCTTATTTCGTTACATTCTTTTAAAAATATCTCACTTAATTTTTTTTAACTCTGACAACTTAGTGTAATAATCTATTTTATATATATCACTTGTTTTATTTATTTCAAACTCTAAGATGAAATAATAACTTTTAACTATACGCTAGGGATAAGAGTAATGGTTACATGACTTTTTCTTCCTAAGCTAGGACGCTTTGCTCAATCTTTGAAAACAATTTGGTTCTGTTCGCTCACATTATCATATACACATATCTAATGTAAAATCTTCAGGAATTATTCTGGACATATATAATAATTAAGAAAGTTCTATATATTTAACTGATTTCAAAGTTCATCCAATGGTATTTTTGGTTCATAAATTTCCCATTAAAAATTTTTTTAATTGATATATAATAGTTGTACATATTTTGGGGGTACAAGTGATATTCTGACACCATATATAGTGTATAATGATCAAATCAGAGCATCCTAGATACCCATTCTCCAAGCATTTATCTTTTATGCTGGGAACATAAATCTTCTCTTCTATTTTGAAATATACAATAAATTATTAACTGTAATTTCCCTACTGTAATACTGACTACTAGAACTCATTCCTTCTAACTATATTTTTGTACTCCTTAACCAACTTCTCTTCATCCCTCCCTCTAAGATCTTAAGATGTTCTGTTCTTAAATTCTTAACTTTGATTCATATCTAGAAATGGTACTATATCTTTAATAAATCTTAAATCTTTGTTTTTTTTTTTTTCCAGGGAGGGAACACTGATAATATTTCTCTAATAACACACATATGTTTACAACTACCATCACAAATGACTGACAACTTAGGTGACTAGATTCCTCGGGCTACAGTTTTTCTCTTAGTGCTCTATATATTTCTTCATTCTCTTTTGGATTTAGTGTTTTTACAGAGAAGTCTCAAATGTACTATATGTTTTTCTGTTTAGGTGTTTGTAATATTTATTTTACTCTTAAGATAAAAACAAAAGAATTTTCTAGATATAGTTCTCAACATATAAATTTAGCCTAGAATGCAGGATGACTCATTTCTTCAGAAATCTCAGGAAGGTTTCTTCATCATGCTCGCTATTGTTTCTGCTCCACTAGTACTGTCTGGGAATACTTATTTGTGGGTCAAATATCTTTCTATGTCCTCATCATTTATTTCTTTCATTTTAGTTTTGGTCATTTCTTCCTACCTCGAATTTGTCTCCCACTTCACGGATTAGATTTTTCCATAGTGTCAATTCCATCATTTTAGGCCTGAGATACAGTTTTAAGGAAGCAACTGAAGAAAGAACAAGTACTTTAAAATTGCAGAGACTGTGGTCTTAAATCCAAGTTATCCTATTTTAGATTAAATGACCTAAGGAAATCACTTAACATGTCTGTTTATAAAATTTCTCATGTGCAAAAAAAGTCCCAATATCTATCTTGCATGATTAACATGAGATTTAGAAATAATATTTGTAAAACTCTTATTATTGTGCCTTATATATAATTGGAACATAAGATGAACCTGCCATTATTATGAATCCCTATTTTGACTTTTTTCCTCACTTAATTTTATTTCAGACTGCTCCATTTCTCATCTCAGCCTGTTCTGTACATAGGATTCCCTGTTCTTCTTTCAAAAAGAGGTCCTATCTTTTCAAATTTCATGAAAATAGGTAATATTGGGTTGTGGTTAAGGCAGTGGATTCTGCACTCCCACTCTCAGTGTTTGAATCCTGGTTCTACCATTTACTATGTAACTTTCAGCAAGTTACTTAACTTCTGATGTAGTTTTCTCCCGTACAGAAATAAAACCCTGTAATTTCGTCGTTTGTATTAAACGACTAAATACATATAAAGTGTTTAGAAGAATGCCTAAAGATAGAAAGCATTTAGGCATCTAGCAAATGAAAGCAGCTGTTCCTCTTTTACTTCCTAAAGTTAATCATGTCAAAAATATTTTGTTCTCCTCCAAGTCCTCTAGAAATATTCCTGTTCTTTTGAGCTGCGAAATCTCTTCCCAAATATTTGTTCCTAGTGTACTTATTTCTGAAAGAAAAGAAGCCTATTCAGTCCTGGTGTTTGCAAAGAGAGGCTGGATAAATTATGCTTAGTCACCTCACACTTATGTGCCCCTCAACATTTAAACTGGACCTTAGGTAAATGGACATAGCCTCTGCCTATTCTGATTATCCATTTAATTTAAACCTTGGTTTAAATTGCATTTTGTTCATGGCTCACAACTCCCAGTTCTTTAATACTGAGAGACAATATGAGGTTCTTCTCTGAGCATAAAACATCTCTGCAGACAACTGTTTCCAGGGTTCTTTTTGCTTTTGCCCAACATAAACGACTCCATCTGAGGGGAGCACATATACCAATAAGCAATATTTCATCCTCTACGTCACTATTCCCTACCATATTGTGCACTAGTACCACCAGAAAAAGTACATGCTATTTCAGAGCAGCAATCACTATGGGAGTGCTAATCTGTCCCATTCTGTCAGTAGTTCGAAATTTTTGTGCAGTCGTATGCCAGTGTATATACTATGAACCCTCACATGTGTGCAGCTGGATTTTGGTCAACGTTAGTACTTATTTTTGCCTCACTTCAGAATTTATATTGTTACACTGACAGCTGCCAGACAGAATACTAAAATGAACAGGTCTTAAGAAAAAATGGGGCAAATCTTACTATAAGCAAAATGTAGGATTATAACTCATTGTAAAACTCCTGCCAAAAAAAAAAACTATGTACCATTTACACAAGAGCCTATTTATTTTTTTCTGTGAGGACAGAAGAGATAATGGTCAAAGTAGTAAAAAGCACAACTGAAGCAGTGAGATAGGTATACAGAGGGCATAGTGCATTAACTGTGGATGCCAACACAGACTCTTTATGATTCCATGGGGATCAGGTTGTAGTTAGTTGCTGATTTGCTTACTCTTTGAGCACTGTATTTTTAATTCCTTCAAGTGTGCTGCCAAAAATTCTATCATTTGAAAGTGTGCCTCAAACATAAAAGGATAATTATTACCATACGGCCATTGATTTCTCCTGGTTCTGTTGGGTAGAATCACACAGAAATAGTTTAAAAAAGCACAAGCTATTCAATATCTGAAGTTACTACTTCCTAAGTTCTTCACAATTCTGGGTTAAAAATATTTTCTTCAAAAATGTTATCATGGCTAGTTTTGAGTTTCCCAACTATCTCTGGTCATTTTTCCCATTGTGTGTGTGTTCTTCCTGTAGGACAGCACTCAAGAATGAACTCAATATTCCCACAGTGATGTTGATTCTAATGTAAACTTTATTTTTACCATGTGTTATTGACCATGACATAGTGTTACTGTTTTTAATTTTTAAAATTCCTTAGAATTTTAACATAAAATGCAGCCATACCTGCATTTTATGCAGATATGTAAATCACCATTACCCAATGATCATATACTTACTGAGACGTTTTCTTCAGACTTGACAAGTTTTTTCTTCAGTTTTTTCTTTTCACGCACTAGATCACTGTGGGTCTTAAGCAATTCTTCAAAGCGAACTTTGGTTTTTACTTTTGCTTCACTCTCAGCTACAAAAGATACAGCCATGTGATTTTGTAAACGACTCTATTATAACACACAACCTACACTACTAGGATGTTAAGAAATAAGTTCTTGTAAATATCAGCATGAGTTCTCTAGCTACATTAGAAAAACTCACTAATCTTTCCTTCTTAAAATATTTTTTGTTTTGACTTTAGTGACACAACATTCACCTGTATCCCTCCAACCTTTTTGGCCACTCACTCTGAAGTCTCCTTTGCTAAGTTAACTTTTTATTTCTGATAAACAGTAGCATCTACCACTGTTAGTTACGTGTTATGTGGCTTTAGACAAGTTACTTAACATCTCTAAACTTCATTTTCCTTATCTGTAAAATCACAATTATCTTATGCCAAAGATCATTTTGCATGAAAAATGGCTAAGGTCTGCCTAGCCTGTAATCAGTATTCCACAAATATTAACAGGTTTTTCCTTTAAAACATGAAGATAATGCTTAAGTCTCTGAAAATTTCCCAATTCATTTAGGATAAAATAAGTCTTTTATATACCCTACAGGGTTCCATACCTCCTGATCTATCTCCAGGGCTTCAAATCAAGACAAATATCCTCTAAGATGCCTATGTTCTAGCTATAATACCCTTCCTTTAGCTCCTCTGTCACGGCAAGCTCCTTCCCACATGAAGCTGTTTCTGAGGCAAGCTTCCTCTAATTCCTCACCTGGCTGGTGTTAACCTGTCTGTTTAAATGCTGTCTGTAAATAAAACATCTCCTGAAAAACTCATCTAAATTTTCCCTTTTCTCACATAGCAGGTTGTTCTCTTCCTTCACAGCACTCAACCCAAATGGAAATTGTATAATTATTTTTATACCTATATAAAGAAATATATTTTCTGTTTCCCCCTTAACTACATCCCCAGCTACTATTATGAGGTCTGACATAGTATACATAGTCATTATGTTTTAAATTAATAAATGCTGAATGAATGGGTACTCTACAGGAAGTGTTGGCAAACTATGGCCTGCAGGCTAGTCACTTGTTTTTGTAAAGGTTTATTAAAATCAGACATGCCCATTTGATTAAGAATTGTTATAGCTGCTTTCATGCTTTAAAAGAGACAGAGACACAGAGTTGAGCAGTTATAGCCGAAACTAAGCCTAAAATATTTACTAACTGGCCCTTTTTGAAAAGATTGCCAACGCTTGCAGTGGAGTAAAACACTCAATTTTGACGATAAAGAATAAAAACTAACCCTATGTTGTAATCATTATTTACCTTGTCCATCTGAGTCCCAAACTACCATCCATTAAATATATACTAACCTTAATCACAACATTAAATAGAAAACTGAATACAAAACCAATAAATATCTCTAAATGTAGTATATTTGGTCAATGACATCTACTGTATTCATTAATCTGTTCAAGAATCCCTTAAAATAAACCAAACTTAAAAGTAAATGTAAAAAATATAAATTTTATACATAAATTTCATAGAAGTCTTACCAGTAGGCATCTCTCAGCTTTATGCAGAGGACTGAGAATGTAAAGCATTGACTCAATCAGGATCCTATTGAAACAAAGGAGATGTATTTGTAATATGGAACTTCCAAATAAAAATTATAAAACATTCTTCACACAAGACCATGCCATTGTATGTCCACTACTTCATTAAGTTTATACCAATAAAGCTATGTTCCCTTAACCCAATCTTATGCAAATGACTTGGGTACATTTGAATCAGGTTAGGGCCCTAAAATCAAGGGAAACAAACTAGATCATATCTGAATAAAGTATTTATATATCTGAAACAAGAAAAAACATTTTGAAGGCAGTGCACATCTAATGTCATATGTTAATAAACTTTTTAAAGTGTTTTAATACATTAATGAACATTTCAACACACTTTTAAGAAACAAAACTCCATCTCAGGATTGACTTTCCTAAGAGCATTCACTATTACATTAAAGCATGCTTGTGCGTAGCACACTCACAGACAGTGAATTTAAATACCTCCGTGTCTGCCATTGAAAATTCTGCTACAATAGAGAAGGATAGTACAAGTATTTGTACCATCTTTCTTTAATAAAACCTGGATGTGTATTACTGTGTGTCAGAACTACTCAAAACCATGGTTAAACTCAGTATGTATATTACTAAATTGCCCATTTTATTAAAAAATTGGGGTGTACGTCTAAAATGAACATATTAATTCTCACATCAGAACATTTAGAATGTAATATGCATGTTTTTGAGACTAAAACTGAAGAATGTTAAAAAAAAAAAAGAAAAGCTGGTTCAGGGATTATTGATTTGTTTGTTTTTGAGATGGAGTCTCCCTTTGTCGAGTGCAGTGGCGTGATCTTGGCTCACTGCAACCTCTGCCTCCCAGGTTCAAGAGATTCTCCTGCCTCAGCCTCCCGAGTAGCTGGGATTACAGGTGTGCACCACCACACCCAGCTAATTTTTGTATTTTTAGTAGAGACAGGGTTTCACCATGTTGGCCAGGCTGGTCTTGAACTTCTGACCTCATATGATCTGCCCGACTCAGCCTCCCAAAGTGTCAGGATTACAGGCGTGAGCCACCACACTGTGCCCAGGGTATTATTGGTTAATGCTCCAACTCCCTGGAGATCCACATTCATGTTCCTCTTGCAGAAATGTCTAAGAAATTCTAAAAAGAAAGGAATGATTATGTAAACATACCTAACCATGTCAGTTAACTTAGGCAACAACTACGTGGCACCCAGTCAAAACAGACATCACTAAATCCATGGAGTAAAAACTCCTATACTTTAGTGATAGGAGCCTGTATTTACTCCTTCTAGCAATTATAAATCTAATAAATCTAGTCTTCTACTTTCTAGTCTATATCAAATTAGAAAAGAGAAGCTGCAAAGGCAAGTGCAATGACAGCATCAGTAATTGAAACCTGAGAGCACCGAAGTAGAAAAATCATAAAACAAATAAAAATTTAATATTTATACTACTTGACGGTCATCTAACAGGCAAGGAAAAAGCTGACCTATATTATGACTCTGATTCATCAAAAAAAAGCCTGCTGGGCGCGGTGGCTCATGTCTGTAATCCCAATACTTTGGGAGGATAAGGAGGGCGGATCACTTGAGGTCAGGAGTTTGAGTCCTGTCTGGCCAACATGGTAAAACCCCATCTCTACTAAAAATACAAAAATTAGTCAGGCGTGGTAGTGGGTGCCTGTAATCCCAGCTACTGGGGAGGCTGAGGCAGGAAAATCGCTTGAACCTGGGATGTGGAGGTTGCAGTGAGCCGAGACTGCACCAGTGCGCTCCAGGTGATGGAGTGAGATAATATTTTAGAAAGATTAAATAACTAATGAAGAGGCAGGAGAAAGAATCGGAGATGATTCCCATGTTTCTAGAACTAGAATAAGTAGATTAGTAGTATCATTACACTGTAATATAATGCAGTGCAGGGGAGTAGCTTAAAACCCACATCCTAGAATTAGTTTCCATAGTCACTTGCGTGACTTTTGTTTCCTCATCTATAAAAACACCCTACCAGTGCCGACTCAAAGGGTTGTTGTAAGGGTTAAATGATTTAGAACAGTACCTTAGACAGAAGAAGCAACAATAAATGTTAGCTATAATTGTAACAGGTTGTTAGGGTGCAGTCACTGAGCTTAGCATGGGTCATGTTGAGTTGGGTATCTGAAGGGCACTGAGCAGCTACAAGCATCAGCTCCATTTTCAGATCCTTGGATCCAAATACCAGTTCTACCTGCCAGCAGATTCATCTCTATGGACATCAACTTCCTAATCTTTCACAATAATAAGAGTAAATCACTCACAGTGTTTTTATAAAGATTAAATGAGAATATGCAAGTAAAATACTAGGCACAATGCCTAGCACATGGCAAGCCCTTCAAAAATAACAACTGTTATTACTGTGACGTGTGTGTGTGTTTATGTATATAATCATATTATGTTTGTTAGGCAATCTATTAATCCAGCAGGGAGACCATAGGCTGAAGATTTGGGAGTTACTTATAAATATGATAGTTCCAAGAAAATAAAAAGCCAATGAGAATCTTGTGAGCCTACAATATAAAGTAAAATCAGGGAGATAGGTGAAAAACTGGGAGATAGAAGCATTACAGAAGCAAAGAGTTTTAAAGGAGATGTTGCCTATATACTGTGTGGCATCAAAAGGGGCTGGAGGTTTTGAAGAAAGTCCACTGAATCTGCAAGTAGGAAGTCACGTGTGTCAAAGCTGTTTACGGAGGGGCAGAAACTTAGCAGGCTGGGGCTAAGGAATGAATGGAAGGTGACACCTGTAGAAGGGACTTGTAGACAATTCTTTACAGAATTCTTCCAACTGTCTTCCCATCACCCCCAAAGTCAGTGACATGAGACAGTAACTCTGAGGGACAAAAACAATGTGGAAGGATTATGCTTTTTAAGATTGTTTCCATGCCGCTATCACCTTTCCCTTAAAAAAAAAATTCATCATCTACACAGAAACTAGTGTAATTTTCTAAAATTCAAATGTGATGGTGTCGTTTCTTCGCTTAAAATTCTTCACTAGCTCCCAATCGCACACGGAAAAAAATATCAAGTCCTTACCATTGAGGTCCAAGGCCATTTATGAAATGTCCCCTTCACACATACACTGTATTCCAGCCATGTGAAACTACCTGCAGGCCTTCACGTGTGCCAAGTTCTCTCTTGCTTTTGTATCATTACACACATATCCCCTCCACTGAAAAATGTTCTTCCTCCTTTGTCTCTCTAACAAACTCCTCACTCTCCTTTAAAGGCAAATGATATCTTCTGTAGAGAGCATTCTCACCTTGAAGGGCATTTAAGAACTTCTCTTCTGTGCCTTAATCTTTGTAGCTTCCTCTACCTCAACCTTGAATTTTCACCCTGGTAAAATATTCTGTAACTCCCACCAAACTGCTAGCTTTGGAGGGCCAGGCCAATGCTCTCTTATAGTTATGTATCTGCCACTATGAAAGAAAAGAGAAGAGAGGAGAAGAAAAGAGAAGCGAAGTGAAGAGAAGCAAAAGCAAAGCAAGTAAAGAAGACTCAGGCTTGAGCTCTAGTGTCACCACTTACTGATGTGTGACCTTGGGCAAGCTACTTAATTTCTAATCCTTGGTTTCTCCTTGTCTGGGAATTTAAAATGGCACCTATTTTAGTACTGTAAGGAGAAGAGAAAATACCAAAAAGCAAAGTAATCAGTAAATTGCAACAAAATTACTTTATGTCCATTATTATTGTATTAAAAGTAAGTAAATAATTATAAATAAAATACATAAATCATATACTTACTATTAATAGCTTAATACACAACTAAACTAATAAATACTAATATTATTTAATGATAACACAGCAAATACAGTACAGAAATCATCTCTAATTTTTTTTTTTTTTGGAGACAGTCTTGCTCTGTTGCCCAGTTTGGAGTGCAGTGGCACAATCTCAGCTCACTGCTGCCTCCGCCTCCTGGGTTCAAGCAATTCCCCTGCCTCAGCCTCCCTAGTAGCTGTGACTACAGGTGTTGGCCATCACACCCGGCTAATTTTTGTATTTTTAGTAGAGATGGGGTTTCACCAACATTGGCCAGGCTGATACTGAACTCCTGACCTCAAGTGATCACCCACTTTGGCCTACCAAAGTGCTAGGTTTACAGGCGTGACCAACTGCCCTCAGCCATCTCTAAATCCTAATATGTACTACAGCAAACACAAGATAGAATTAATGGCTAATATTTGATTAGTAACCTCTGCAAAAATTCAGATAGGACTTTAAAAGACACCTCTGAATCTTATATATTCCATTATTTTACAACTTCTCCCTCACAAACCCTTTCACAGGAGCGTCTAAGAGATATTGCATAGGAAAATTAAACGAATTACATTTCATCTCATTTTATTTTACAGACAACCTGATTATCAGCCAATATGTGGCTCAATATCAATGGGAGAAAAAACTGAGAGGCTCGATAATTCGCTCCTTAACCAAATGTTATCGCAAGGGAAAAAAAGACAAACCAAAATCCTGTATACAAAATTCAATGAATAAATCAACAAGATTCTTCATAAGTAAACAAGATTCTAACTTTATAAACATTATTCTTCATAAACAAGATTCTAAGTATGGTTTAAAAACACTTTTGGTATTTGAATTTCTTTCAAGCGTTCTTTAAAAAATCTCCCAGAGTACTCATAAGAAGCAATCTTCTTCCTAACGCCCAAGCAGTAACAGCAACTGTTAATGCAACAGGTGAAAAAACTGTTGGCATCTCTTTCTCAAAAGAAAGGGAAAAGCTTTATTTTCACAATAGATGTTTTCACAGGAATGCTAAACGCAGCACAACCTTTGATAAGGATTCTTAAATGGTCTACATTTTTGTTCTATTTTTATGCATCTCGAAACAACCCTATTAATATAATTTGGCTCTTATAAATGTAACAAATTGATCACCTTTTCTCAGACGTAATTAAGAAGGCTTTGACAGGTTGAAGATTCAGCCCCAGGTTGACACTCTAAAAGGAAATAAACACAGTACGCATCTGATTTAAAAGCATTTAAATAAGAATCGGGAGTAGGAAAGGCAAAGACTGAATTCTCTATCAGAGCACCATGCTCAACTCTCCGGAGACACGGAGACCAGTGAAAGAAGCGCAAAAGTACGGTGAGTACTCTCAGAAATCGCATTCCTCCGGGACGCCCGGCCCACGCTCGCCGGTCACTACGCTATCAGCCCCCGCGCTCTCGGACTCCAGCAGCCCCGACACGCCGCCCCGGAGAGGGCCGGGAAGGCCGAGCACCGCGGCCCGCGCTCCCGCCACCAGCTCACCCATGATGTACTCACGGAGAGGGGTACGCAGAACCCTCCGTCCCGCCCGAGCCGACACCAGGAGCACTGCAAACCGACTCCCCCAGCCTAGCGGCGCGAGCGCGAAATGAGGCGGCCGCACAGCCACCTAACCCGCCAGCGACCGGTGTTCTGAGAGCAAGCCGCGACTCTGTGCCGCAGTGCGGACAGCGCGCCGCCTGTGACGTCAGCGCCTGCCTACGCCGCCGTTCCCATGGCGACCGATGCGCCCCGCGCTTGGGGCAAAGACCACGGCCCCGCCCCCACTCCTTCACCGCCTTCTCCCAGGAGGAGGGGCTGTGCGGCGTCTGCCTGGGGGCCCTCAGGCCGCAGGCGGGCGTGAGCTTCGGGGACCTTAGGGGGCTCCCGCCTCCCCGGCCATGCGAGCGGGAACAGTCTCCTTCTCTCGGAGCGGTAAGGGACCCGGAAATGCGCGGGTGCCCCTACAGAGCCTGAGTTTTCCCCGCCCTCACCTCCGAAAATGCTCTTTCCGCCTTAGAATTGTAGTTAGCGCAGGGAAAAACTCACTGGGCAAAGGAAAACTGGGGAGGCTGTCATGGAAGCCGCCCAGAATAAGAAAATGAATGAATGAGGCAAAGAAACAGATTTGTCACTCCCCACGCGATCGCGCCCACAAAAGAAAACGGTTTTAAAGCGTGGGAAATGAAGTTGTACAACAGACAAAATTTTATGAAAAAATTATCCACTATTCCTTTAGAGCTATCTCCCTGTTTGTGGAAAACAAAAGTTAAAACGCCATCCTTTTCTACACCTAATGCTCCCTCCCACTTTTCTGATTTCTACCACAGGCGCCATCTTCAGCTCTGAGTCACCAGGGCTGGAAAAATACTAGATGCGCTGCTCGTGGACTCGTGAATACAGGCCATTTCCTGTACCTACAGCCACGCACTGTAACCTGTTGCTTCATTTGTACAGTGGGAGTTTATGGAGGCCAGCTTTTCCATTCTTACTGACATCGCCACACCTTACAAACTACATCTCTATGTCTTGTGCTTCCCTAAATCCTGTGAGGAAGCAACGAGAAAGATTACTAATCCAACGCGTACCAAACTGAGCTGTTGAACTTTCCATTCTAAACCTACTCTCCTAGATTTCTATCTTGCTGTAAGCCACCACAATCCTCCCAGTGTTTTAGTAAGAACAATAGAGTATCCTAAATGCATCTTATACCAAAGCATATCCATTCTCTCTTTTTAACTTCCTCAGATGGGCCCTTTACCAGTCCTCTGACTCCAGTTTGACTCTTAAATTCTCCACACTGCTATCAGAATGACCTGACTAAAAATGTAAATCGGATAATGGCACTCTCCTGCTGAAAATTTTTGAAAGGCAATCTGTAAGAGAAAATGATTACTTTGCCTAGGATACAAGATGCTCCATCTCTCTGACTAGTTTCATCTCTCGTTAGCTTCTTGTTCCAATTTTATGCAATGTTGAATCATGTGTACCATGCAGTTTTATGCAACATTGAATTATGTGTACCATGAAAAACAATCCATAGCCTTTCACGCCCCGTCCTTACACATATTGTCCTGTCTTCCTGAAAATTCCTCCTTTTACACTCCTGCATGTCACAGCCAAATGTCTATCCTTTGAATCTTAAGCAGGTTGACTGACTCCTTCAAACACTCCTACTCCCTATTAGACTTCGGATACTCATTCTATATGTTAGACTTTGGATACTCATTCTATAGTTTCACAGTTTACTTTGTATTTTCTCTATCCCCAGCATCTACCACAGTGTCTATGAAATAGTTGGCATTTCATGAACATTTGTTGAGTGAATAATGGATAACATATATTGAGCTCCTTCTAGGAGGTATGCATTGTAGGTGTTTTATGTACTTTCCATCTGTCCTCACAACTGCATTTAAGTACCTGCTTTTCCATAGGGTAGTTATAACTCTGACTGCTCATTCTTAGTAGGGTGTGAGTTTCAGAATACAATCCCCAGACTAGAGGATTTGTAACCCTGTTATCATCTCTTGCTTCTCTCTTTACAGTAGCATGCAGAGGTGCTGTGGAGTGGGGGAGGTCAGGGAATATTTCATGGCAGAAGTGACATTTAAGTAAAGATCAAAATAATGTGTAGAGTTGTCCAGGTTAGGAAGGGTTTCCAGGTAGAAGAAGGTGGCGTATAGTGTTCACTACAAGAAAGTTTGGTATAATACAAGAACTGGAAGAAAAAAAAAAAGTTCAAGTTTGCTAACTAAAAGGTAGAGAATGAGACTAGGGGCTTTTGGAGGAAACAAAACAAGAGAGTTAAACAAGCTGTGAAGAGACCCAGACAGTATTGGTCAATGCAATACCATTGTAGAATTATTTGGAGTGAAATTTTCAAATTTTAATATCATAAAGATATCTCTGGCTGCAGGGTGGAGAACAGACAGGAAGGAAGCAAATCTTGATCCGGGAATACTATTTAAGATGCCGTTGCCGTAAGCCATGTAAGAGACAAAGGTGGTGTGGTCAAGGCTAAGAAAAATCAGAATGGAGAGAAATGGACCAATTTGAGAAATTTTTAGGAGGTAAAAATATCAGGACTTAGTGATTGATTGGATGGAAGAGTGAATGATAAGAAATAATAAAAAACGATGACCAGCTGTTTTGCCTTCCCCTTGGCAAGTAAAGAGGTGGCAAGCATGAAAGGAGAGTGAGGAAATAAATATGTTGGGTCTAATGGGAGCCAGGTTTCTCACTGACAGAGAAGGAAGTTACAAATTGAGAGAGGAAGAATTCCACAGTGACCTTTGTGGTGATGTTGGATTGGAATTGAATATGTCAGTGTGAACTCATAGTTTTCAATATATACATAAACATATGTAAAAATAAATATAGAGGAAAGTATGTCTGTATATGTGTGTGCGTATCTAGCTATTATGCTCTTCCTAGCTCTATCTGCTGAAGGGGTTTTGGAGTAATGGTATGCTAGAAGCAATGAGCACATGTGCCTAGATCTTGGTTTCTGAACAGTATTATTCACTAAAAGTAACTGGGTCCCTTGGAGAAATGGTTGATTTTAGAACAGGAGCCTGGAAAATCTTGTTGCACCAGAAGTTAAGGAAGTTAATACAGAATGAAGAAACATATCAAAAGGTCACAGAAGCCAGCTTGAAGGAGCCACCATTGGCCACATCTGGGTCAATCTGAGCACCAATATAATGTTAATGAATTATAGTCCGCTAAATAAAATAGGAATATTTGAGCCCATACTAAAATGAATAAATGATTTTTTTTGAAAAATCAGGATAAAGAAAAGATCTTCCTTACATAAAAATGCCAACTAAATGTAATGAATGTAGACAGTGTTATATGTAGAAACATCATTATTTGGCAGTCATGATAGTAACAGTTGATTCAGACTAGAATCATCAGTGTATGCTAAAACTAGAGGGTGAGAGTATTAAGAGACATATAATATTTATATAGTCTCAAAGTATCTCTCCAGCAAATACTTACTAATTACACAGAGAAAAATTAGAAACTTGACAGTGTAGAAATCTGGCACTGGTGAGCGAAGTTACCATCAGCAGTCATGAGACAAATCAGCATCATGTATCTCCTGGTTAGAAGCACTTAGAACACACTTCTGTGACATTCCTGCCAAAAATGTGTAATCCGAATCAATCATGAGGAAAAAAATCAGACAACCCAAATGTCCCAAATTGAGGACATTCTACAAAATAATAGACCTGTACTCTTCAAAGATCAAGGTCATGAAAGACAAAGGAACAACTAAAGAACTTTTTTAGATTGAAGGAGGATTAAGATACATGACAATTAAGTGGAATACATGATTCTGAATTGAATCCTTTTGCTATAAAGATATTATTGGGACAACTAACAATTTGAATGGGGTCTCTGGATTAGATGGTGGTATTTTAACAGTATTAATTTCCTGATTTTGATGACTATAGTGACATACGTATTTTTGGTTTTAGAAAATACGTATTGAAGTATTAAAGGTGATGAGGCTTCATATCTGCAACCTATTCAAATGGTTCAGGAAAAATATACATAAATACTGTAAATAAATATAAACGTAAATAATATACATAAAGAAAATGATAAAGCAAATGTTAACAGGGAATTTGGGTGAAAGCAGAAGTTCTTTATACTATTCTTGCAATTTTTCTTTAAGTTTATAATTATTTTAAAACTATAAAAGAAGTTTGAAAGGTGCCGAGGTTTCTGGCTCAGGTAACTGAGTGGAGAATGGCTAATCAGTTAACAACAGAAAGTCAGGAAGAGCAAGCATGGAGGAAAAGGTGTTTAGTTTCAATGGGATGTATGGAGTGGGATGTTCAGCAGGCAGTTGAGTATATACTAAACATATTAATGAGCCCCATTCAAACTGAATAAAGCAGATATGTTGCTTTAGCTCTCATTACTCAAGAGTGCAAGACCAAGGGCACTCTGCTATCCTAGGAGAGGCAAACAATTAAGAGTGGTAGTATGGTAATAATTATAAAAATTGCTGAGTATCCATGAATATACATATATGTGTATATATATTTATACATATATGTGTGTATATATATAGATATGTATGTATATGTATGTGTGTGTATATATGTATATATGTATATATATAGATATGTATGTATATAAATTGAACCATTTAGGAATAAAATAGATTTAGGGTATTCGACACATTTAATACATAATGAATAGTGAATTTGTTGAATAATATAATACATAAATGTGACTGATATGCAAAATATTTAAACCCCTGTACAGGATGTGCATTTACCAATCAGAACAGATGTTGGCTTTACTGCTTGTATTAGTTTGCTGTATTAGTTTGCTTGTATTAGTTTGCTGGGGCAGCCATAACAAAGTACCCCAGAAATTTATTTTCTCACAATTCTGGAGGCTAGAAGACTGAGATAAAGATGTCTGCAGGGTTGGTTTCTTTTAAGGACTCTCTTGTTGGCTTGTAGATGGTTGTTTTCTCCCTGTGTCTTCACCTGGACTTCCCTCTGTACCTTCCCGTATCTTAATCTCTTCTTATAAGGACAGAGTCATATTGGATTAGGGCTCACCCTAATGACCTCCTTTTAACTTAATTACCTCTTTAGAGACTTTGTCTTCAAATACAGGCACATTCTGAGGTACTTTAAGGTTGGAACTTCAACATATGCATTTGGAACTGGGGCATAACTGAGTCCATAACACTATTGGAGAGGGTTCTGGAGCCATAACAGATGGAATGAATGGGCCTTGTTTGGATTCTGATTTAAATAAACCAACTATAGAAAAACATGTTTTAGGCAGTCAGATTTTTTGTTATGGGCTAAATATTTAGAAGATATTAAGAAATGTTTATTAATTTCATTAGGTAAAATGGTGGTGTGGTTATTTAGAGTATGACTTACATGCACAGAACAGAATGATAAGATGTCCAGGATTTGCTTTAAAATATTCCAGATTTTTTTAAAAGGTGAGAGGAAATGACACACGTATATCTAAATTTTAATGGTTGTTGAAACTGGCTGGTAGGTACCTAGTATTTTATTATACTTTTTCCTTTGTGTGTTTGGAAATTTTTATAATAAGCAGGAAAAATAAAAGTAAGAATATACATATTATAGATAACTTGAAATACATAGAATCATGAAAAAAAGGAAAAAATACTCAATACCACTACCCAAGAGAATCTAAATTAACTTTTTTGACAAATTTCATTTCAGTCTGTTTTCCATGTGTATTTTAATTTTGGTCATGTGTGTGTAAAATATTTATTTCTGCTTACTTGAATGAACATTATATTGTAATTTCATTTCCATGCTATTATAGTAGTGCCCCCTTAACCATGGTTTTGCTTTCTGAGGTTTCACTCAACAAGCTTGGTTTGAAAATTTTTAGAGAGAAAACAAGAGATTACATTCACGTAGTAACTATCAATACAGTATATTGTTATAAATACTTTATATTGTTTTTAGTTATTGCTGTTAATCTCTTACTGGGCCTAATTTATAAATTAAACTTTATGAGAGGTGTGAAAGTTGATTATAGAAATTGGGTCATTCTTGTCATACCCAACTAAATCAGAGTGAAGGGCCCAGGGGAAAAAGCATTTGGGGAATATAGCATCTGCTCCAAGAATTAAATTTTCCACAAGCCCAGCTACTGAAACTGCCTGTTGTAATCTGAAATCAGTTTTATCTGATAGCTAATGAAATAACCTGCTGTGACACTAAGATTAGTTTTACCCACTGCCATCACTCACCAATCAGAGCTTGCCAGCTCCCCAAAAATGTTACCCATTGTTTCTTTCCAAAACAATGGGTAACATTTTTCCTTTTTATAAAACCTCCAACCTTCTCTTTGTTTTTCAGACATACTGAAGACCACCCATTCTGTGTGTTTGCCTGGAAATGCAATTCTCATTTCCCAAATAAAATTTTTGAAATGTAGAAATTTGACTCTGTATTTTATTTGACTTTCAGAAAGGCATACAAGTATAGTAAATACAGGCTTTGCTACTACCTGCAGTTTCAGACATCCACTGGGGATCTTGGAACATATCCCATGCAGATAAGAAGGAGATGCTGTATTTATCATCACTTAATCGTCACTGGAAATTCTAACTTTGTTAGTAATGTTCTTATGTGCACGTGGAAAAATTTCAAACAATCATTCAGATATTTATAATGTGGTAACCGAAAGTCAGCTGTGTTTTTAATCACTCATCAGTCTTCTATACATTCTTTCATACTTCCATTCATGCATATACTAAATATACTAAATTATAAAGATAACTTCTTACTATAGATTTTGTCCTGTCACCTTGTTTTTGTCCTTTATCAAGTATTATTATTCTAAAAGGCTTTTTATGTCAGTAACATACATCTACCCCATTCACTTTAATGGCTTTATGCTGTATCACTTCTAATCCAAAGTGTTTTTTAGCAATTATAGTAAAAGTGTCAAAAGGTGATATGGTGGATTTTAAAAAATAAGATACTTTTCTTATAAGTCTCTCATATTATTATTTATTCCTCAGCATTTTATAGATTTTTGGTGCTATTTTGAATGCATCCAATTCTGATTACATTTTCTAACTGGTGATTGCACATTTTCCTGCTTTTCCTCTTTCTAGGGCTCCTTTACTAGTTCATGCTTATCATCTTGACCTCTTGATGTTGGAATGTCCCAGAGGTACGTTCCTGGACTTCTCTATCTACATGTACTCACTCAACAATTTCTTACAGTTCTATAGTCCCACTGTCATGTAGACTACTCCCAAATATATCCCTTCTTCCCATTATTCTTCCTTGAACTTCAGACTCATAAATCTAACTGTATATTACATGTCTCCACTTAGATGTCCGACATATTCTCAAACTTAACTTTTTAACACTGAATTCCTCATCTGCCTCATCAAACAAACCCCACTTTCTCCATCTCAGGTAATGACAACTCCATTTTTCCAGTTACTCAAGCCAAACACCAAATACCTTGGAGTAACTGTTAAATCAAGCTTAGCCTAAAACTGCCTCCTTACATATTTTAAATTCAGCCTAAATGTTTCTTTGTACATCTTAAACTATAACAAGTAGAAGTGTAACCAGATGTAGCCTACACTTGGGCCAGTCACCAAGTTTTGGCCAATCAAATCTCGTCAACTATTCGAACTACGTTTAAATAAGGCAAACACAAAGCTGTAACCAATCCAGCTGGTTCTGTACCTCACTTCCATTTTCTGTGCTTCATTTTCCTTTTTCTTTCCATAAATCTTCTTCCATCACATGGCTGCGCTGGAGTCTCCGAGCCTACTCTGGCTGGGAAAGCTGCCTGATTTGCAAATCATTCACTGCTCAATTTAATTCCTTTAAATTTAATTCGGTTAAAGTTTTTCTTTTATCATAACCTTTGACCTTTCTCCTTTTCTTATACCCCATATCCAACCTATCAGATTAGTATAGGTTCGAACCCAAATCCTATGAAACAGAGGACATGGTTATAATTTTGAGGGAAGATTTTTTTTTTCTCTACCTGAACTTTAGCCCCTACAAACAAACTTCCTTGTTTCTCTTTGCTGCTGTAATCTTTTAAGGGTTCCACTTTTATGCAAACATCTTAGTTCTCACACTGAGCAAGGCCTTGAATCCTGTGCTTTGGGAGGCCATTGCATTCTAAGACTACGTTCCTGGCATCAGCAAATGCACCTGTAGTAAAAATGCCCTCAGCCCCTAACTTTCCACTCTTGTTTTAGTTATTTCTTCTCTTTGGCCCCCCAGGGAATTCAATGATGCAATTTAGTCAGCATTTCTAGCTGGTTTTCAGATTTTTTTTTTTCAGAGTATCTTTGTGACATATTGGGAAAAGAGGAATTCCTTCTCTCTCAACTGTTAATACATGTTGAAAGGAATTTTATGAGTAATAGTAATGGCTTTGTAATAGTGATCGTTACTCAAATTTAGCAGATGACTTACTGAAGTAATTAAACCTTCCTTATACCCTTTCTGTGGGTGGCATGCCACGAAAACTTGATCAACCTGTCTGTGTACAGGGGTTAGGTAGAACCCACTGAGCTTTCCATTGTGTATAAAGCTGTCTGTAGATTTGTTGTGTGTGTATAAATACCATTTTATTAGGAAAATGTTTTGGTTTAGGTCTCAGAAGGCCCCATGAAAAACAGGAACTGCTGCAGAGACCAAGGGGAAGAGTTAAAAAATAGTAATAATTTAAAAATCCATTTCAGCATATGATTAATTCAGTTGTCTAAAGCAATGAGCACTAGATGGCAGCATATCAATGTGTATCATTACCTGTGCCTGAAAGACCTCGTTTTAAGGGTGTGTAAGGTCTTATTGCTGTTTTACCATGCACCGGTTTGCTATCCTGAACTATTTACTGTACTGTTTAATCTGTTGCTTTGAACTTATAATAGTTGATGAGATGCATTTGACGCCAGGTTTGAAAATACAGTTTCTAGATTAATAAATATACAGGATGATGCCGGTACCACCAGTCTGTCTAGCAAAATATACAAGAATTCAGAGCCCTTTCCTGTCATTAAGGGCCACCCTCCAGAGAGAGGGTTATCTTATCTTTCATCTATGATAAGAGAGAGCTTATCTTTCATCTATGATAAGAGGTCTTCTGGTTGGACAAAAAGCACATTTTGGACACTTATTCCTGTCTTGAGTTTCAAACCTTTTGTGGCTGCTAATGTTTAACTTTTCATCTTACTATTCAAATAGCATCTCTTTACTAGATTGGAAACCACTTTCGTATCTCTTACCAAGTGTGAAAATAGGGGCCTCCCAAACCCTGTTGTGGGTAGTTACCAGGTCTTCTTCTCTAAAGGACTCAGGTCATGTATCTCTATCACAGATGAGAAGGGAATTTCCTTCTTATCACATTTGATTGTATAATTAGTATTTAAAATGTAAAAAAGAAAAAATGATATAACTTTAATGTATAATTTAACTGGATGGCTCCATTTTTCTCTTGTTAACTCAGATCATTTATAATTTTATTTCTTTTAAAATGTTTAGAATAAATTATTAAAGTATATGTTAATAATACAGGAGGGGGCTGGGCACAGTGGCTCATGCCTGTAATCTCAGCACTTTGGGAGGCTGAAGCGGGCAGATCACTTGAGGCCAGGAGTTCAAGACCAGCCCGGCCAACATGGTGAAACCCCGTCTCTACAAAAATACAAAAAGTTAGCTGGGCGTGGTGGTGTGCGTCTGTAATCCCAGCTACTCAGGAGGCTGAGGTGGGAGGATTGCTTGAACCCGGGAGGCAGAGGTTGCAGTGAGCCGAGATTGTGCCATTGCACTCTAGCCTGGGTGATGCAGCAAGACCCTGTCTCAAAATAATAATAATAATAATAATAATAATAATAATAATAATAATAAATAGATAAAGGGCTTACAAGGGAAAATTCCAAATCCCTGCTTCACCTATTCCTTGCCACAGTTCTGTTCCTGAGACCAAATTGTCTTAAATAGCTTCTGTTTTTGTTTCTTCTGGTGATTACCCATCTCTTACCGCTATTTCTTGATTCATCAGTTTTAAATATTGTCTTAATCTATTGTGGAGAGAGATGGGCAATGATTTAACTCATTAGCATTGCCTTCTACTATCCCTATCCATCTCTTCCCAATAAAGTCATGGAAAGATGCAGAGCAGTAATAATAGATAAGAGCACAGACTCGAGTCCTACTTGCACCACTTGCTGGCTGTATAATCTTAGGCAAGTTATTCAAGCTCTCTGAGCCTCTTTTTTTTCCTCATGTGTAAAATAGGGATAATAATAGTCAATTCCTTGGAGGACTATTGTGAGGATAAATATGTCAATAAATTTAAAGCACTAAACAAGTGTTACTATTACTACATTTAATTTCTCTTTGCATGTTTAAATAACATACTTGCCCCTTTGTTTTTGAGCCCTGTATATATTATCTCTTGATACCTCCCATCGTAAGAAGATATTGACAACTTTATTCTTCCCTTCACTCCCCCCTTCTTCTGCATCTTAATCTCACCTTTCTTATTTTCCATCTCTAACTGCTTTTCTATTCTCTGGGAGATTTTTTTAAACTTAATCTTCTAACCATATATTGAAAATTTTACTTTAGCAATAACACTTATAATATCTGAGAGTTATTATCTTAGAGTTATTATCTTATTTCTAATGTTTAATTTTATAGAATTTAAAGGCTCAGTATTTTCTTGACTATTGTGTTAGAGTTCAGTCAAAGAGCAAAAATGACCACAACCGTAATTTGGATAGGGAAAATAACTGTGAACTAAGTAAAGGATGTATTAACTACTAAGAGAGAACTCTAAAATATACTGAGGTAGTAGCTGCAAAAAGTACCTGCTACTCCTAGGATTGAGGAAAAATTGAATAAGGAAGGAACCTGGAATCTCCAGAGACAGAGATTCAGGCCTGAGTGGGCATGGTTGCCGCAGGAATGCCCCTGTGCTGCGGTGAGAAACACCGGAGGGCCCCTTGCATGCCTCACAAGAGGAAAAGAACACCAGAACAAAAGTCGCCTCTTGATCATGGCATATGATCCTTTGGATGTGCTGTTGAATTTGGTTTGCTCGTCTTTGGTTGAGGATTTTTGCATCTATGTTCAACAGGGATATGGGCCTTGTCATTTCTTTTCTTGTAATGTCCTTGTTTGGCTTTGATATCATGCTAATGCTAGCCTTGTAAATGAGTTTGCAAGTGTTCCCTCAGCTTCAATTTTTTGGAAGAGTTTGACAAGTGTTGCTGTTACAGTAATTACCAGTGAAGTGAAAGAGCTTTGCGCTTTTTGTTGTTGTTGTTGTTAGGAGGCTCTTGATTACCGATTCAATTTCCATACTCATTATTGGTCTTTCAGATTTTCTATTTCTTCATAATTCAGTCTAGGTAGGTTGTATGTTTCTAGGAATTCATCTCTGTCTTCCAGTTTATCCAATTTGTTGGCATTTAATTGTTCATAGTAGTCTCTTAGAATCCTTTGTATTTCTGTGGTGTTAGTTTTAATATCTCTTCTTTCGTTTACAATTTTATGTATCTGAGCCTTCTCACTTTTTTCCTCTGTTAAAGTCTTGTCAATTTTGTTTATATTTTCGAAAGATAAGCAACTCTGAGTTTCGTTAATAATTTCTATTTCTTTTCTAGTGTCTATTTTACTTGTTTCTGCTCTAATCTTTATTGTTTCCTAATTTCTAGTAATTTTGGGCTTAGTTTGTTCTTTTTCTAGTTTCTTGAGGTGTAAAGTCAGACTGCTTGAGATCTTTCTTTTTTCTAAATTATTTTTAAAGCAGGCATTTATCTCTATAAACTTCTCTCCTGAAACTGATTTTGCAGCATCTCATAAGTTTTGGTATGTTGTGTTTTCATTTTCATTTGTCTCAAGTTTTCTTAATTTCTTTTTTGATGTCTTCTTTGACCTATTGGTTGTTCAAGGGTTTGTTGTTAACCTAAATGTCTACTGACAGATGAATGGATAAAGAAAATGTGGTATATACATATGATGGAATATTACTCAGTCTTAAAAAAGAAGGAAATCCTGCCATTTGTGACATGGATAGACCTAGAGGGCATTATGCTGTGAAATAAGCCAGACACAGAAAGACAAATATGATCTCATTTATCTATGGAATTTAAAATAGTCAAACTCATAAAAGCAAAGATTAGAACAGTGGTTTCCAGGGACTGGGGGAAGGGGGAAGTGGGGAGGTGATGTTTAAAGAACATAAAGTTTCAGTTATGCAAAATAAATAAGTTCTGAAGAGCTACTGTGCAGCGTAGTGCCTATAGCTAAAAACACTGCATTATATACTACAAATTTGCTAAGGGGGTAGATCTTATGGTAAGTGTCCTTATAACAAAAAAAAAAAAGGAGTGGAGAGCAGAAGAAATTTTCCGAGGTGATGAATATATTTATGGCCTTGATGATGATGATGGTTTCACAAGTATATATTTATTCTCAGACTCACTGAGTTTTATACATTATATATGCATAGCTTTTTATATATCAGTCATACCTCAATAAAGTAGTTTGAAATAAAATTAAAAACACTCCCTCCACTTCTGACCTCGCAGTATCCAACCTTGCAGTTTCTTCTCCCAGTGACCTCTATTAACAGAGCCTACATGGAACCAGCCAGCAAAGACAAGTTCCACTGTCACAACTAGAGAAAAGAGGATGGGTTTGGAATTGAAAGGTAATAGATTATTAACTGGCATAACTATCTGTGAAAATATTCAATAAATAGACTGTTTCCTTCAAATCCTTGAATCATTTCAACTTTCTCTGTGGACTTTTTAATCTTGGTTTGTCTTTACTGGCCTCTCTTTAATTCTGGAGCCTTTAAAAAGTGTCCAGGGTTCCTTAGTTACTTGTTAAAAATAAGGGAATGAAAAGTCGATTGATTGTGGGCTGGGCTTGTCCATTGATCAACTTTCCTTTAGGGTGTTTGGATGGGAAACAAACATACTGACTACCCGGCTTTTGTCCATAACATGCAGTTTCTGTAGAGAAGAATCTTCCTGCTTTTTGCTAGAGTGGTAAATCCTGGGTTCCCACTTCTTGGGGTAAGGGAGTTGGGGGGCAATTTTAACGAACACTAATTTTCAATTAATACCTTCATTTTCTACTATATGTTTCCAATTGGTGTTTTCTGAGCTTCTCTGTATTTCTGCAAGGCCAATTTACTCAGCTTCCGTAGAAACCATTTGCATTAATTTCTTGTGGCTACATGTAACATATTGCCACAAACTTAGCAGCCTTTGGAACAATAGAAATGTATTCTTTCACAGGTCTGGAGGCCAGAAGTCAAAAAAATCAAGGTGTCAGCAGCCTAGAGTTTTTGACTTCTGGCCTCCACACCTGTGCAGCCCTCCCTTCAGAGACTCTGCAGGGAATATGTTCCTTGCCTTGACCAGCTTTTGGCAGCCGTTGACATTCCTCAGCTGGCAGCTGTGTCACTCCAAATCTCCACCTTTGTCTTCACAGGCCCTTCTCCTTGTCTATGTAATCTGCTCCCTGCCTCACTGTTAATAAGGACAGTTATTGTTGAATTTAGGGCTGCCCAGAAAATCCAGAGTGACCTTCTCACCTCAAGACCCTTAACTTAATGATGTCTGCAAGACTCTTTCCAAATAAGGTAACATTCACAGGCTGAGGAATGAAGACATGAACATATCTCTTTGATTACCACCATTCAACTCACTACACCACTCTTCTAACTGCTTAATCTCTTTAAGAAATTTGATGACCTTTCTTGTTTGCTAATGGCCTGCTTTCTGTCCTTTTTATTCTTTATTGATTTTGCGTATTTCTCTCTCTTGCTCTCTCTCTCTTCATATATATGGAGAAACACACACACACACATATAAAGTATATGTAACAACAAATATATATGCACACACACGTATAAAATATATATAACAACAAATATAAAATATGTGTATATATGTAAATATATATAATAATTGTGTATGTGAATGTGTGTGTCTGTGTATGTATCCTTTATAACCACTTACTGGGTTATTAGGAATACAATAATATAAATGTGTGTGGTTAGTCCACAATCTTGACTTTCACATATATAGTTTATTTCAAAAGAATTTTTACTAGATAGTCTCTGAATAAAATCAAATTAAGCTGAAGTCTGGGAAAGTACAGAACAAATAAGCTAGGTTATGTAAAAGAGCTTAATTTAATTAGTAGTTTATGTATCTCTCTCTCCTCTCTCTCTCTTGCTGTCTCTCTCTCTCTCTAGCTTTCGCCTCTTAGTATTTTTCAACCTGTTCTGTCATGATTCCACAAATATTCAAGTCCTGCATGTTTCCAGGGTAACAGTAAGCATTCGGCAGTTTATCTGACACCTTCCATTTAAGATAGGAAAAAAATAATAGAAAGAAAATGTCATTAATGTATGCAAGGCTGACCATTATGACATTTGGCTGTCTGTTTTCTTTACAAATACGTTCTCTTCTTTCCCATGGTTCTGGCTGCAATTTTCTGACCAGTGATAGCAATAGGTGGCATGTATGCTGCCCACTTCTCCAACTTGCTCTTGTCCGTGATTTCTAATTGGTTATATAATTCATTTTCAGTAAGCCTGGATATAGGTTCAAAATTATTTTCTATACAATATTAAGCAGGCATAACAATTTATTGGAGCTGGCATGTAAATTGAAAATTGCTTGCTGTATATGCTCCAAACTTTCTACCTCACAGATCTCATGACTCGAATATATTTTACCACTATAGTTTTCTCCCATAGTTATAATTTTGTCATTGCTTCTGCTCTAACCAAGCAGTTAGAGAAGGCAGTACAATATAGTCAAAAGAGCACTAGATTGGGTGCAAAAAAGCTTGAGTTTTTGTTGTATATTAATTACTTGTGTTATAATGGATAAATTATTTATCCTTCTAGATCTCAGTTTTCTTGCTAAGGCAATAAGGCAATGGACTATGGTAATTCCTAAGATACTTAACAACTCTAAAAACTTTTAATATCCAGCAACCAACTAGATATTTCCACCTAAATGTTACATCATTACCCAAAATTCAACCTATCAAAAAATCTTAATTCAATGCCCTAAAAACATCTTTGCCCCTTAGGTTCTGTATTTCTCATACTTTGCACTCTAAATTCAAAATATTTTGGTCACATTTGCTTCTTGTCTTTTATTTACCTTCTATAGTTTATCTATTACCAAGTACTATAAATTCTTCCTTAAAAAGGCCTTTGGCTCTATCCATTACTTTATATATCAGCTGTCGCTACTCTCACTCAAGAATTTATGTTCCCAATGAACTTGACTTTTCATCTCCCTTGTTAGCCTTATTTCTAGATATTTTATCTGTTTTTGTGGCAATTGTGAATGGGATTGCCTCTTTGATTTGTCTCTAGGCTTGGCTGTTGTTAGTATAAAGGAATGCAGCTAACCAGGGAGGTGGAAAATCTCTACAATGAGAGCCACAAAACACTTCTCAAAGAAATCAGAGATGACACAAAAAAATGGAAAAACATTACATGTTTATGGATAGGAAGAATCAATATCATTAAAATGGCCATACTGCCCAAGGCAATTTACAGATTGAATGTCATTTCTATCAAACTACCAATGACATTTTTCACAGAACTAGAAAGAACTATTTTAAAATTCATATGGAACCAAAAAAGAGCCCGAATAGCCAAGGTAACCCTAAGCAAAAAGAACAAAGCTGGAGACATCCCAGTACTTGACTTCAAACTATACTACAGGGCTACAGTAACCAAAACAGCATGGTACTTTTTTTTTACAAAAAGAGACACATAGACCAATGGAACAGAATAGAGAGCCCAGAAATAATGCCAGACACCTACAACCACGTGATCTTTGACAAAGCTGACAAAAACTAGCAATGGGGAGAAAGCTCCCTCTTCAGTAAATGGTGCTGTGATAACCGGCTAGCGATATACAGAAGATTAAAACTGGACCCCTTCTTTACACCATGTAAAAAACTCAGCCCATGATTAATCAAATACTTAAATGTAAAACCCAAAACTATAAAAACCCTGGAAGACATCCTAAGCAATACCACTCTGGTCAGAGCAACAAGCAAAAATTTCATGAAGACACCAAAAGCAGTTGCAACACAAGCAAAAATTGACAAATAGGATCTAGTTAAGCTTAAGAGATTCTGCACAGCAAAAAAAAAAAAAAAAAAAAAAAAAAAAAACAAAAAAAAAAACTGTCAGCAGAGTGAACAGACAACCTACAGAATGGGAGAAAATATTTGCAAACTATGCATATTACAAAGGTCTAATATCCAGCATCTATAAGGAACTTAAAATTACAAGAGAAAAACAAACAACCCCATTAAAAAGTGAGCAAAGGATATGACCAGATACTTTGAAAAAGAAGACATACTTGCGGCCAACAAGCATATGAAAAAAGCTTGGTATCACCGATCATTAGAGAAGTGCAAATGAAAACCACATCATCTCACACCAGTCAGAATGGCTATTATTAAAAAAAACAACAACATGCTGGCAAGGTTGTAGAGGAAAGGGAACACTTATACACTGTTGGTGAGAGTGTAAATTAGTTCAATGATTGTGGAAACCAGTATGGCGATTCCTCAAAATCCTAAAAGCAGAACTACCATTCTGCCCAGCGATCCCATTATTGAATATCTACCCAGAGGAGTATACGTTATTCTGCCATAAAGACACATGCATGCAAATGTTTACTGCAGCACTATTCACAATAGCAAAAACACGGAATGAACCTAAATGCCCATCAGTGGTAGACTGGGTAAAGAATATTATGCAGTCATAAAAAAGAACAAGATCATGTATTTTGTGGGAATACTGAATAATCCTCACTGTCCCATGAAGTAGGTTATAATTACAGATAAGAAAACTGAGAAACAGGAAAACTGAGCAAGTTGCCCATGATGGCTAGTAATGGATGGAGACATAATGTTTGAACTCAGGCAGTTGGATTCAGAGCCTGGATTCCTAGTCACTGCACAGTGTCAGTGCCTGACAGATAGATGTTACGAACGTTAACTGTTATATTAATTGCTGTACATTTTATGAACTAGATATCCATTCCATTCTCTCCACAGCCACTCATCATGCCTTACCTGGATGATGCAGAAGTCCCTGAAAACAGAAGGTCTCACCCTTCTTTATCTTTCTCATGGCTTTCCAAGGCTCTTTATCATGTTACTCTCCTGCTCAGAATTCTTTAATGACTTGCCTCAATGACCAGATATATGTGATCTACAGTCAGCCTCCCAGCCTCATCATTCCTCTTCCATTTCCTCCCCAGAAACACTGTACTTTATGAAGCTCCTCCAAGATGTCAGTTTCTCTCATATTTAAAGGAGAGTTATGCCATATGCTCTCATAATCATGCATATTTCCTTGTCCATTTGCCGAAATCCTATTTCTCCTTCAAGTCTCCTTGTAAATACCATTTCTCCTTTGAAGGAGATTCAATTCTCGATTCCCCAGGGTAAACTAGGTATTAATACTTATGCTATGCTCTAATGGCCTTTGAACAGGCATGCCACAATACATTTATATGTACAATGAATGCTGGTATTTTATATCCCTTTTTTATGATAAGCACCTTAAGGACATGGCTGATGGGTATCTGTCTTAGTTGTTTTGTGCTATTATAACAGAATAGCTGAGACTGGATAATTTATAACAAACAGAAATGTATTTCTCATGGTTCTGGAGGCTGGAAAGTCCAAGGTCAAGGTGCCAGCAGGTTTGGTGTCTGGTAAGGACCTGGTCTTCATTTCCAAGATGGCACCTTAAACAAACTCTGTATCCATGCCAGAAGAGCAGAAGAGAGTGAACCCATTCCCCAAAGTCTTTTTTTATAGTGGCATTAATTCATTCATGAAGGCAGAGTCCTCATGACCCAAACACCTTATATTAGGCCCCACCTCCCAACACTGTTGCATTAGGGATTAGGTTTTAACGTGAGTTTTGGAGGGAACAAAAACATTCAAAGCATAGCACTTTGTATTTTCAATATTTTTCACAGCACTCTGCACAGAGTAGGCACTAACTAATTACTGTATACCTTAACTGACTTTCATTCTTTCTATACGACTCAGAAAACATCAAAGCTATAGAAACTCAAAGCCTCCCTCCCACTAGGTTTTTATTTTAATCAGCAGTTCTCAAAATTTTAAGAAATGGGATTTCTTGGAAAAATTCAAAATATTTTGGGGAGAAACCACAACTGGGTCTACTAATAAATGCTGATATCTAAGTACTGAGCTAATTCTAACAAAATTAAGATTTGATTAAACTGACCTAGACCAACTGTGAGACTTGGCTGGGATGGCAGAGAATAACAAGAGAGAACAGAAGAAGGTGCTCTTGGGCTGACCACTGGTTCAATATTCCTAGGGTGCCCTTGCTGCCCAAGAATAATGATCATGTTCTGGGCTTTGTTCTATGAGTTATAGCTACTCTTTTTTTCCCACTTGAGTTTCTCGCATCTGAATCTCCCTCCTTTAAGCCTTATTTACCCTGTTTATAAAGCTACACTTCTGTTTTATCTCCAATCTCTTGTTTTTTATTTATTTATTTTAGTAATCTCAGACCTCTTATAGAATTGAGCCCCTGTTGTGTTCTTTCTAGCCTCTTTTCTGTAAAACTACAAAAATTCTCCTAATCTTAGCTTAGTTGTCAAGTTCCTGCCTTTAATGGACACAGTAACTAGAAAAAGAACTTCAGATTGCCTGCATTGATAATAGCATAGTGGACGTGGGTGTGTGTGTGTGTGTGTGTGTGTGTGTGTGTTTTCTGCCCAGCATCCCTTTCCTCTAGTTTTGGTAAAAATACATTCATTTTAATATGAAAAATAATCGCCTCACCC
This sequence comes from Hylobates moloch, assembly GCF_009828535.3. Lineage (NCBI taxonomy): Eukaryota > Metazoa > Chordata > Mammalia > Primates > Hylobatidae > Hylobates > Hylobates moloch. Next base: position 153,289,932 of record NW_026652277.1, read on the forward strand.
TCTTCCATTGCATGTGGTCTTACAGGGGATGTCAGTGAAAGAGCCCTACCCGAGGCATGGACACTTGGCCTAAGCAAGAACAATCCATTATTTCTCTGGAAACTAAATCTGGAATGGTCTTAAACAGTTAAGACATTAGTGATGGTTAACCATCTTTAGGGAGCTGCCATCACACTAACCATCACTAACCATCTTAACTGTTTAAGAAATGGGATTTCTTAAATATAGAACCTAGCCCAGAACATGGTAATTAACTGTTTAAGACGGTTAGTGATGGTTAGCATGTGCTGGCAGCTCTTTAAAGAGACTATTCATTAGTCCTGAATACCAGATTATTGGGGTTGTCCTGTTTCCTGTAGTATTCTACTTAATGCTTGATTAATGCATTAATTCTACTTAATGCTTTTTATTTAGTTCTGTGAAAGACCCCATACCTTTCCAATGAAGTATTTTTTGTGCCCTTAAATTAGATAGGGTTGGTTTACACTTTAAAACCCAAATTGACAAATGTAAATTCCTTGTTGCAGTGCTCTCTCAGCAGGTGGGACCCGGTCTTGGAATCTTAGTGTCAGCTATGATGAATCACCAACACTAACAAAAACATTATCTTTTATTGGGTTAAATAGTTTCTACTCTTCCCAAGACTGGGAACTGATGTAACAGGCTTCGTGCTTTCTTCCAACAAATTGATTCTGTGTGGTTAGCTCCTGTCATGATGATAGAACCCCCTGTATTGATTTATACTTAGGTGTATATCAGTGTCAGTCTAAACTTGTCCTACCTACTTCTACTGCCTGATGAATCTTTTTATTTTAATCTTTACTAAGGTAAAACTTACATATTACAAGATTCACCAATTCTAAGTGTATAGTTCAATGATTTTTAGTACTTTTACACATTATATAACTGTCACCGCAATCCAGTCTTAGATTGCATGCCCAATCTTGTTGTGTGTATTTTCCACAGCCTTTGATGGATCCTAGTATCATGTACTGCACGGGCTATACCAATGTCAGGCCCGAGATGTGTAGCAGTCAGTCCTGGAGGTCTTGTGGTGCCCTTAAATATAATGTAAGGGGAGAGTGGCAGTGTGGTAGATTCAGAGGCAATTACTATGCTATTGAAGAAGCACTGCTAAGAGTCAAATAGAAAAGACACTGGGCTCAAATAATAAAAATTGGCAAGGCAGACAAGGCCACAGGAAACAGGGCACTTGGAGGAAATGCCATTGAGTCCAGTCAGCTGCTGCTGGACAGATCTGACTGCTTTTCATAGATGTAGCATGCATCTGCTTGATGATGTCACCTGATGCCTTCTATGCCAGATGTTTCAACTTCATTTAATACAAATTTTTCACAAATTAGAATTAACATTTTAAATAAAAGGGGTTGAAAATATTAATAGATATAAGATTTACCTTGGGCTAGGATTGAATTTTTTTTATTCCTCCTTTCACCATTCATTTTAATGTGAACCCATCTGTGAGAAAAGTGGATAATTTATGTGAATGATGTAATGATGCTGTATTCTCCTAGATAATATTATACTGTTTTTGAAATTATCTCCTGCCCCCATTCCAAACTTATTGATGAATGGCACTGTATAGGAGTATCAAAAAACTAAGTTTGCAGATTCCTGAGACTGACTATAGAGGGCTGATGTTAATCATAAGAAGATCTCATATTGAAACAGAACAACTGCAGTAAACTTGGAAGAGAATAAAGCTTTTTTTTTTTTTTTTTTTGAGACAGAGTCTTGCTCTGTCACCCAGGCTAGAGTGCAGTGGCACAATCTCGGCTCACTGCAACCTCTGCCTCCTGGGTTCAAGCGATTCTCCTGCCTCAGCCTCCTGAGTAGCTGGGATTACAGGCGCACGTCACCATGCTTGGCTAATTTCTGTATATTTAGTAGAGACGAGGTTTCACCATGTTGGTCAGGCTGGTCTCGAATTCCTGACCTCGTGATCCACCCCCTTCAGCCTCCCAATTTATCACTTCTTTGGAGGCCAACAAAGTGCTGGGATTACAGGCGTCAGCCCCCACGCCTGGCCGAGAATAAAGCTTTTAATCTTTCCCCTCCCCTGATCTCTTTGCTTTCTGAAATAATCTCCTCACAAGGAGGTGAAACATTGAGTGGGCAGCCTGGCCTTGCTGTTGCTTCTGTATATCCCAGCCTGTCACTCTTAGGAGCACGATGAAGATCTATAAATATCTCTACTTTGGTCCAGCTACACCTCCCCTTGAAGAATATAGATTGGAAAATGTACAGAATATGTTTCCTCCTTGGTAATGTTAACCTTTTATTTCTTCTGAATAATTTAAAATTTGATGTGAAAGGCTATTTTTTGAAGTATCACATAATGAAACAACAGCCCTGAACAATATAGACATTAGAAGCATTTTTTTTCTTTTACCTTACTACATGAGTTACCAAGGAAACAAAAGAAATTGGAAAACTGAAAGAAAACCAAAGGAGATGTAGCAATATTGGGGGTTATAATAACTTTGTGAAAAATTTCCTTGCAGAGATAAGTTCAATTAAGGCACCTAAAAGCATCTTGACAACTGACAACTCACACCGCATGGTGGATACAAAATGTCCAATGAAATTCCCAAGATTTTTAAAAGCAAATGGTGTCTGTTTCTCACCAAGGATGCAAATCCAAACCATTATTCAAGTCTTGTTCATAGTGCTTTCTAAGTATCTCCAGAATGCATTGATCTTTATTATTTCTTGGTCTCTGTTGCTCTTTCTCAAGCCTTCACGACAGTGTATGTCTTCCCTGGATTACTGTGATGATCTCCTAGACTGCCTGCCCTCAATCATGCCTCTGTAATCTATAGTGTGCATGGTTCTCAGCAACTCTCATCATGGCCACCATACTTAAATTTTTAAATTTCTCATGTTTCAGAATAAGGAACCCTTTAACTTGACATATTAGGAAGACACTTCATGACCTAATTCCTATGTAATCTTTCCAACATCATCTCTCACAGCTGTCCTGCCTTATACTAGATGTGTCAAATGATGCAATTACTTCATTTGTTCATTCATCTACTTAGCAAATATTGACTAAGCATTCAACATTGTCAGGCACTGTTTTAGGTGTTGCAATATAATGGTAATACTTTCAGTTTCTAGAATAAGTCCTGGGCCTTATCTCTTATCCCTGGGCCTGTGCATCTGTTTTTCTGTCTCCCGGGAACTCTCCTCTTCCTTGAAAGTATAAATTCTGCTAAGTGCACTACTGCCTTACTTCTGTAAACCTTCTCTATTACCTAGGCTGAATTAGGTGACATGCTGGGTCCCCTTGAAATACCCTTCTCTCTCATGCATTTATCATACTACACCTTTCACTTCTCCGTCTGCACCACTAGAGTGTAAACTTCTTAAGGCAATACGCCTTTTTCATTTTTGTTTTCCTAAGACCGTGCCTTGCATATTATAGATGTTATTTATGGGATATCCTCTGAAAAATCTCCAAGTGGGTCCTAAGATCCTAGACATTGCCTAGTAATAATTTTTCCTTCATGTGGTAGCAGATGGATCTATTTTTAATTTTTTAATTATTTTTTTATTTTTTGAGACAGAGTCTCGCTCTGTCACCCAGGCTGGAGTGCAATGGCACGATCTCCACTCACTGCAAGCTCCACCTCCCGGGTTCACACCATTCTACTGCCTCAGCCTCTCAAGTAGCTGGGACTACAGGCGCCTGCTACCACACCCGGCTAATTTTTTGTATTTTTAGTAGAGACGGGGTTTCACCATGTTAGCCAGGATGGTCTCGATCTCCTGACCTCGTGATCCGCCTGCCTTGGCCTCCCAAAGTGCTGGGATTACAGGCGTGCGCCACCGCGCCCAGTGTTTTTTACTGTTTTTAAAGTGACTTATGCAAAGGTGGCTATGCCTTTTTATAAAAGATTAGCACAAAGGGAGAATAATAACATTTGCAAATTATTTGCTTGAAGCTTTTATTTAGAAATCTGTTGCATGTCCTTTTTTGATATATATATATCTATATATCTGTAGCTAGATTAGGGAGAAATTTGGGCCTAAATTTGAACTTTTATACACCAATTAAAGCAAGTAGAATTTGTAATATATTTCACCACAGGCCACAATTTCTGCCCTGGAGAAGGGGCCAGATCATGGTCTCCATCTAGTGGATCAGTTATCTGATAGTCACATAAACTGCAGGTCAGGCCCCTCTGTGGTCTGCTCCTGTTCAGGTTGGATTTCCAAGAAAACGGGCTCTAAGGAGAAGGTTTGAATATGGAGATTTATTTAGGAAGGCTCTTGGGATCCATCCTTGGGGTGGGAGTGAACAGATGGGGATAGAGTGGAGTAAAAAAATACAGAATTGGGTGGAGGGAGAGAATGAATAACAATGCTGCCATAATAAACACCTCAACTAATCATATGGGGACGACTGGGGCTGGGGTGACCCCAGCATTGAGAGGCAAAGGGGGCTGTGCCTTTATGCTCCTGCACAGACCAGTCTCCCAACCCCACCCAACTGCAACTTGACGAATGAGGGCCCTTTCTTCAACTGTGGTAAATTCCCAAGAAGGGAATCAGATAAGTACTGGGGGAGTGCTATAGTTTGAGTGTATGTGTCCCTCCAAAATTCATATGTTGAAACCTAATCACCAAGGTGATGGTATTAGGAGGTGGGGACTCTGGGAGGTGATTAGGTCATGGGGGCTCCATGTTTGTGAATGGAATTAATGCCCTTACACAAGAGACTTCAGAGATCTGCCTCCCCTTTCATCTCCTTCATCCCTTCCTTCCCTTCCACCATATGGGGAAACAGAGTTCATCCAGTCCTCCATATGAGGATGCAGCAACCAGGTATAATCTTGGAAGCAGAGACAGGACCCTCACCAGACACAGTCTCCTGGGACCTTGATCTTGGACCTTCCAGCCTCTAAAACTGTAAGAAATGATTTTCTGTTATTTATAAATTACCCAGTGTAAAGTATTTTGTTATAGTAGCAGGAATGGCCTAAGTCAGGTAGTGAGTGTTTCAGTTCTGAAACTGCAAGTAGAGATCCTGGTTGTGGACTCTAAGATCCTAAACCTCCTCATCACTTAGTGGGAAAAGTCAGTTTTGGGGCTCAGGACCATTAGGAAAATTCAAGATTCCTGCTCATGGAAATGGAGGGCTAAATGCAGGATAGGAATAGCAAGAAGGTATTTGCTTTCAAGCCCACTTCCCTCTTCTTTCAACATATTTTAAAACATATTCTTTTAAAACATATTCAGTTGTTCACCTGCTAGTGGCCATTGGCTCAGGGAAGGTTAATCAGATCCCTTGTTCAAGGGGATAAATTTAGTTACTTTCAGCCAATCATGGTGATTCTATTCTGCTTTTCAGAGACTGGTTTAACAAGAGTCATGTGATCCTTCTGGTCAATGAAAGATAAGGGGAAGCCAGCTTGGAGTTGCTTCAGAAAGGCTGCTCTTAAACAGAAACATATGTGAAGAAACAGTAACTTTATTCTGACTCTTTATGTGTTTGATGGAGGAAGTGATGCCTAGAGCTACTACAGGCACTTAGGCCATGAGGAGAACCAGTATAAGTCAGCAAGCCAAGATGCTAAAGACAGCAGAATAACAAAATGGCAAGAATCTTGTCCTTGATGCTGTTGAGCTACTGAATTAACCAGGGCTGCAATTCCCTGTATTGGTAAGGGTTCTCCAGAGGAACAGAACCAATAGAATGTATATATAAGTATATAATAAGGAATTAGCTCATGCAATTACAGAGGCTGACAAATTCCAATATCTGCAGTTGGCAAGCTGGAGACTCAGGAGAACTGATGGTGTAGTTCCAGTCTAAAGGCTAGCAGACCCAAGAACCAGGAAAAGCTGATTAAAGTTCAAAGGCAGGAAAAAAACCCCAATGTCCCAACTTGAAGGCATTTAGGCAGGAGGAATTCCCTCTTATTCATGAAACAGTCAGCCTTTTTGTTCTATTTAGGCTATCAATTGTTTGCGTGAGGCCCACCACATTAGAAAGGGCAATGCGCTTTGCTCGGTCTATCAATTTCAACGTTAAACTCATCCAGTATAATGTTTGACCAAATATCTGGGTATGCCATGGTTCAGTCAACTTGACACATGAAGTTAACCAACCATCAAAATCCCCTACTTTTGGTTTCTTGATAAATAAAATAATATTTCTCTTCTGTTTTAGTGGAATAAAGGTGTGGAAAACCCTTTGATCAGTTTCTGTCTTTTGTTGATCTGGAATTGCAGTATCATTGTGATTAAAGAAACTGAAATACAGTGAAATTAGAAAGGGGATTCACATCCAAATTTTGCAAACCCTTTGGTAATGTTTAGAATATCTGATTAATTCATTTTTAATTCAACAAATATGTGTTAAATACTAACTATATGTCAGCTAGGTACATGTTATATGTCAATGAAAACAAAAAAAGAAAAAATTCCCCTTGTGGGGCTGACATTCTAGTATATAAACAAATGGTCAATTTTAATATAATTTTGGGTTTATTTAAGCTTATTACAGAATAAAAAAATAGTGCCCCAAACTGACCACTCTTGCATAGCCATGCCCAGCAGCCAATACTACATAATGTCAACCTACAACACAGCACCATCAAGTTGTTACTCAAATGAGACCTAGGCTTGACGGGATGTTAGGAGGTCCATTTCTATCATCGCCCTAAGCCTGCTATTGAGGGAGCCCGATGTAAACATTTATGTGGCCACCAATAAATAGTAAGCCCCTCAATCCCAACCCTAACCTCACTGTGTTTCTAGATTCTTGCCTCTGTTCTTTGTTTGCACTTTATTCTTTGCTGGTAATGGATTCTAGTTCTGAACTCCAGCCAAATTGTCTGGGCCTACGAATTGACTAGTCTCGCCAACCTCTTCTCTCTGGGGGATCTGGATCCTATCCCAATTTTCTCCCCTCTGCAGCCCACTGGTTAAGGCCCTATTACAACCCAGACAACCTCTCCCATTCCGAACATAAAACTGTCATCTGTTGGATAATAACGTTTCCCACATAACCAGTTCCTGGTGCCATGCTCCCACCTGGCTTGAGATGGTGACTGTCACCATTAATCTGGTTTGGATTCAGGTTTGGTATGTCCTGTTAGATGCTGAGACTTGGGGGAGCTTATAGTCATATCCCTCAGACCTCCCCTATCCCCACCAGTCTTGGCTTACTTCTCTCTCTCCTACAGATCTACAGCTGGGGTTCTCTTCTGGCTCTCCTGCCAAGGCCAATCAGGTCGCAATAAAAAAAGTAACATTTTCCAGCATTCTGTAGAGTCTGATTTTCTAAACAGTTCTTTAGATTTTAATGCATCTCAATAATAGTTATAAGTAACATTTTATTTTTTCTGTAGCAGATTAGGCCTCCTGCAAAATAGTAATTTTCAAAAATTGTCTAAGATTCGGATGCCGCACCCAATGTTTATGCTTTTTGTAGCAATATGGTCCTAATTCAACATCATGCAGAGTGCAAATCAGTGTTTCTTCTAACTTCAACAGTGATAAATATTTATTAAGCCTCCACTATGTTCATGGAACTATACCAGGTGCTGCTATAACTATTTTTCCTTTCCAGGAAAAATAAATTCAAATATGGAATAAAAAGCCCAAACTCATGAAACTGGACTGAATTTGCTTCTTAAAAATTCAACATGCTGCAGCTGCATGCTTAAACCTGGTTCAAACAGAATGATGAAATAAAACATTATTATTTTGGGAATATAATACTGTCTGAATAAATAGCCAACATGAAAACTGTCTCTAAAACCCATAGCATCTGTATGTGCAGACTGTAAGTAAGTTATATAATTCCTCCACTATTCTGTAACGTGGCCAATTCAGAATGTCTTACCATTAATCTTGAAGACATTTAAAGATGTTCACTTTTCTAACTCTTCCCTTTGAAAATATATTTGAACCTTACTTGCAATAGAAATCTCATAATATTTTATTACTTTTTGATGTGTCATTTCTGTTAAATGATGCCTGGAATAAATCAGCTTTGACTTTTCAGATTACATGTGTTCTTCCAGAGTTTTAGTAGTTACAACATATATTTACATTTTCTAATGTCCTCACTATAATGAAGATAAACACAGGGGTAATTTTTCTCATGTCATGTGTATATAGGATAAGATTACCAGGCCAACAGTGTCACTATCAGATTTCTTTCAGAAAGCATTTAATGTTGAATTTTAATCACATGCTTGAACAACTAGGACTTTTGGGTTTTATTTTTCAAATATGTATTAGTAAGAAAACAGATTGAAATGTGGAATGTACCAGATAAATCTCTTTGGTGATTTTACATATCTGTATGATCATGTTTGACTTAGAAATACCGATCTTTTGATCTTACACTTCAAATGTTACATCTGTGAACATAAAAATCTATATGGCTATAACTTTCCAGGAAGAAATCTTGCTCAAGTAACTAATAAATGATCCAAGTTTTAGATAATTCTGACATAATTCCAATGTATTTCCTACAGTATTTTGCTTTACAAGACTTTCTGACCCAGATATTTATGGCTAAAGTCCATATTTTATAGATCAAATGATAATTACCTTGTAAAGGAAAGCATTTGTTTTTGAATAGTGCCAGGAGCAAGTAAGTGTAACTAATATTACACGATAGATATTTCTGCAGATGAGTGAACTTAACTCTCGTGGTTAAAACTTATGGTTAAATTTCCACAGATTAGTAAAAGTTCTCAGTTTTATTAACAATTCTCCATTTTCATTAAAAGCCCTACTTTCCTGATAGTTAGGCTGATAAGTTAGTTCAGAGGGCTGCCCATTCCCATATTCATCACTTTTTATTCAATAATGTTATTTTATGAATAATAATTTTCTTATTTGTTGAGGCACATATCATGACGTTTAGATGTACATTACTATTTGTCCACTACAACTAATTAGTTAAATAGGAATGAGTTGTAATGATCAGAGTTAATCTCAGAAAATATTTTTTCAAGCTTACCAACTTGTAACTTTATAACTTTACAAGTTATAAAGAGACCTTCATAACAGTTAATTAAAGAATCCTTTAGTTGGACCATAAGCACTAACAGTCGGCATTCCGTGAATCCTTGTTGTATGTTTGGTATTTTGCTAAGCACTTCATTTTTTTTAAATGTCATTTAGTTTTCACATGAACCCTATGAAATATGTATCATTATTAGTCTTATTTAAATGTTGCTGAAGCTGATGCTTTGAGGAAATGTATCATGCTTAAGGACAAACAGCTACCAGGTGGGGAACCGGGGGCCTGAACTGGGTAATCTAACTTAACTTCTGCTTCAGTATGATTTTGGTTATATCTTTCTTGTACAAGTATGTCTCATCTTCCCTGTTAACTCTTCATTGATAGGAAAGACCATCTTTTTTAAATCTTCATGTTCCACTACTTGCCTTGGGCACAGTAGAGACCTATAAATGTTTGGTGCTCACATTTAATAAAAATGTAGTAATAATAGCACTATGATATATAGCAATGATTTTTTTTTTTTTACTTTTTAAGGGTTAAATAGGGTCAACGTGATTGACTCACTTGTTTTTTGCTTATTGTACTTAAACGTCTAATATGTTAGATTAACTCTATTATTAATGATTTGACCACATAAAGTCAACTGCTATTCTGAAATAAACAAAATGGTCCATAAATCCCTTGGTATATTTTTGCTGCCAAAGAGTACAAACATTCATTCAATAAATATTTATTGAGTAGAATGAAGTGAAATCCAAGTGCAAGAAAACAGCAAAGAAGTAACAGAGCTGATTGAGAAAATAGAAAACAGTAGTGAGATTCAGAATGACAGCAGTGGCTTCCACTTTAGTGTAGGTAGTTGAAAAAAGCCCTACCACAAAGTTAAACTTCAGCTGAGACTAGACGGGTGAGGAGGACATGAACTTGGCCAGTTTGAAGTTAAAGATGGATGATGTGGCTAGAGTATAGTGAAATTGTAATTTCTACCAATCTAAAATCCAAGGCAAGCTTTGCCTGAGCCATTCCAGACTTCCCTGATGGATATGAATTAGATAATTCCAAGTCAAATATTCAAGTGTTGAAATCTAATACTAAAGTTCCCTTAAAAAAATTTTAGACAAATTTCAATGACCTTCCATTCTGGTCACTTAGGATAATGGGCTAAAATAGAAATCCCTCTGAAACATTATTCTCTCTCACTCTTACGGTTCTCTGTCTTCTCTGGATCAACACAAATGGTACTCCCTCCACTGCCCCAAATATTTCAGCCGCACCTTGGAAGCCCATGGCACATCCTGTGTGTATTAAAAGAGGGCTCCATTGACTACCTGGTAATGACAGATGCTTGGTTCTCCTGGGAAGACAATTCTTCTAGGTCACTCACTTTCTCCATTCAAGACTGACATCTGGGTCACAATTTCATCCTCTGCTAAATCCTGTTATTATCTTCCCTGACTTCAAGGTTCTTCCACCTCTCCAACTCCAGTGATTTTCACATACCTTTGCCACCCCACAAAATCCTGGCAACTGTGGGTATACTCTGAACTTTGTTATTCCCTACAATTGTCCTGCCCTCTTACTTCCAGCTCTCTCCTCAGACCTTACTCTCCATAGACGTCTCTCTGACACCACAGACATCTCTTATTTCATGGCTCTGTTACCCCAGTTTATCTACCACATTGTTCTTGTTTATTTCCCTCCCCAGCTTGAACCCTATAACTTATTTCTGGAACCACTTTTTTGTACCAACACCCCCAAATCTCTGAAACCTTGGACTTTCCTATGCATATACCTTGGCTGTTGAACAGTCTTAGAAAAAGGTCACTTGGTATTTGCTAGGGGCCAATATAATATTCAACTTAGCTGGAGTCTAATCAATGCTTGACTGTCCTATGCTTTGTTCTTGGTTAGTAACTCTTGCCACCCTTCCCAAGAACTTCTTTAGATTCCTGCCATTCCCCCTTAAGATCCTTTTTAACTTTTTCTTGGTGCCTTGGCCTTTTATTCTACTGACAATATTGAGATGTCGAAGAATGAAAACCTTCAAACACCCATACCTTCCCTCAAATTTTGAACCAGAATCATCCTTGACTCTCTCCCACCAATCTCAGTGAAAGCTCTCTTGCCTTCTTCCCAAGGCCAGGCCTTCCACTTAGGATCTTGATTAGGATACTGTTCTGTTTGTTCTCCAATTTTCTTATATGCCTTCAACTTTTCTGCTTCTCTTCATCTGTCTTTTCTTCAGGCTTATGGATCTCCCATTTAAAAAGTCTTTGAAATTGTGTGCCCCTTTAATGTTAGCCATGTCTATATCAGCTAACCTTTATCAGCTGTTTTCAGAAAGAATAGTCTACACTTGACCACCACCACTTCTTTACTTCCTCATTCATTCACCTATTAAAATCGGGCTTCCTCCTCTGTCCTCTGCCCTGACAATATCTGGCTAACCATAATTGATCTTCCTATTTTTAAATCCATTTATTTTATTTATTTAGCATACTAACCCCCTTCTTGAAACCACCTCTTTATTTTATTAATGCCCTCTTCTGTCATTGAAACTCTCTGCCTATTGCTTCCTTGTCCCCTTTTTCTATCTTTTTTCTTTGCATAATTCAAAATGCTGGTACTCTTGGAGGCCTTTTTTCAGCCCATTGCTCTTATTACTCTGCATATGCTTCTTCAGATGGGAGCAGACAGGATGTGGTTCTAATTTAATTTCACAGTATGTATTATCACCTATAAGTTGACGCCTCAGATCTGCCCAGCAACTTAGGCTTCCACTTGGAAGGACCATAACTTAGTGAAATAAAAATACCCCAATTACTGAAAATTTTCTACACCAGGTTCCCCTGCCACTACACATACTTCCTCACATGATGGTGCCAGCCTGCATTAGAAACCAAAGCCAGACCGCTTGGAGTCACTTGAAATGCCTTCCCTCATGCTCACCTCACTTAGTCACTACATCTTGCTGATTTCACTTCTAAATATTGCTCCTCTGCTTTTCCTCCTACTTTTTAGCTTTGCTGTTACTCCTCTAGTTAAGGCATTCATCTTCACTCATGTTGATTATTGTTTTGGCCTCTTTTGTCTGCCTCATCTTTTCTGGCTTTGCACTCACAGTCCATCCTCCTTCCTCCCATCATGGCTATCCATTTAAAGGGCATATCCTCCTGTAGCAGAGGGATGACAAAAAAAAAGGAGAAGAAGAAGATGAAGAAGAAGGATAAGAAGCAGAAGCAGAAGCAGCAGCAGAAGAAGCAGAAGCAGAAGCAGCAGCAGCAGAAGAAAAAAAGAAGAAGAAGGAAGAGGAAGAAGAAAGAAATAACAGGAAGAGGAGGAAGAAGAAGAGGAAGAGGAAGAAGAGGAGGAAGAGGAAGAAGAAGAAAGAAGAAGAAGAAAGAAGAAGAAGAAGAAAGAAGAAGAGGAAGAAGAAGAGGAAGAAGAAGAAAAGAAGAAGAAGAAGAAGAAGAAAAGAAGAAAGGCAAACCCCACAGCATCACTCCCCTGATTAAATCCTTAATGGGTATACCTTCACCTGCCCACTGCTAGGTACTGCCCACTGCCAGGTGCCTCACGCTTCTCTTCACAACACTTACCACATTGCAGTCCTGTTGTCCATTTGTAGCCAGAAGCACCTCAGTGGCCAACACCTTGCCTCACTCATTCTACAGCCTTGGTACCTGGGATACTGCCCAGCACACCATAGGCATTCGACAAGTGTTAAACTAAACAGAATAGAGTTAAATGGAATATATAACCAAAATTAATTCCATATTGGAGAAAAACAAACATCATGACAAGTAATTATTTAGGGAACACCTAATGTATACCAGCACTGTGTTGGAACTTCACACATTTTATGCTGGTTTACTAGATATCTGTGTTACACAGCAGGGTGGAGTGGTGTAAGGAACATGATTTTTAAAAGAGAAAGATCTTGGGTTACATCCTGGCTGTGCCACTTCATAGCTGTGACCTCGAGAGAACTACTTAACATCTAATTTTAAATATCGCACTATTCAAGGGATAGCAATGCATTTCTCACAGGATAGTTGTGCAGACTAAAAGAGATTAAAAGGAAAATGTGTGGAGGTTAAACATGAATGCCACTGGGGCTTGAACCTTTCTCATAATTTGACAACTGCCGAGAAGGGCAGGACTTTTTGGCATGTTAAGGTCTCTGAGTTCAGGAATGAAGGGGCCCCCATTAGTCCCAAGTGAGACTTGCTCTGAGGCCCAGCGATTTTGTGTGAAACAGGATTTAAGAGTTTTTACTTTCCAGAAACCAAGGGTAACAGAAGTCTCTGTATTGTAATAGGAGGACATACATGCTTAAATACATAGATAGTAATTTAGTATTTGCTGCTGTAAATAGTACAGTGCTATTGGGGATACATTAGAAACCTTAGGAACATTTATAAATGAAATCATAATGGACAAAACCCTTCAGAGTGTGCCATCTCTTTTTTTTTGCTGTGACCCTGACAGCTCTTACACTATTTCAAAGAGATTTGGAACAAATTATTGGTAACAATAAAGCCCTTCTAAAACTTTTATATGGAGATGTTTATTGCAGCATAATATTCAATAGCAAATAATTACAAATAACTTATGTGATCATAAAGTAAATGATTAGTGATGTTTCACCAATATGATAAATAAAATGTTATTTATCTCTACAGTAAGACTTATGAAGACTGTAGGAAATAGAAATAAAGTGCCCAATGTGGCATGCATCTAATTCCATAATTATAGCTAAGAAAATGTAAGACTATCTTTGGATAAGGGCTAATAAAAAAAAATAGGTATAAGGTAGTATGCAAATATGAATATAATTAGGTTTGGGCAGTAAAATCTGCCGATTTTTTTTAGTTTTGGAAGTTTACATAATTAAAAATTTTAAATTATTTTAAATGCTTTATGAGCATCAGTATCAGAATATTAAAAATATATAAACCAAGATAAATGCTCCAAGCAAGAGAAAAGCAATTACTAACTTCCCAAATTATTCTTCTGACATCTTAATTATAAAACCTAGCCATAATTTATTACCAGACCCTAGCTTCCCATTCTTATAACACAGAAAATATTATTTTATGACATAATCAAGGCACAATCTCTTAAATAATCTACTTTAGAATCAACTATAAGCAAAAGAAAATTTATCTATAGAGCTATATTATTAGATAACCTGGGTTATAGCCTTGCAATGTGTATTCAATAGCCTTTATGTCTATTTGCCTGTCTCCTAAAATACTGAAATTTCAGATTTTAGCCTAATGCACTCACAATCATGAGACTGATTACATAACTGGATTTCAAGGAGAAAAAATAACAAAGAAGAATGAATGAATTATCTGAACTTTAGTTATATATTAGATTTCCTAAACAAGAATTACAGACAAATTTGTTTATTAAGAAAACACTGTTGAGAGAAACATGTCTTTGGAATTATGAAAAATGATCTTCCAGAGTATATGGAAAGTAAAGACATTCTGATGAAATGTCCATGATGAAAGTCCAAGTGACTATGCATAAACCACTATAACTGTAGATCTGATTGCTTGATGCTATAATTCAATTATCTTCTCACTACTTTACCTCTCATCTGATAGTGAAATACAGCCCTATTTTTTCTCTGGTATTTATTCAAATATTTTTCCAAGTACGACACAATGACTTTATCTCCTCAGTCAGTTGTCATTCTTGAGGTATGTAGACTCATCAACCACTAAACCACTGTGGCAAGGACCCTGGTCCATTTGGCCAAAAATTCTGCCCTTGTTCTTCATCCTATTAACCGTAAATATATTAGGAATCTAGCTAGAAGATGTCCCCATTTATTTTATTATTCATTATAGCTCTAACAATATTAATGTTAACTATTAAGTATGAAGATGATTCTTTTTCTTTATTTTCCATTAAGTCATTTATTGAGTCACTTGCATTATGCCTGTAGTTTAGGTAGGATTAATCCATAATTTCTTCCCAAATTCCCCTGTGATTGGATTCCTTGCAGAGGACCATTAAATATATGATGAGTGGTTGGAAGGTTCCTTCTTATCCTATGGATAAAAAGCTCTAAATGTCTTAATATATTTAATTCTTCATTTAAATCACTTCTGATGTGTGTTTATTATATAGGTAGGCTCTCTTGAACATATAGTCCAGTGCAATTATTAATGCTTTATTTTTTATTTATTTATTTTTCTAGACCAGGTCTCACTGTCGCCAAGGCTTGAGTGCAGTGGCAGGATCACAGCTCATGGCAGCCTCTATCTCCCAGGATGAAGTAATTCCCCTTCTTCAGCCTCCCAAGTAGCTGGGACTACAGGTGTGTGCCATCATACCCTGCTAATTTTTGTATTTTAGTAGAGACAGGGTTTCACCTTGCCCAGGCTGGTCTTGAACTTCTGAGCTCAAGCCATCTGCCTGCCTCTGCCTCCCAAAGTGCTGCGATTGCAGGCATGAGCCACCACGTCTGGCCAACACTTTATTGATAACTGTATGTATGTATGTATGTATGTGTGTATAAGCATTTCTAGGTTGTAACAATCCATTGGCTCTCAGTAGGCCCACCAGAGCACTCCTGCACCTACAATGAAAACCTGTCTCAGATTTCAATCTGCAAGTGTTTTATTATGGGCTGCTAGTAAATTATCCCACAAGAGGTCACTAAAGCTCCAGTTTTTTTGGTGTGTGATTTTTCTCTGACTTTTTCTCCTTCCTGCAAAGGAATTGCAAGAAATTTTCTGTTTCTCGGTTTTCTATTTCCCAGTCTGTTCCAACTTGACATGAAGGTAATCAAGAATTAGGGCTTAGTCATGGGGCAAGGCAGCTTACTTATGGAAGTTTGTAGCCATTTAGGGTTGCTCAAATCCATCACGTGAACTTCAGAGCATTTCTTACCACAATTTATACTTGAAAAGAAAAGGAAATACAACCAGGCACCTTCTGACCTCAATAACTAAACTCTTAGCCATAATTTAGACCCCTTTAAAGGCACATTACCACTTTTCAGGCCCTGGGTTGACATTCCAGTTTCCTGCACATACCAGAATGATAGAATAGACATCTAAAAGAGGCCTGCACTCAATAAATATCTCCTTAGAGAAGATCTAATAAATAAATACTAGAGGTACTCTCAGTAATGGAAAATTGCTGCTACATCTATTTCTTAGGAGGATTTTTAGACGCAAGCAGGCAGATTCCTATAAAGAATTTGGCTTAAAACAAAGCTGATCTTTTAGAAACAATCTCTATTTTCTCCACAGAAAACATAAATATTTTTAAACAAGACATTTAAAATTATGTTTTAGAGAAAAATTGGCTTAAAATTTGAGAATATTTTCCCCCATCCTTAGAAGAATTTTCTCTTCCCCTTAGAAAAATATTGCCTGAATATAAAAAGGGAATCTTACGTTGATTTCTCTATCTCTCAATCTCAGAAGAAACAATGCCACTTTTTGTATTCTTGACTAGTAAGATTATTGGCTGTATATTTTCTTAGGAAGGGTCACATGTTACATTTTTAATAGGTTCTATTACATAGGGCAGAGGTATAGGCAGAGACTTCTCTAATGATATTTTCACTTCCCTTCTCTAAGGGGAATATTTAACTTAAAATATTGTGATTTAATCATATATAAAAAGAGAAGTGTTATTGTGAATCAAGCATTTGAACAATTTTATGTTTTCATATGAATAAAGAGTGTTAAAATTATAAATAACATCTGAATTATATGGATGGAAAAATCTTAACCTGGAAAGATCTTAACCCTATGAACATGAAGGATTTATACAAGATGATTTTGGAATCATTCCTTCTAGTCCTAAAATGTAATGACTTTACTTAAATTCTTATGCTTTTGGACTATAAAAGCCCATTTCTATTTTAATGAGATAACTTTAAGTGGAGGGCTTTTCTTATTTGAATAGCTGTCCTGTTACGATTTGGGAGTTAAACATCAGATAATTAAAATTTAGTTGTTTACAGTTACTGAGATTTTTGCATTATTTCCTCAGCAATAATTTTTTATATGTACAACTTCTATGTTAATGAACACACTATTTCATGAAGCGCTTTTGTAAAATGCTAACATAATTCTTTCCTCATGTCTTTTTGGAGGTAGGAGACTCATATACTTTTTATCAGAGATGCTCATAAACTTAAAGCCCCAAGTGAATAATAATATATGGATAATGAATTTCTACTTGACTTGAGCCATCACACAATAAAGAAGGAAAAATGAAACAGGCTAGCCAGGAGAGTAGGAATAGACCAGTCACAATGCATCAAAAGGCAAATCATAGTAACCAGAATCTCAAAGAATCATACAATGAGTCTTTTTAAAATACCACCACCATCTACTCCACTACTCTGGGCTTGTGTTAGCTGACAAGGCACATTGGTTTTCCCGTTTACTCACATTAAGCCCTGGGTAGGCACAGCCAGGGAACATTTCAAATATGTATGGGTTACGAATAATTGTGAGTCACCGACTTTTAGTCCAGCTGAAACTACATTGTCAGAAGAGTATTAAGCTGGCATTTGCAACCCACCTTGTGCCTGACACTGTGTTCTGTATTTAGGACAAAGGCTTTTCTAGTCCATGCACTCAGGTAACTCACAATACAGTTGAAGAAAAGAGGTAAGAACACAGACAACTACAGTATTGCATCAGTACTAAAGCATGCATAGCACCCCCACCCCCAGCTGTCTTACCTCTTGGAAATCAGGTTGCATCTTACAATTGATGGTATCTTGCAAATGCCATGTCTAGGCTGCTGTCATAAGCAGTCTTGGGTTGTGTGGGTGCAAACTTGGTCATAGCTGTCGATCAATCTTGTCTTCTCTTCATTGAGGTATGTGCGCTGTTGATAATGCAAGAGTTGAGTGAATTGCCATTTAAAATGCTCTAAATGTTACATTATAATTCAGCATTAGAAAAAAAAATTGCGGTATGTGCAAGAAGGGCTAGAAACAGTGCAGTGGGATGTATATTTAATGTCAGTGAGGTAAATATTTACCGTTGGAAGGATGATTCTCCTTTCTTATTTTCTTGCAAATTAATAAATGCTTTATGGGTTCTAAGAAAGGAAAATACATGTTGAGTAAGTTGTGTAAAATGTGGTGACTATGCTGTGTGTCAAAGGATTGTCTATCATCTTGCTACAATCAAGTGTGGTCTCTGGATCAGGTACAGTTTCTGCATCAACATTATCTGAGAAGTTGTTAGATTTGGAGCATCTCAGGCCCCATGCCAGACTTACAAAATCAGAATCTGCATTTTAAAGTCTTTAAATGGTTCAGATGACATAAAAGTCTGAGAAATAATTATGTCACATGCCAAGCAATTCAATGAAAGTCAGGAGAAATTGCCTTTGAAGAGATGAAAGAAATTTCAAAACAACAAGGAGTTGATGTGACCAATTCACTCATGCAGGACTACCATTAAGGTGTCAAACTTCAATATCAGAAACTTCCTGCTGAGTTTGAACAGCAGCTGCCTAACTTCTTGTGACATGTATTTTGATTGAAGAAAAATGGAAACGATCAGTTTATTGAATAAAAATGCTAACAAACCATGGGCTCTTTGATATGTCTCAGAATCACACTAAAAGAACCCTTTCAATATGTATAAAATAAAAATTCTAAGTGATAAGGCTGTGTAATAATTTTACTGGCAGCTTTTTTTGTTCCTTGATGTTACATAAACTAATAGTGTGTTTTATAATTGATGGTGGCATAGACTTGATGAAAAACAGTATAATACAGTGTGATAGGTGCTATAATAGGAAGAAACGGGGGATGCTATGGAGTAAATAGGTGGTGGTCATATCTCATAATGAAGGTTTGTTACCTTGAGCAAAAGTTAGTCAGATGGAGATGGGAATGAATTGAGGTGGGATGCAGGGAAGGTATTATTCCAAGAAGAGGGAATTACACATGCAAAGGCATCAAGGCTGTTTGTCAAGAAGCAGATAGAGGGATTGAATCAATTTTTAGGGGATAGTGGAGTTGGGATGCTGGATTGTGTTTTGCCTTAGCTTTGGTGTTACAGAGCAAAACCAAAGGAAAGTAGTACCTCCGTATGTCAAAGGAAAATTTGGTGTCCAAAAGCTCCCATTCCTGCTAGGAGAACTGACCTTGTGTATTAGGGTTCTCTAGAGGGACAGAACTAATAGGATAGATGTGTGTGTGTGTGTGTGTGTGTGTGTGTGTGTGTGTGTGTGTGTATATATATATATATATATATATGAGTTTATTAAGGAGTATTAACCCACGCAATCACAAAGTGAGGTCCCACAACAGGCTGTCTGAAAGCTGAGGAGCAAGAAAGCCAGTCAAAATCCCAAAGCTGAATAAATTGGAGTCTGATATTTGAGGGCAGGAAGCATCCAGCACAGGAGAAAGATGGAGGCTGGGAGGCTAGGGCAGTCTAGTCTCTTCATGTTCTTCTGTCTGCTTTTATTCTAGCTGCACTGGCAGCTGATTAGATTGTGCCCACCCAGATTGAGGGTGGGTCTGCCTTTCCCAGTCCACTGACTCAAATGTTAATGTCCTTTGGCAACAACCTCACAGACACACCCAGGAACAATACTTTGCATCCCTCAATCCAATCAAGTTGACACACCTTGTCTGGGACCAGTTTTGTGTAGAATTAGGTTCAAGGATAAAGTTAGCTCTGTTCTCTTCCAGGATTTTCTTGAATGAGGATGGTTTCCACTTAAGGAATAAAGACATTAGTTTTGATGGCTAAGAATGAAGTTTTCACTCAACCGTGTCTGCACATTGCCATCATCCCAAGTAATGCCTCAGCCACACTCACAGAAATTTGATTAACTTGCTATGGAGAAGCATGAGCATTGATATTTTTTATCCATTGTCTCCATGATACTACTGTGCAGTTTATTTTAAAAAATGGGCTTATGGTCAGGGAAGGTTAGGGTAGGTGAACAGCTGGTCAGCAGAAAACAGGAACTGCAGCACCTATAAGGCTACAAATGAAGCAAAGCATCAGTCAAACACTTGGCCTCTTAGGAGAAACCATTTATTTGGGCAGATATGGTAGGGAAGTGTGGGATAAATTTCTGCCATTATATGGTAAGCCCTAGGATTTACCAAACACCTTGGATCATCTTGGAATCCTCTCATTCTAAGATAACAGATCTCTCTTTTGGCCTCCTATGGGTGTTTGGATATAAAAGACAGATACACAACTTTCACATCCAGGCCCTCAGATAACACATTTCCCAGGGTAGCCCTGAGGTGGTGCTGCTGTACTTGTGGTCACATCTTGGTTTGAAAACGCTGGTAGAAAGAGTGGAACTTTTCCCTTCTTTTCACAAAGAGTATGGGGCTTTTGCAAGGCCAAAAATAAAAAAAAAAAGAGCCTAAAGTTTGTGCCTACATATTGTGTGGAGCATTTAAGCTCAAACAGGGCATGTATATGTTGGGTAAGAAAGTGGACATTCACCCATAATGACAGTATACTGGTGATATCTCTGCTACGTCTTGACATAAATAGAATTCCTATAGTTTTACCTTGCTCAGTTGCAGGAGTGGGAAAGGCAGCTGAGTGGGGAAACTGAGTCAATGTATACAATGTTAACAGTACACTTTTGAGCCAAGTGTGGGGTGGACATATTCAAGAATGAAAGGAGTAGTGGGTTTGCAACTGCAGAAGCTGAGAGCAACATTAAGTAACAAGTCACAGACAGCACTATTCTCTCAACCCCCTCTGTGCAGTGCTAGTGTATACCAGTGGGGGTCCCCTGATAATGTCTACTCACACAGGAGCCAGCTTGAATCAGTGGACAGCTGGGTTGACCCTATCTGCATTTGTACTTCAAAGCTATGTGATACTTTTAGTGTATTATAGGCTGCACTTGGAGGTGTGTTGTTTTGAAGACAGATTTGTGGCTCAACCAGTGGGATATTCTCTGCTCAAGAGTGGCGGCTGAGGCATCTAGCTTATTAAAAAAAGCCTCCAAACTGGTCTCCCTGCCTCCACCCTTGCCCCTCAAAACTCTACTCTCAACAAAACAATAGAAATGATCACTTGAGAATCAAATTCTGTCTTCTCTACTCAAAAACCCTTCTGTGGCTCCTGTACTCAGGCTGAAAGTCAAAGTCAGTACCATGGCTTCTAAGGCCCTTTGTGATTTCTGTCCCCTCCCCTACTCCTCTCTGACCTCATCTCCTCTTACTGGCCCCCACACTTAACCTGCCACACTTCTGCCCCAGGGCCTTTGCATTTGCTTGTCTTTCTGCTTAAAATACTCTTCCCTAGATATTTTGGGGAGCTCATTCTTCATCTCCTTTAAATCTTTGTTTGAGTGTCATCTTTGCAGAAAGGCTTTCTTTGACCACCGATTTCGATTTAAAGTGACATCTGACTGAGCCAGAAATTGATTCCCTGAATAGATCAATAATGAGCTCTGAAATTGAATCAGTAATAGCCTACCAACTAAAAAAGCCCCAGGACCTCATGGATTCATAGCAGCATTCTACCAGATACATAAAGAAGAGCTGGTATTATTCTTACAGAAACTATTCCAAAAAATTGAGGAGGAGGGACTTCTTCCCAACTCATTCTATGAGGCCAGCATCATCTTGATACCAAAATTTGGCAGAGACACAACAAAAAAGAAAACTTCAAGCCAATATCCTTGATGAACATTGATGGAAAATTCTCAACAAAATACTTGCAAACCAAATCCAGCAGCACATGAAAAAGTTAATCCACCATGATCAAGTAGGCTTCATCTCTGGAAGACAATGTTGGTTCATGAATAAATGTGATTCATCACGTAAACAGAACTAAAGACAAAAACCACATGATTATCTCAATAGATGTGGAAAAGACTTCTGATATAATTCAACATGACTTCAAGTTAATAAGTCTCAAAAACTAGGTATTGAAGGAACATGCTTCAAAATAGTAAGAGCCATCTATGACAAACCCACAACAAACATCATAGTGAATAGGCAAAAGATAGAAACATTCCCCTTGAAAACTGGCACAAGACAAGGATGCCTTTTCTCACCACTGCTATTCAACATAGTATTTGAAGTCCTAGTCAGAGCAATCAGGCAACAGAAAGAAATAAAGGGCATTCAAATAGAAAAAGAAGTCAAACTATCTCTCTTTGCAGAAGGTATGATTCCATATCTAGAAAACCCCATAGTCTCAGCCCAAAAGCTCCTTCAGCTGAAAAACAACTTCAACAAAGTTGCAGGATACAAAATCAATATACAAGAATCACTAGCTTTCCTACACACCAACATCAACCAAACTGAGACTCAAATCAGAAAGGCAATCCCATTCACAATTGCCACACACACAAAATAAAATACCTAGGAACACAGATAAGTAGGGAAGTAAAAGATCTCTACAATGAGAATTACAAAACACTGCTCAAAGAAATCAGAGAAGACACAAACAAATGTAAAAAACATCCCATGCTCATGGATACGAAGAAGCAATATCTCTAAAATGGCTATACTGCCCAAAGCAATTTCCAGATTCAAAGTTATTCCTATCAAACTACTAACTTCATTCTTCACAGAGCCAAACAAAATTATTTAAAAATTTATATGGAACCAAAAAAAGAACCCGAATAGCCAAGGCAATCCTAGGCAAAAAGAACAAAGCAGGAGGCATCATGTTACCTGACTTCAAACTATTCTACAAGGCTACGGTGACCAAAACAGCACAGTACTGGTACAACAGCAGGCAAATAGACCAATGGAACAGAATGGAGAGCCCAGAAATAAGGCTGCATATCTATGACCAACTGATCTTCGACAAAACTGATAAAAATAAGCAATGGGGAAAAGACTCCCTTTTCAATAAATGGTGCTGGGATAACTGGCTAGCCGTATGCAGAAGATTGAAGCTGGACCCCTTCCTTACACCCTAAAATCAATTCAAAATGGATTAAATACTTAAATGTAAAAACCTTGAACTATAAAAACCCTGGAAGACAACCTAGGCAATACTATCCTGGACCTAGGAATGGGCGAAGATTTCACGACAAAGACACCAAAAGCAATTGCAACAAAAGCAAAATATGACGAGTGGGATCTAATTAGGCTAAAGAACTTCTGCACAGCAAAATAAACTATCATCAAAGTAAACAGACAACCTACAAAATGGGAGAAAATATTTACAAACCATGCATCTGACAAAAGTCTAATATCCAGCATCTATAAGGAACTTAATCACATTTACAAGAGAAAAAACAACCCTATTAAAAAGTGGGCAAAGGACGTGACCACTTTTAAAAAGACGACATACATGTGGGCAAGAAGCATATGAGAAAAAGCTCAATATCACTGATTATTAGAGAAAAGCAGTGAAAACCACAATAAGATACCATCTCACACCAGTCAGAATGGCTATTATTAAGAAGTCAAAAAATAACATATGCTGGGGAGGTTGTGGAGAAAAGGGAACACTTTATTACACTGTTGGTGGGAGTGTAAATTAGTTCAACCATTGTGGAAAGCAGTATGGCATTTCCTCAATGAGCTAAAAGCAGAACTACCATTTGACCCAGTAATCCCATTACTGGGTATATACCCAGAGCAATATAAGTCATTCTACCATAAAGACACATGCACACAAATGTTTATTGTCTCACTGTTCACAATACCAAAGACATGGAATAAACCTAAGTGCCCATCAATGACTGACTGGATAAAGGAAATGTGGCACATACGCCCCACGGAATATTATGCAGCCATAAAAAAGAATGAGATCATGTCTTTTGTGGGAACATGGATGGAGCTGGAGACTGTCATCCTTAGCAAACTAACACAGGAACAGGAAACCAAATACTGCATGTTCTCACTTATAACTGGGAGCTATATGATAAGAACTTATGAATACACAGAAGGAAACAGCAGACACTGGGGTCTACTTGAAGGGGGAGGGTAGGAGGAGGAAAAGAAGAAGAAAAGATAACTATTGGGTACTCAGTTTAATACCTGGGTGGTGTAATAATATGTACAACAAACCCCTATGACATATGTATATCTATGTAACAAACCTTCACATGTACCCCAAACCTAAAATAAAAATTAAAAAAATTAAAAAAATTAAAATGAAAAAATAAAGTGACATCCAACACTTCCTAAC
Source organism: Hylobates moloch (assembly GCF_009828535.3). Taxonomy (NCBI): domain Eukaryota; kingdom Metazoa; phylum Chordata; class Mammalia; order Primates; family Hylobatidae; genus Hylobates; species Hylobates moloch. The sequence continues at coordinate 153,314,100 of NW_026652277.1, forward strand.
CCATGTCACTGCTTTATTTTTCTATTTTCTTCATTCATTCATTCATAAGTTACATGAGAGCAGGGCTTTTTCTCTTTTGTTTTCTGCTACAGCAACAGTAAATGCCTAGAACAATAAGTGGTGATTAAGAACTAGCTCCTTGCTGAATAAATGAAAGAATATGTGTATTATCCCAAACCATAATGTTTCTTGGTGTCAGTAACACTGGGAGTGGGTACTGACCACGTGGTCCACATGCAGAATGTGCACAGCTATCCTCGCTGGTGACCTTCTTGCTTTGTGGATGCCAAAGAAAGTAGACAGCTATATGGACTCTGCCACCTGGATAACTCTAGAGGTGAGTGGTAGGGGTTATGAACAGCACTGAGAAGCTGGGGGTGGCTGTTTGTTGGGTTTCTAGCTTCAGGACAAGTTCTATGAGTTTCCTGAGCCCTCATGATCTAAAATATGAAGCATGATGGTGCTGGGGTGAACACGCATTGTGTTGCTTGCTCAGTACTCACTATCCTAACTTTGTTCTGAAGGACCCATTTCTCCCTCTGTGTGTTTCAAGTAAAATGTGTACTGAAGAAAATGCCACCTATTTTTATAAATACTGTGAACTAAGAATGATTTTTATATTTTTAAGTGGCTTCAACAAAAATCAAAATAATAATATCTAAATTTCAGTGGCCATAAATAAAGTTTTATTATAACTTAGCCATGCTAATCCATTTATGCATGGCTGCTTTTGCTCTACAATGGCGGAGGTCAGTAGTTGTGACAGAGACCATGGGGCCTGCAAAGCCATAAATATTTACTATCTGGCCCTCTATGGCAAAAGTTTGCCAGCCTCCACCTCAGACTATCGCTGTGGTTAGAGTCCTATGATCACAGTGAGTGGTTCAGCACAAGATCCAGGTTTAAACATCTGGTCTTTTCTTGAACTACTTGGGAAGCTAGCTCTTCTGCTGCCTCAGGTGAGAAACTGAGGATGTCAGGAAGCATCAGGCAGCCCCTAAGGATGAGGTTGTAATCAAGCTTGATTGAAGCCATTCCAACTCCGGAATTTTCAGCTGTGCCAGTCAATACATTTTTCTTTAATCTTAAATTAGCTAGCATTTTAAGATCTTTGTTGCTTACAGCCAAAGGAATTTAACTGATAAAGTCATTTGGAAGAAATCCTACTCCAGGTATACAGGGAACAGAATTAATGAGTTCCCAAGATCATTGCCTTATGGTGGCAACAGCAGTTGCCTGGCAGAAGATAGGAAATCTGTCTTAATAGTGCCTTCTAGGACCCAAATTTATCCTGCTCTGGTAGAAATCCTAGGAGATCAGGAATACAGGAGATGCAGTTAGTGTTTAGGACCTTCATTTAACAGCACACATCTGTGTCTTCCCTTGGCATAAATACTGGGAGAATTCAGGACTCAGGATTTTTATATCCTCTTATTAGAATTACCCATATAATATATGATTTATTGCCTATAGACTTCTCAATTTATATGTACACAATAGCAGCACTACTGTATTTTTTAATTCAAATGAAATGCATGAAGGTGTTTGGGTAGAAGTAATAGAAAAGTTTAGTAATGAATAATGTTTCATTATTCTGTCTGAATTGTATTTTCAGAACATCAGTCATTATCAAATATAGACTCCAAATAATAATACATATACATATAATATTTGATTATGATGTTTTTAGAAACATACATCTCTTTTCTCTCCTACTGATTAATCTCACTCCCTGCTGTTTAAGCAGCAAAGCTGCTTTCCACCCAGTATCTCAGGGAAAGGATATGACATGATAGACAACAGAAAACAAATGAAATAACTCCCCCACACTCCTCAAATTCAGGAAACTTCCTGGCAAAAAGCTCACTCCTTTAGGACAATAGAGAGTCTCTGGCTACAGCCAAATTATATAAGAGAAATATCAAGGGTGACTGTTACTTTCGCCTTCTGGAGAGGAAAAGATTCCCAAGGGTTTATACAGAAAAGGAAGGGGAAAAGAGGGAACAGGGAGGATGTGGTGGCAGTGCGTTTGGATGGGTTTCAAAGAGGGAGCCCCAGTTCCATTAAGGACCTTGGAGCCCCTGGAGGCTTCTCCCTCGGGTTCTGTGGGGCCAAGGAGAGGCGTCCCCTCAATCCCACCTGGATTCCCTGCTGGATCAGCCCTAGAAGGAAGCTTCCTGGGGCTCCCACTTCTGCTTAAGTGTGGCTACACCATGGAGGGTGGGTCCTGAGGAATGTGGCAAGGGCAGCAAGATTGAAGGGGCCACAGTGGTGCAGGCATGTGGAGGGGGCACAGGCTTTGGCCCTCGGGCCTGTGTTCCTATCCCTCCCTCTGTTGTTCCCTGTGACCAATGGGCGGAGGGCCCATTCTTGGCAGAAACCCAGGGAAGTGGCAAAATTCCCAGACAGTGTTGTGAGAGCAGTAGAATGTTTACAACCTCCTACCCTTGCCCTAGCATCAGGGTTTGACAGAAAAATTAGATTGAGTCAAATAAAAATATTTCTCACCCACTTGCATTCATGGATGGAGACTGATGACCTAGGTCAGACACATTTGTTTCCATTAGTGTGGAAAATCAAGAGTTGACTTCACTCCTCAGTTCTTCCAAGGGTGACAGTTAAATTTTGGCTGCACACCAGCAGCCAATGGCACGCAAGTGTTAGAGCAGGTTATCTGCATTTCATGTGCTGGATTTTGCTTCACTGCAATGCGCTATTGTTCATTTTGAAGAACTGCTTTTTCTTCATTTGATTATGAAGTCCATTCTTCACTGAGAAAGGGTGAATCACTGGGTTTCATTACGGAGCTCTTGAAGTTCAGGGAGAGCGATTTTCATACTAAGTTCATTTTCTTTAACATATAACCAGTGAAATAATAGAACAAAAATACATTTATCTTTTATAATTGTTTCCCTCCTCTAAGACATAACAGTATTAACATAACAGCTATGCTGCGTAATTCTTCCTCAACCAAAGAACAAGACGATTAATCTATTCTATTTATTTATAAAATCTGTTTGATATTTTGGATACTGCTTTTTCCCGTCATTCACCTGGTGGAAAAAGCAAGGTGGGGAAATAAACTATGTTGACAGCTTTTTGCTAGCAATGCAGAATGAGGCCCTTGATGTTGTTACGGCCCAAGGGAAAGTGTGAGTACTATATTCATCAGCAGTTCTCAATCAGGGGCTATTTTGCACATTAGGGGATATTTGGCAATTTTGGGAGATATTTTTGATTGTCAAAACTGTTAAGATGGGTAAGCTGGAAGGTATGCTACTGGCATCTAGTGAGAAGCGAGATGAAGCTAAACATCCTACAATGTAGAAGATAGCCCCAGCCCCTGGCGAATAGTTATCTGGCCCAAAATGTCAATAATAATTACAAGGTTGAGAGACTCTGATATAAAGTAATCAGGAAAGAAGGAAAGATCTGATTATGTTAGGATGATTGGCAGAGTTTTTGCAGACTGAGAGGAGCCATGTGGACATTTGTTGAAAAAGGGGGAAAGAAAGAGATACCTGAAGAGTTGGATAATTCTTTCATACTATGTAAGGCATATTTTAAAGGGCTACTGTTTTTAGAGGGTATGTTCTTACCAACTTTTAAGGAGAGGATAAAATTCTGTGAAATCAATATTATGGTTATTAAAAGCACAAAAGGACCATGATTGTTTCATGATTTGTCTTGCTAATTTCACATACTATGATGTTTTATGTGCTGAGTGGAGATAAATGTGTAAACAAAACTACGAAGGTGACAAAGCATGGTATATTTCTACCTGGCTAGATTGTATAATAGGCCAGTGAATGTCTAGGGAAAGGGTGGTCCTGGAGCCAGGTGAGAGAGATCTTGAATGGAAAGTTACAGAGTTTGAATCCATTCATTAGAAATGGAGGCAGGTGTATTATAGGGTTCTCCAGGTAAACAGAATCAATAGGGTGGGAGGGAGGGAAAGAGAGGGAAAGATCTCTCGATGAGAGAGATTTAGTTTTCAATTGAGGGAGCTGGCAAGTTCTAGATTTGTGTGACGGGCAAGCTGGAGATTCAGGTAAGAGTTGATGTTGCAATCTTAAGTCTGAAGTCTGGAAACTCTTCTGCATCTGGAGGCAGAATTCTTTCTGAGGGCAGTAAGAGGCAATCTATTCCATACTTCTCACCTAGCTTCTGGTTGTTTACTGATCATTTTTGGCGTTCCTTGTAGAAACATCACTCTTATCTCTGCCTTCATCTCATATGATGTTTTCCCTCTGTGGTTGTCTGTATATAAATTTCCCCATTTTTTTCTATAGACACAAGTCATATTGGATTAGAGCTCACCCCAGTGACCTCATGTTAACTAATTATAGCTCCCACAGCCTTATTTCCAAATAAGGTCACATTATGAAATACTGAGGGTAAGGACTTCAGCATATGAATATGTTGGAGGCACACAATTTCACCTGTAACAGGGGATTTGCATAGAGCAGTGACATTTTCTGAATTATTCCATGCTGGCAACATTGCACAGTTTTCTTCTCAGGGCCATCAGTTATAGGAAAATGCTATAGTGAGGGCAAATGGGACAGAATCTTAAAACATTTGTGAATCCTTATTTTTTCTTGTTCTAATGATAATGTAAATGTAAAAAACACTAACACACTGTCAAACACAGAAAGCAAAAATAGTTATTATACTGCTCAGTTATTATACTGCTCATAACCCAATTTATCAGTAATAGGTATGTCTATATTTAAATATCTAAAAGGACTATTATTTAAAAAAATATGGGTCTTGCTATGTTGCCCAGGCTAGAGTGCAGTTTGGCTATTCACAGGTGCAATCATAGTTCACTGCAGCCTTGAACTCCTGGCCTCAAACAATCCCCCCACCTCAGTCGCTCAGCCTCACGAGTAGCTGGGACTACAGGTACGTTCCACTGAGCCCAGCTATGGAATATCTATTTTAAATAAAAATGTGAATCATAGCATACATACTGTTCTGTGATTATCCCTTGTTTTCTTTTTTTTTTTTTTACTTCAAAGTACATTTTGGACACCTTTTCGTGTCAGAACATAAAGACCGACTAATTCTTTTTTATTTACTGCCTAGTATTTCATTGAATGAATGTGCTATATCTATTTAACCAGTCCCTTATTGGGTGCCATTTGTCTTATTTCTAAATTTTTACTTTTACAAGAAATAGTACAGTGAATGTCATTGAACATACATCTTTGTACAGTAAGTATTTTTTTTTGCTGGGTATATTTTTAGGGATAGAATTGTTGAGCCAAAAGGTGTGATCATTTTAAACTATAACAGACATTTCAAATGCAAAAATGCTGCATCAAATTTTTTTCCCTCCCACTAAAAATATATGAATTAGATTAGTAATTCCTACATAGAAAGAAGTAAATAGACTACACTGATAGTGTATTTAATGACACTATGCCAGCACAATAATTCCTATAATAATCAAAGAATAGTTACCATTGCTTTATTAATATACACTTATTTGTCCTCCATAGAGCTCTTGTCAATAAATCTTAGCTTATTGCTAAGATTTGGGACTTCTTCCAGATGGAATTTATGATTAAATGCTAATCACATTGTTACCAAAGTGTTCAGCTTTATTCATTATTTTTTTGATGTTTGCCATAAAAATTACAGCCCCTATAGCCCATTATTTTAGTTTCAACTTCTCAAAATGAATAGAAATATATGTTAAAAACTTAATGTTTGATTACTGTTTAAAATGCTAAAAAATATGATCCAAAGTATCAGTGCTTAGAACTAGAAAGCCCAAATAGCTTTAGTCCCTTTTGGGGTCTTTCTTTTCACCCCCGTGATGTGTGGGTGTGTCAAACCTGGATTCCTTCCTGTTGTTCTGTTTGCTGGAGCCAAGAATCATGTCTTCATAAATTCACAAGACTAGTGAATTTCATCTAGTGTAGTACTGAGGAGTCCAGATCATGGAGAAGGTGTGGCTAGGACTGGTGCCCCCCAAATACTGTCATCTCCAATCACAATTCTGGAAAACAGTTTGATATAAGAACATCAATGAAATGGTAATTTATTACACCAGTAGAGTGGAGCTCAGCTATGGAGACACAAAGCCTGGTGAGACTTGGAAATCCTGGGCTTAGGCCATCAGTTTCTGGGGTCTGTTAGGAGGATGCAGAGTGCCAGCCACAGAGCTGAGTCTCAGAGAAGGGCCATAGAATAGGGGAGGAGAAATGGAAGAGCCACTTGGTGTTCTTGTTGTAGGAGGCACATTAACACATCAGAAACGTTCCAACAGCGACCAAACTAACAAACTGGAGACCTTGGAATGCATATAGTCTCTGGAGACTTTACATCCAATGTCTGACTTTTCTAATTTACTTTTCAAGGCAAAGTCATTGTTAATCATGTTTTTCTCCACAATATTCTTGTCTGTACCAACCAAGAGATAATATACAGCACTTCCTAAAACAATACTATTGCCTTCTGGATTTTCTTCCAAATCGTTGATACCTGTTCTCCAAGTTTTGATGATGACACTGTCTTTAGCTTATCAGAAGGTGGCCATGGAAGATGCTCAGTCAACAAGCAGGATTCATATTTCTTCCTGAAATGGTTTTGAAATAGTTGTTGAGGGAAATGTGAAGGGATTGTGGTTATGCAGTCATGTCACCAGAAATAACAACCAAATTTATCCGCAGCTGTTGTCAGATACAATCAATAGCAAGATAAGCCTCAATTTCAAAGATATTAAAATGTGAAACTTAGAATTGAATGAATTATTAAAATGCGAATCTTAGAACTGAATGAAATACAATAATGTGAAAAAATTTAAAATCGAATAGGACTATTTTTTTAAAAACATGGATCTCGCTTTGTTGCCCAGGCTAGAGTGCAATGGCTATTCACAGGTGCAATTATAGTTCACTGCAGCCTTGAGGTGGCTTCATTAATTATTTCCTTTAATCATTCAGCAAATATTCACTGAACTTCTTTATGTACAAGACCTTGTGGTAAAACTTGCCACCCATTTTTATTTGTTGTTTATGTCTTCTTCTAGGTTTCTTAATTAGCTTAGCTAATAGTTTATGAAATGTGTTTTTTATTCCAAAGACTGAACTCTTCTATTTCTCTATTAGTTCTGCTAGTTTCTATTTCATTATTTTTGTTTTAATTCTTGTTTCCTTTCATTTATGTTTTTTACAACTTTTTAATTTAAATGTCTTATAAACTTATTTGTAATCTTATTTAGATATATAAGTATTTAAATACATACATTTCTCTCTGCTCTAGCCATATCCTATTATTTCTATTATGTGGTATTTGAACTATTGGTATTTCCTAGATGCCTTACTATGTTGATTTAGAGTTTTTCCTTTGATGCAAAAGTTGTGTTAGAGAGAAATTGAAACTTACATGTAGCAGTGTATTTTGTTTTTCTAATTTTGTGATTAATTTCTATATTTATTGTAGTAGAGGATGTTATCTACATTATTTTTACTTTTAGGGATTTATTCTTTTTTTGTGGTTTGACATATGGTCAATTTTGAATATGTTTAATGTGTACTTGAAAAGTGCATTGAGTTTGATTTAAATTAATGTATCTATCTTACTGATTAGGTCATTTGGCTCATTATTTTTTCTTCTACTTAATCTGTATCATGAAGAGATGACTTCATCTCCTATATTTACTTGTGTTTCTGTGTTTCTTTTTGTATTTCTTGTTTCTATGAATTTTTTTATTATTTGTGCACAAATACTCGTAACTGTTAGATTTTTATTGTGGGTTGTAGGAATTGTTCCAACGTACCTCTCTTTGCGGTATTTTGCACCTTTTGAGTTGAATTCCACATTGTCTGATATCACTATCTTGAACCTGCTTCATTTTGTATTTGCCAGGTAGATCTTTGTTGATTCTTTCAACTTTCCCATGCCACTTTGTTCCAAACTTAGCTTTTCAGTACACCATGTTTTACTCTGCGATCTCTTTTTCTTTTATTACCCTTCTATTTATTTTCTCTAAAAGATATACAGTCTTTGGTTTCTAATAGGTATTTTTAGTAGCATAAAATAGCTACACAGAGCATTATTTAGACTGTACATGAGTTACTTGTTTTAAACAACAATTATCTCTTCTTCCCCTGACCCCTCACCCTCCCTCACAACCACCTTCCTATTTGGATGAGTCCTCTGTACATGGCACGGCCAATGGAGTCCACAGACTGACCTGTCACTGCCATGGCCACAGCAGTTCTACATTCAAATGGATTCATGTTCGCTGCCTCCACTGTTGCCATAGCTGCTTCTTTCTTTTATTGAATGGTTGAAGTTTGTTTCTTTAAGAAGTCTTCATGGGACCATAGTTCTTAAATTCATCCATGTTTGAAAATGTCTACTATTTGTCTCTTTATGCCTGGAGAACGCTTTATGCCTGGAGAACTATAAAAATCTCTGAAGTGCATAATCATTTCCCTGAAGACTTGACAGAAAGTTGAAATTTATCTGATTTTTTTCCCTCATAGATGACTAGATTCTTCCTTTATCTTTGAAATTTTATATATTCACCAGAAAAGATATATTACCAGTTTGATCGCTTTCATGCATTTTTGCTGAGACATCATGTGACATTTGAATTTGTAGATTCAAATATTTATTTCAAAATGATTTTTAAGTTATATTTTTGAGTACCTTTCTGGGTCTTATTGTTTTCTGTTTCATGGACCCTAAATAAATGTATACTTCATTTCCTTTGTCTGTCTTCCTTTCATAGCTTTATTTCCTCTCTAGTCCTTTTAAACTGTTTTTGTTTGGCACAGTATTCTCAAGCACAGTATTCTCTTCAGGTCCTTGAATTTGTTCTATCTGTCCTCCTTTCCGTGGTATCTAATTGTGACATTCATTTTTGTGATGGTCTTATTTTCCCCTAAGTTCTAGCATTTACAGAGGTGGTTCTTTCATTAAGTTCCCCTATCCAGGAGGACAGTTTAAAGTTTTCATCAGCTTCATGACAATACATTTGAGGTATGTGTTATGGGTTTGTATCTATTTTTGGAAGAGGTTGTATTTCTTTTCTTTTTTTAAGAGTGTTTTTGCTTTGATCTCATGCTTTAAAAAAATCTGATCTTTGAATGAGAGAAAGTGTTTTTCTCAGCTCTTAATTGAACTATAGAATAATGCTATTTTACCCTAATCTGTCTCTAATATGATTATTTACAATGGTTCAAATGCATTTTCAGCAGAAAAATTGTTTTTTGAATAAGTTCCAAACTTGCTTTCCTTATTAAAAGAAGCTAGTTGGAACTTGAGTCTGTATGCTTAATTTTTAGTTTAATTTCTTTTGCTCAAAATGGAGCTTTACTGCTTTCATTGGTTATAAAATTAAACCTCATGGGAAGTGTAAACATAAAAAGCATAAAGAAGAAAGTAAGAATCACCCATAATTTTTACCACTTAGAGATAATCACCATCATTTTGATGTATATAAGACTAATTTTTAAAGTATTTAAATTTATGTGACGTATATGTTTGTATATATAGTATATATACACACATACACAGATAAAATGGCAGATATTTGCATGTGTGTGTATACACACACACATTCATACATATATGTGTACTTAGTATATATATACACATACATGTGCTCATACTATACATACATAATAAAGTGATCTAACTTTGCTTTTTCCCTAAAGGTCAGACCTGATGTTCTCAAACCTTGCACAGAGGTCAGCCCTAGGGCACTAGAGCAAATTCATAGGGGGGGTGCCATGGGAATTGAAAAAAATTTTTTTCTTTATTTTCTCTAATTCTGACCCTGACCCTGACCCCAAACCCTAACCTTAACCCTAACCGTAACCCCTGGAATTCTAAAATTATTGAGAAAAATATAGTGACATTTATATCTTTTAGATACTTTTTGAGTTACTAAATGGAAGTAGTTCATTTTATACTTCTGTCTTTAGATTGAGCTATGTTCCTTTCAATAATGTTATCTTTGCAAATCTGAGTTGGTACAATTAAAAGCAAGTAAATACCCTGTGAAAATTATCTGGGAACAGGAAATGAGGATGGCAGTATTCACTCTAAGTCCAAGGTTTGAGAAGTTGTACAGTGCCCAACATTAAACAGATCCCATTAATAAGTAATTTGGTTAAGAACGACATAAAAATAATATTTCAATTTATGTGTATTATTTCTTTCAAGCATGGAAATCTGTGCACAGCAAAACCATCAATCAAATGTATGGCATAAAAAAGATATTTTTAGACCCCTAAGATCTTAAAACAGTTACCTCTCTTCTAATTGGTCTAAAAACTTTCTCAGGAACCTGTTGGAGAATGTACTCCTTGGAAATAAGGAAGAAAGAGGATCCAGGGAACAGGAGGTTCACCACAGGGGAGCAGGAAAGGGAATTCCCAGTATGATGGCAAGTTGCTAAATTAAATCTTTTGCCCATTATTTTTTACTGGGCTGTTGGCCTTTTTCTTATTGACTTAAGGAGCTCTTTATGGTAGGAGACAAACCTTTGTTGTGTTGCAAATTATTTCTCAAAATGTTTTTGCCTTTTGATTTTGTCTTTGAGTTTCTTTATTCTTTGCTGTACAGAAACCTAAAATATTTATTTGATCAAATTGATTAACGTAAGGATAATTTTAACTCTCAGATCCTGTGACCCTATTAAGTTAGATATTATAACTTTCAGAAACTAAGCCAGCTGTCTGACTTCTTCAGACTTTTAGATTTGTTATCTGTAACATGACGAGTCTTCTGCTATCTATTTGTGAAGTCCCTTCCAACTGTAATTGTTGATCAGTATTGACTTCATGTGATGGGAAGCTTTTGACAACAAATTTAAATTGGCTCCTGGAAAAATTCTAGAAACAATCAACAACAGGATTTTAGATAAAACCATGATATTAAACGTCATAAAACCACAAAATATACAGATTGAAGTGGCAGAAAAATTCAGTGACTACTGCTGAGACGACATAGAGAAAGAACACTTCCTCGTTTTGTCTGAGGCCTGGTGATTCAACGGCCGTGTGAACGGAAGGTAGGGCATCAGCAGGCCTGGAAATGTCAAACTGGTCTCTACCAAGCTTCTCACTAGCAAAAAGGAAAGAGACAGGAACATGTTGAAACTCCCCCTGCAACGTGCTTTGGGCACAAACATTTCTTGTTTTTTTTTTTCTGTGAGTGACAACTCATTCACAAAAGAGAAAGGTGACCAGAGAGCTTTGAAACTCACTCACAGTCTATAGGGAACTTTCCTCACTCTCTGAGCTCCTCCTTAGCTCAGGTAGGAGATAGGGAAGGAGTAGGTGACAAAAGGGAGTTCATATTGCCATGCTTTTGCAACTCTTTCCCCTTCTCCCTAAATTGCTACCCCATGGAAGCAGATGAACATCTGCTGTCCTTATGTAATGCTCTGATCTGGATGCAGCTTTCATTAGCAATATCTGCAAACAGGAATGAGACATTGCATGCATTTGTTCTGAAATGCTACTAATTTTAAAAATTATCTGCAAATAAATACAAGTGCTTCTCAACCAATGTACATCTTTCACATTTCTTTGTCCAGAACATGATCAGTGAAACTAAATCTCTAGCCTCTGCACCAGACTCTTTTTAAATTTTTCATATTTTCCATTGCTGGTTGGTATTTGTTCTCATGTGTATATAGAGATAAAAGCATCACAGCTATATAACTTGTGAAGATTTCGTTTGGCCCTGTTGAAAATTACACAGTCAGAACCATTTCGTTAGTATCAAGCCTCTGTCAAGATGTATGGTTAGAAATTGAGTAAGCTTGAAAATCCATTGTATTTGCACACATTTGAGACATCCAATGGGGCACCAGACTATAAAATAGCTGGCTTAGCAGACTAAATGGAGTAAATGCATTAGGTTTTTAGAGCATTTAGAATCATCATAGATGAGTTCCAAATGAGAAAAATAATATATATGCATTTAAAGCAAACTAAAATGTATTAGAGAAACTCTATGTGTTAGAGCAAATATTCTGATAGTCATTGTAAAGCTGTTTTAATAATGATTTTATATGGCCACATGATGCCAATTACTTAAACATGCTAGATATCTTTCATTGTAAAAATAATGCAAAAATGTTACAAACTATTCAAATATAAGGAAGAACACAGTGTGACTACCTTAACACACCATTGTGTACATTTTTCTGTCCATCCTTACAGGTATTTGCCTTGTGCAGATTTTTTACATAGTTGTAGTTGTATAATTCAAGTACCTTTTTGCATTGGCTACATTTTTACAACTTTATTTATAAAGGTAGAAAGAGCGACAGTCTTTACGTATTTGTACTGTAACTTGCTTAAACATTACTCTTATGTTGGATATTCTTTATTTTATATTAAAATCACTACTATAAATATATGTTCATATATATACACATATAAAATAATTTTTTACTCAATTTAGATTATATTAGTAGGAAGCATGATTACAAAGTTAAAGTGTGAAATATTTTTTATAGTTCTTGATACACACAGCTAAATTGCTTTTGGAAATGGCTGTACATATTTAGAATGCAATTAGCAATGTATAAAACTGCCAGTTTCACTGCACCACCATCAAAACATGATTTCTTCAATAAACTATTTAATAGATTTAATACTTAATATACCTTCCTGGGTTTTTTTGGTTTCCTTTTGTTTTAAATTAATGCCTTGGCAGAATAGGGCCAATGCTGCTGTGGAAATATAGTCATGGAGCAAGAAATTCAAGACTTTTTTTTTTTTTTTTGGTGTAGTTTAGCAGGAAAGGTGCTGAGAGTATCAGAAAGAAGCCATTTCATCTGGGTGTGGGGTGGAGTGTAGAAGGGTTCCTATTTAAAAATCTAGGGTTTTTGTCCTATGTTTTGGATTCTGGTTTTAAAATTTGGCCTATTCTCCTATTTCCTTATGACTGTGTAAAGAAAAAATCCCCACCACCTGCCACTTTAATAAGAAATGTACTATTTTGTTCCAAAGGGCACTTGTTTTGTATGTGTCAGCTGAAGACAGAGGCTCATGTGAAGCTTAATCTGGACGGACCTGTGCAGTCCCTACCCCCATCACAGCTCTAGAGCCATGGAAAGTCCAACAACTAATTTCTGGGCACAGTGTACTGAGGAGGAAACTTTTGATTCTATAATCTGTCTTTGGGGACTCCAGTAGATTTTTTTGAAGTATGTTTAATGATGTCTGGTACATGGAAGTCCTGAGACTTCAAACAGCCTCAGACCATTTGGCTCTTGGTCAGTTAGAGCAGGTGATTCAACTACTTCTGCAATAGGCAGCAGGCAGGACACAAAAGGAGCTGGCCAAGGATTTATTGCAGTTGAGATAGGAAGGAGAGACTGCGACAGCCTGCTACCACAAAAGGTGTATGTGTGTGTGTGTGTCTGCGTGTGAGCTCATTGGCCGGGGTAGTAATGGTGTTTAGGACTACATTTGTTATCTAGGTAATGTAGGGGCAAGGGAAATGAGAGAGCCCTGTTTTTGTTTTCAGTGTTTTCCTTCAAGGCCTATTTTTTCTCTCTGGGTTGAGAACTAGGACCATTTTCCTGATTACTGTTTCTACTACTTAGGGAAGTGTAGGGAGAACACACCTTCCTGTGTGTGAATTAGAGCAAAAGCCAAGTCTCTATGTGTGCATGTGCCTGCACATGCCAGTTCTGCAGTTGAAATAGGTCTGGTGGGCCATTAAAAGGGACACAGGCTTGAGTGTTTCTGGTCTTAAAGGTAGGGGTGACTTAAGCAATTATAGCCTTTGTAGAAAGAGTCCCTAGAACCGGACACATCGAAGGTCTAGGAGAAGAAAAAGTGGTTCTCCTGGGAGAACAACATTCCTGGGAGATAGTTTACCCACTAATGAAGATATGGCTGATCAGGCATTAAGAACTGAAGGAAACAACCCTTGATGGTGAAATTGGAAACCACAAGGAAGAGAAAATGATTGAAGTCATGGGGATGGTGTACTTGTCACAGAAAAGCATGTTGAAGATGGGAAGAAATAGAAACAAACTTAGATGTGGAGACCTGAGTGGAAGGAGCAAGTAGAGCAGAAACTCACAAATGTAAGGTCAGTTTTACATTTGTCACGTTAGAAAATCAGAATTAAATTGATGTTTTAGGAATTTTAGGATAAAATAAACAGGCATTCTTCTGTCTTCTTAAGAGTATTGTGAGCATTATAGTAATTCAGTTTCTAGGTATATGCACCAAAGAATTGAAAGCAGGGATTTGAACAGATATTTGCGCACCCATATTCATAGCAGCATTATTCACAATAGCCAAAAGGTGGAAGCAACCCAAGTGTCCACTGATAGATGAATGGATAAACAAAGTGTGGTACATACATACAGTGGCATATAACCCAGTCTTAAAAGAGAGGAAATTCTGATACATGCCAAAACATGGATGAACCCTGAGGACATTATACTGAGTGAAATAAGCCAGTCACAAAATGATAAATACTGTATGATTCCATGTAATCATAATTATATTCCATGTAATAAATACTGTATAATTTCACGTACTCAAAGTAATCAAAATTCATAGATAGAAAATACAATGGTGGTTGCCAAGGTCCAGGGGAAGGGGGAATGGGAAGGTAGTAGTGTTTGGTAGATACAGAGTCTCAGGAAGATTAAAAAGTTCTAGAGATGGATGATGGTGATGGCTGCACAGTTCTATGAATGTACTTAATGCCACTAAACTGTATACTTAAAAATGGTTAAGATGGCAGATTTTACGTTATGTGTATTTTACCATAATGAAAACAGTGGAGGGCTCAAAAAATATATACATTTCATAAAATTACAGTAATCTGACAACCACAGTTTTAGGACCACTAGAGTTCATTAATAGTGATTTAAATTTTTATAACAATTGAAAAAATCTGAGATCTTTCACAAACACAAGGCTTAGTTTAGTCCTTTATAGTTGTTCCTAAAGTTGTCTATTAAAATTACTTATTAAACTCCATAAACGCACAAAATACAAATGTCTGGGCCCTGCCCCAGACCTATTGAATCATACTCTCCAGGGATAGATGCCAAACATTCACATCTTAACAGGTGCTTCAGAGGACCCTTATGCAGCAAAAAAATACGAGCGCCCCCCACACCCAGATTACTCTTCCCTCTTTAGACCTGGGGGTAGGCCTCTTGGGGATCATGCAGAGAAAAGATCTTTTAAATTTTATCCTTTCAACAAATGTATGAGAGACTAGTCTGGGGAAATAATACTTCTTAATCACCTTGATAATTTATGAAAATCCATAAGCATTTTATAAAAGGGAATAAGGGAGCACCAGTAATAAAAGATGTAATTATTGCCGTCTTTAGTGAGTGGAAGTTTAGTGTCAGGTATTTGATTTAGAAAAATAAAGAAATCTGACAGTCCTACCACTTCAAGTGTTGCAGAGGTATATATATGTCTCTCTGTGTGTGTGTTTGTGTGTGTGTGTGAAATATATATTATATATATTACTATTTCTTTTTTCCACTGCCTTTCATTAAAAAAAATTTCACTTTAAGTTCTGGGATACATGTGCATAATGTGCAGGTTTATTGCATAGGTATATGTGTGCCATGGTGGTTTGCTGCACCTATCAACCCATCATCTAGGTTTTAAGCCTCACATGCATCAGGTATTTGCCTTGATGCTCTCCCTCTCCACCTCTTCCATGACAGGCCCCAGTGTGTGTTGCTCCCCTCCCGGTGTCCATGTGTTCTCACTGTTCAGCTCCCACTTATGAGTGAGAACATGTGGTGTTTGGGTTTCTGTTCCCATGTTAGTTTGCTGAGGATTATGGCTTCCAGCTTTACCCATGTCCCTGCAAACGACATGATCTCATTCCTTTTTATGACTGCATAGTATTCCATGGTGTATATGTGCCACATTTTCTTTATCCAGTCTATCACTGATGGGTACTTGGGTTGGTTCCATGTCTTTGCTATGCTGCAATAAACATACGTGTGCATGTATCTTTATAGTAGAATGATTTATATTCCTTTGGGTATATACCCAGTAATGGGATTGCTGGGTCAAATGGCATTTCTGGTTCTAGATCCTTGTGGAATCACCACCCTGTCTTCCACAATGGTTGATTTAATTTGCATTCCCACCAACAGTGTAGAAGCATTCCTATTTTTCCACAGCCTCACCAGCATCTGTTGTTTCTTGACATTTTAATAATCGCCATTCTGACTGATGCGAGATGGGATCTCATTGTGGTTTTGATTTGCATTTTTCTCACCATCAGTGATGTTGACCTTTTTTTCATATGTTTGTTGGCCGCATAAATGTCTTCTTTTGAGAACTGTCTGTTTATATCCTTTGCCCACTTTTTGATGGGGTTTTTTTTTTCTTGTAAATTTGTTTAAGTTCCTTGTAGATTCTGGATATTAGACATTTGTCAGATGGGTAGATTGCAAATATTTTCTGCCATTCTGTAGGCTGCCTGCTCACTCTGATGATAGTTTCTTTTGCTGTGCAGGAGCTCTTTAGTTTAATTAGATCTCATTTGTCAATTTTAGCTTTCGTTGGAATTGCTTTTGGCTTTTTGTGATGAAATCTTTACCCATGTCTATGTCCTGAATAGTATTGCCTAGGTTTTCATCTAGGGTTTTTATGGTTTTGGATTTTACATTTAAGTCTTCAATCCATCTTGAGTTAATTTTTGTATAATGTGTGAGGAAGGGGAGTCCAGTTTCAGTTTTCTGCATATGGCTAGCCAGTTTTCCCAGCACCACTTATCAAATAGGGAATCCTTTCCCCATTGCTTGTTTTTGTCAGGTTTGTTGAAGATCAGATGGCTGTAGATGTGTAGTGTTATTTCTGAGGTCTCTGTTCTGTTTCATTGGTCTATATGTTTGTTTTGGTACTAGTAACATGCTGTTTTGGTTATTGTAGCCTTGTAGTATAGTTTGAAGTCAGGTAGCATGATGCCTCCAGCTGTTTTCTTTCTGCTTAGGATTGTCTTGACTATATGGGCTCTGTTTTGGTTCCATATGAAATTTAAAGGAGTTTTTTCCAATTCTCTGAAGAATGTCAATGATAGTTTAATAAGAATAGCATTGAATCTATAAGTCACTTTGAGCAGTATGGCCATTTTCATGATATTGATTCTTCCTATCCATGAAGATGGATTTTTTTTTTCTATTTGTTTGTGTCTTCTCTTATTTCCTTGAGCAGTGGTTTGTAGTTCTCCTTGAAGAGGTCCTTCACTCCCCTTGTTAGGAGTATTCTTAGGAATTTTATTCTCTTTGTAGCAATTGTGAATGGGAGTTCATTCATGATTTGGCTCTCTCCTTGTCTATTGTTGGTGTATAGAAATGCTTGTTATTTTTGCACATTTATTTTGTACACTGAGACTTTGCTGAAGTTGCTCATCAGCTTAAGGAGTTTTGGGGCTGAGATGATGGGGTTTTCTAAATATAGCATCATATCATCTGCAAACAGAGACAATTTGACTTCCTGTCTTCCTATTTGAATATGCTTTATTTCTTTCTCTTGCCTGATTGCCCTGGCCAGAACTTCCAATACTATGTTGAATAGGAGTGGTGAGAAAGGGTATCCTTGTCTTGTGCCAGTTTTCAAAGGGAATGGTTCCAGCTTTTGCCCATTTGGTATGATATTGGCTGTGGTTTGTCATAAATAGATCTTATTATTTTGAGATATATTCTATCAATACCTAGTTTATTGAGAGTTTTTAACATGAAGGGATTTTGAATTTTATTGAAGGCCATTTCTGCATCTATTGAGATAATCATGTAGTTTTTGTCATTGGTTCTGTTTATTTGCAGGCTGTTTTGTGATGGATTATGTTTTTTGATTTATGCATTTGAACCAGCCTTGCATCCCAGGAATGAAGCTGACTTAATTGTGGTCAGCTTTTTGATGTGCTGTTGGATTCAGTTTTTCATTATTTTATTGAGGATTTTTACATTGATGTTCATCAGGGATATTGGCCTGAAGTTTCTTTTTTTTGTTGTGTCTCTGCCAGGTTTTGGTATCAGGATGATGCCAGCCTCATAAAATGGGTTAGGGATGAGTCCTTCCTTTTCAATTGTTAATAGTTTCAGTAGAAATGATACCAGCTCCTCTTTTTACCTTTGGTAGAATTCAGCTGTGAATCTCTGTTCCTGGGGCTTTTTTGGTTGGTAGGCTAGTAATTACTGCCTCAATTTCAGAACTTGTTATTGGACTATTAAGGGATTCAACTTCTTCCTGTTTCAGTCCTGGGAGGGTGTATGTGTCCAGGAACTTATCCATTTCTTCTAGATTTCCTAGTTTATTTGTGTGGAGGTGTTTATTGTATTTTCTGATGGTAATTTGTATTTATGTGGGGTCAGTGGTGATATACCCTTTATCATTTTTTATTGTGTCTATTTGATTCTTCTCTTTTTTCTTCTTTGTTAATCTAGCTAGTGGTCTATCTATTTTGTTAATTTTTTCAAAAAACCACTCTTGGATTCATTGTTTTTTTGAAGGGTTTTTTTTTTGTTTGTTTGTTTCTATCTCCTTCAGTTCTGCTCTGCTCTTAGTTATTTCTTGTCTTCTGCCGGCTTTTGGATTTGTTTGCTCTTGCTTCTCTAGTTCTTTCAATTGTGATGTTAGGATGTCAGTTTGAGATCTTTCTAGCTTTCTTATGTGGGCATTTAGTGCTATAAATTTCTCTCTTAACACAGCTTTAGCTGTGTCCCAGAGATTCTGGCATGTTGTCTCTTTATTCTCATTGGTTTCAAAGAATTTCCTGATTTCTGCCTTAATTTCATTATTTACCCACGAGTCATTCAGGAGCAGGTTGTTCAATTTCCATGTAGTTGTGTCGTTTTGAGTGAGGTTCTTAACAGGACTGTTTGAGTGAGGTCCTCTCACTGTTATGATTTCAATATTTTTGCATTTGCTGAGGAGTGTTTTCCTTCCAATTATGAGGTCAATTTTAGAATAAGTGCCATGTGGCACTGAGAAGAATGTACATTCTGTTGATTTGGGGTGGAGAGTTCTGTAGACATCTCTTAGGTCCACTTGATGCAGAGCTGAGGTCAAGTCCTGAATATGCTTGTTAGTTTTCTGTCTTGTTGATATGTCTAGTATTGACGGTGGGGTGTTAAAAGTCTCCCACTCTTATTGTGTGGGAGTCTAAGTCTCTTTGTAGGTCTCTGAGAACTTATTTTATGGATCTGGGTGCTCCTGTATTGGGTGCATATGTATTTATGACGGTTAGCTCTTCCTGTTGCATTGATGTCTTTACCATTATGTAATGCCCTTCTTTGTCTTTTTTGATCTTTGTTGGTTTAAAGACTGTTTTATCAGAGACTAGGACTGCAACCTCTGCTTTTTTTTGCTTTTCATTTACTTGGTAAATTTTCCTCCATCCCTTTATTTTGAGTCTATGTATGTCTGCATGTGAGATGGGTTTCTTGAATACAGCACACTAATGGTTCTTGACTCTTTATCCAATTTACCAGTCTGAGTCTTTTAATTGGGCCATTTAGCCCATTTACATTTAAGGTTAATATTGTTATGTGTAAATTTGATCCTGTTCTCATGATGCTAGCTGGTTATTTTGCACACTAGTTGCAGTGGTTTCTTCATAGTGTCATTGGGCTTTATATTTTAGCGTGTTTTTGCAATGGCTAGTACAAGTTTGTCCTTTCTGTGTTTAGTGCTTCCTTCAGGAGCTTTTGCAAGGCAGGCCTGGTGGTGACGAAATCCCTCAGCATTTGCTTGTCTGAAAAGAATTTTATTTCTCCTTTGCTTCTGATACTTGGTTTGGCTGGATAGGAAATTCTGGGTTGAAAATTCTTTTATTTAAGAATGTTGAATATTGGCCCTAAATCTATTCTGGCTTCTGGGGTTTCTGCTGAGAGATCTGTGTTAGTGTTATGGGCTTCCCTCTGTAGGTGACCTGGCCTTTCTCTCTGGCTGCCCTTAACATATTTTCCTTCATTTTGACTTTGGAGAACCTGACGACTATGTGTCTTGGGGTGGATCTGCTCGTGGAGTATCTCAGTGGTATTCTCTGTTTTTCCTGAAATTGAATGTTGGCCTGTCTTGCTAGGTTGCAGAAGTTCTCCTGGATAATATTCTGAAGTATGTTTTCCAACTTGGTTCCATTCTTCCCATCTCTTTCAGTCCAATCAATCATAGGTTCAGTCTTTTTACATAGTCCCATGTTTCTTAGAGATTTTGTTCATTCCTTTTCATTCTTTTTTCTCTAATCTTGTCTGCCTGTCTTATTTCAACAAATGGTCTTCAATCTCTGATATTCTTTCTTCCACTTGGTTTATTTGGCTATTGATACTTTTGTATGTTTCATAAAGTTCTCATGCTGTGTTTTTCAGCTCTATCAGGTCATTTAT
The DNA here is from genome assembly GCF_009828535.3 of Hylobates moloch. NCBI lineage: Eukaryota > Metazoa > Chordata > Mammalia > Primates > Hylobatidae > Hylobates > Hylobates moloch. The sequence continues at coordinate 153,334,480 of NW_026652277.1, forward strand.
GTTCCTCTCTAAACTGGTTATTCTAGTTAGCGGCTCCTGTAACCTTTTATCAAGGTTCTCAGCTTCTTTCTTTGAATTAAAACATGCTCCTTTACCTCAGTGAAGTTTGTTATTAGCCACCTTCTGAAGCCTACTTCTGTCAATTCATCCATCTCATCCTCCGTGCAGTTCTGCACTCTTGCTGGAGAGGTATTGCAATCATTTGGAGGAGAAGAGGCACTCTGGCCTTTTGGGTTTTCAGTGATTTTTTTTTTGTTGATTCTTTCTTTTTTTTTTTTTTTTAAGACAAAATCTCTCACTCAGTTGCCCAGGCTGGAGTGCAGTGGCATGATCTTGGTTCACTGCAACCTCCGCCTTCCAGGTTCAAGTGATTCTCCTGCCTTAGCCTCCTGTGTAGCTGGGATTATAGGCACATGCTACCATGTCCGGCTAATTGTTTTGTATTTTTAGTAGGGACGGGGTTTCACCATGTTGGCCAGGCTGGTCTTGGACTCCTGACCTCAGGTGATCCACCCACCTCAGCCTACCAAAGTGCTGGGATTATAGGCATGAGCCACCATGCCTGGCCTCATTGATTCTTTCTCATCTTCATGAGTTTGTCTAGTTTCAGTCTTTGAGGCTGCTGACCCTTGGATGAGGTTTTTGGGGGAAGTTTTTTTTGTTGATGCTGTTGTTTTGCTTTCTGTTTGTTTGTTTTTCTTCCAACAGTCAGGTCCCTCTTCTGTAGGGCTGCTGTGGTTTGCTGGGGGTTCATTTCAGGCCCTATTCATCTGGTTCACTTCTGTGCCTGGAGATGTCACTTGAGGAGGCTGGTGGACTGCAAAGATGGGTGCCTGCTCCTTCCTCTGGGATCTCTGACCTCAAGGGGCACTGACCTGATTCCAGTAGGAATGCTCCTGTACAGGGTGTCTGACAACCCTTGTTGGAGGGTCTCACTCAGTTAGGTGGCATGGGATGCAGGACCCAATTAATGAAGCACTTTGGCAAGCACCTCCCTTGCTCGGGGGGCTGTGCTGCAATGTGGGGGAAACCCACTCCTCTGGGCTTCCTGTATTCCTCAGAACTAGCAGGAGGAAACACTAAGTCTGCTGGTCTGTGGAGACTATGGCCACCCCTCCTGCTAGGGGCTTAGGCCCAGGGAGATCAGGGTTCTGTCCTTGAGCCCCTGGCTGGAGTTGTTGGAATTCCTGCAGTGAGGCCCCACCCAATGAGGAGGGATGGGTCAGGTTCAGGCCTGAAGAGGCACTCTGGCTGCAGTCTGCCACAGCCGGTGTGTTGGGCTGTGGGGGATACCTCTTGGAACCAAGCCATCCAGCCTCCCTGGCTCCAGCAGGGGAAAAGCATGACCTGGAGCTATGGAGATGGCTGCTGCCCTTCCCTTGCCCTGGGGGCTTAGTGTGTTAGGCAGCTAGCAGTGCCAGTGTTGGCTGCCACCCCTCTCTCAAGGAGCTCAAATGGCTTAGACAGCAGGAAGCCGCAGTTGTGGTGCTGGCCACCCCTTCCCCCAATAACTCTGCAGGCTTAGGCAGATTCTAGCTGAGTGGCTGTTGAGAATCTGCGTGGCTTCATGGTTGGGACCCTAGGCCTGGGTGGCGTGGGCTCATGAGTGGGATATTCCATTGCACAGTTCCATGGGAAAAGCATGCTTTCCCAGGCTGAGTAGCATGCTTGCTCACTGCCTTCTTGGCTGGTGGATGGGGGCTCCCCTGACCCTTGTGGGTCTCAGGTAGACCACAGAACCACACTGCTCTTCCTTCCTTTTGGTGGGTCATGCTAGCTGCCTAGTCAGTGCTGATGACAGAACCTGGATACCTCGGTTGCCAGTGCAGGGTTTGCAGGCGGTTTTGTTTCTTTTCGATGGGAGCTTCCGATTTTGGCTGCGTCTAGTCGTTCATCCTGGCCTGCCCCCCAATTGCCTTTCCAGACCTGTGTAGGGCAGAGCCTTTGGGTTTATATATAGAAAGAATGCAAATGCAAAACATTAAATTTCAAGCCAGTAGATAATGGTTCTAAATCCTTTTAATTGGATGTCCCAACAGATCACAGAACAGCAAAAGGGGTTCTAGAACAAATGCAAAAGGTGCTCTGGTAGAGGACTTCCTGCTAGAACAAATTTTCAGTGACAAATATGATCTGTTTTGGATAAGACGTCTTCTAGACTTTTATTTACTCTGCTTTTAAGTATTATATATATTTAGCCCTTAATTTTTTGTTCCTGTCAAACCTTTTATTTTCCACGAAAAAGTATTGTCAACCAACCATTCTGCCAGCCCCAGAACTTTTCACATGCAACTTTTTCTCCCCATGGTTGGCAAGGGATCATTGTAATTATTTCAGGCATGAAAATAAGCATTTATACACTTACTTTTCATTACCTTAAGAAAAACTGAACAAGTAACTGGAAGCATTTTAATAAGTGTGGCAGGGCAAGGTATTAACAATTTACAGGAGCAATTTCCCTGTACACAATCCCTTCCTCGCCCCATTGGAGTAGTCTTATCAGAACAAAGAAAAAATAATAAGAGCTGATTATTCCCATGGAAGATTGTCCTGAGGACATTTGTAAAGGGAAAACTTTGAAGCTGCAGTCTTGGCACCTGTAGTTGAGAAGGTGTCCCACTGAAGGGACCTAGGACAGACCCATCTCTGATTCTCTGTGGGCTGCTGTGTTACCAGTTCTCAAAGATGGGGGAAAAGAATTGTGCTCAGGCTGAATGCTGCACTCAAATGAGGAACGGTAAGATGGCAACCACAATGGATTAAGAACCTGCCCTCCCCCACCCTTTTTCTCTAGACCTTGTCAGCCCTAGGATCCTTCTAAAGTCCCTCCCTTGAAGGGAGTGGGAGTAAGTATGTACCAATGACTGATATTGATCAGCTGCTTTCCTACCTAGGTGAGCAAGGGCTCAGATTCCAGAGTAATTTGATATAGAAAACTAAATTGAACAATTCTAGCACCTTGTGTTATGCAGGAATTTATTCATGTTATATATGATGATGGATATTGCTTACCATTTTTAAATAAAACTGATTTCCACAAGACCTGTTTTTTTGAGGGGTTGGGTAGGGGGGCTTGATTTTTCCTACAGGAAGATGAGTCTTTCCCTGGATCAAGTGTGGGAGAAAGAGGGGAAGACTGTGGAACTGGTTCTGAGCAAAAGTGTAAGTTACACTATTATGGAAAAGATCTATGACACATTTTGGAACTTGAGGGTTTTCCAGAGTTATTGAGTTTATACAAATTCTGTTTTTAAGGCTGAATTAGCAGCTATCAGAATCCATTACAATTTTTTTGTTTTCTTTTTCTTTTTCTTTTTTTTTCTATAATAGAATAGGCTTGCTGTTGAGGGAATGTGTGAAAATACCAGTGGGGGAGCAGATTTTTCTAACTGATTAAAATGTGTGGAGCTGCTGCAATGATTTCCTCTGTGTTTCCTTTGGCTACAGATAATACCACAAAGCTAACTCAGTGACGCACATGGCCAGCTGATAACAGCTGACACATGTGAATCGCAAGCCAAGTGTGTATTATCAGAAAGTGAGTTGAAAACCCATAAAACTCCCCACTGTCTGACTTGAAAACATTCCTCTTGAAATTTTAATGACATGGTAGGTAATATTTTTAATTTTGCATGCTAAAACACTTCCAGTGAAATCTGAGAGTAAAAGCATGCCCCTTTAATCAATATGAGCTAGATATACAACCTAAGTATTAATATATTCCTGCAATAGCAGGATTCCTGAGAATTGCATAAAATTGGTATAATTCATTAGGATGTACAACTAAATATTGGACAATCTTGATTTGCCTTTTAAAATTTAATTTTAATGTTGTAATCAAACATTGACAAAGTTAAAAAACTCCAACAGTAACATAGCTTTAAAAAGAAAACCAGCAGTCCTCTGCTAAAACCCTTCCCATCACAGATTCCTGTTCCCTGGAGATACTTTCAATTATTGTAGTCGTTATGTTTATTGTTTACTGTAATATTTTAAAATAATCTTATACTATTATTTCTTCAATTTTAATTCATAAAAATTATCTAATGATTTCATATTACAGAAGATATGAATTTTGGTCTCTTCTACTGCCCACTTCTCTGTTCACACTTTCCTTTTCCTATCCTTCCAATGTGGCTTTTGATGAAATCAGTTTGGTACATTTTTCTTGGTTAAATTGCCTGCTTATTATGATTATTCAAATATAATCCACCACTGAGCCATAGTGAATTATGATCCTATTTCTTTCTTGTACAGCTTTTCATTTTTCATACTAATTGCTGTTTGTCAAGTTTAGTCTTCTATGCAGCCATCATTAATTTATTCCCAAACTTCCCACAGGACTTCAGATCTTCTCTCATCTCTCAATATGTTAAAAATACACCTAAAATTTAAATTAAAAAATAACTAATAGGTACTAGGCTTAATACCTGTGTGACAAAATAATCTGCACAAGAAACCCCTATGACACAAGTTTAGCTACATAACAAACCTGCACACGTACCCCTGAACTTAAAATAAAAGTTAACTAAAAAAAAAAGTCCACCAAATGTGGGCCATGAAGATGCGCAGCCCAGATCTCCTTAGAGAGTCTGCTACAGGACACATGGGGATTGCCTTCAGTTGCTGCTCCTACAAATGCTTAGAACATGCTTCCCCTAGGTTGTTCTCGGCCAATGACTGAGCATGGCTAGGGTATTACGGTCTAGTCCTGTCCTAGTACCAATGAACAACCTTTGTGTGGGACTCCCCTCTCCACTGGCCTGGCTGCAACTTTCTCAGAACTGTGCTGTGGTCTGGGGCTTTTCTACCCAATCCTCCCTTCCCTCTCCTTTCAAAAGGTCATATCTGCAAACAGTTATCCCTGCCTAATCCTGGTCTGGCCCCCTTTATCCTTCACAGACATTCCCCCCAGTAAATTTCTTGCACATCCAATCTCATCTTGGCACCTGCTTCTCAAAACAGGGCCCTGAGAGGAGTCTGAGAAAGCAGGCACTAAGATGGGCATGTGGATTGGCTTACTCTTTGCCCTGATGGTGGTAAGGAGGACCCCATCCTGAGAGTAATATGGGGTCAATGGAACCTGGTACAGTTGGAGGTGCAATTACTTAAATCTCACTTGTGGTGATTCGGGAAAACAGACAGCCAGAGGCTGATGATTGCTAAGTTATATTGATGTCCTACAAAGGATAATGAAAAACTGAGAGTGATTAACAAATAGTGAAAGGCTAAATATAAGTGCCAGAGGGACTGTTGGTAGTTCACAAATAGGTCCTTATCTTCCACAGTAGAAGAACATACACAGCTGAGAAGCAGACACGGGATTTTATAGTTAAAGTCACAAAGCCTCAGAAACATTTAAACGCTCAGCCGAGGCAGGTTCTGGAACCCTGACACATGCTATGGAGACATCTAGGAGAATGTCCTTGGGATTTTTTTTTTTCTTTGAGACGGAGTCTCACTCTGTCGCCCAGGCTGGAGTGCAGTGGTGCGATCTCGGCTCACTGCAAGCTCCGCCTCCCGGGTTCATGCCATTCTCCTGCCTCAGCCTCCCGAGTAGCTGGGACTACAGGTGTCCGCCACCACGCCTGGCTAATTTTTTGTATTTTTAGTAGAGACAGGGTTTCACCGTGTTAACCAGGATGGTCTCGATCTCCTGACTTCGTGATCCGCATGCCTCACCCTCCCAAAGTGCTGGGATTACAAGCGTGAGCCACTGTGCCCGGCCAAGGGTTTTGACACTACAGACCCCCTGAACCCTCAGAGCTTACGGAGACATCTCCTTTTTCCATGGCAAGGACTAGTGCTTCCTCTTATTGGAAGATGCTGGAGAGGCCTCTTCCCAATCAGGCAAGCGCCGCCTCAGGAATGCCTCCATTCCTGAGGGTCAAATCCCAGTGCAGCTTCATGGGGAATGTGCTGGGCCTGGTGAGAAAGGAAAGAAACCATGTACTAAAGGAACAGCAGGAACTAGTTAGCATGAACTAGCAGAAGCCAGGGGAGTATATTAGTGATTGGATTTTGAGGAGGTGATATGGTTTGGCTCTGAGTAACCATCAAAATCTCATCTTGTAGCTCCCATAATTTCCACATGTTGTTGGGGGGATCCAGTGGGAGACTATTGAATCATGGGGGTGGGTCCTTCTTATGCTGTTCTCGTGATAGTGAATGGGTCTCACAAGATCTGATGGTTTGAAAAACAGGAGTTTCTCTGCACAAGCTCTCTTTGCCTGCCACCATCCATGTAAGATGTGACTTGCTTCTTCTTGCCTTCCGCCATGATTGTGAGGCCTTTCCAGCTACATGGAGCTGTGAGTTCAATTAAATCTCTTTCTTTTGTAAATTGCCCAGTCTCGAGTATGTCTATATCAGTAGCATGCAAATAAACTAATACAAAAGGCTTGATCAAGGGGACTGAGAAATGAAATTGTATAAGCAAAATTTATTGACTTGGGGGTACTTTCTTGGGACTTAGCGTCCTGGCAAGGACCCCAATTGATGGAACAAACTTCTTGCCAGCATGGACCTTTGAAACCTGGAAAAAGCAATGATCTGAATGAAGTGGAAATGCCAGACATCAGAAGAATTACAAAGGCTAAGGGAATCAGGCAAGGAGTGAAGACTTTAAATCAGATGTTAATGCCTACCAGAAAGCATACACCATGGAAGAGGCACTGAACAACTAAATTGACAAAATAACTTGGTCATTTGGCATTATCCAGTTTCATGATTGGTCACTCTGGTACTAACGGGAAAGGAATAATAACATAGTGGTCATCATGGTGGCAGAGATGAAAGATATACATGGGCCCAACAGCGGGAACTTTCCCACTTACCAAGGTCAATCTACCTTCTGCTGCCTCTGAACATCCAGTTTGTCAATAACCAAGATCAACACTGAGTCCTGATGTGGCATTATTACTCTAGGAGACCAAATAGCCACTTGGTGGCAAGCCAACCAAATTGGGTCTCTTATCTGGTGGATGGACCAGCAGTTCGTCCACTCTGGGATAGATACCTATTCTGGGTATGATTTCCTGTCCACTGAGATTCAGCTAACGCCGTTTTCTGGGGGCTTAAAGAATACTTGACTCACAGGCATGGAATCCTGTACAGCATAGCATCAGACAGGGGACTCACTTCACAGTGATGTAAGTGTGGGAGTAGGACTATGACATGGGATTCACTGGTCATATCACCTACTGCATCATTTAGGTCATAGAGGGTTGGGATGACTTTCTAAAGGCACAGTGAGAGTCCTAGTTAGGAGGCAATACTTTGCAAGGATGGTGTATCATTATTCAGGATGTAGTATATGCATTAGATTGAAGAACTTCACCTTGTATTGTGACCCCAGGAGGATGAATACATGGATCTGGGTACCAAGGAGGTGGAACCAGAAATAGCTCCATCCCAGTGATCCTAGAGAAACAGAACCAATAGGATACACACACACACACACACACACACACCTTCCATTCCTGAGGGCCAAATCCCAGTACAGCTTCATGGGGAATGTGCTGGGCCTGGTAAGACGTGTGTGTGTGTATTTTTATATATAATATATGTCCTATATATTTAGAAGTATATATACCCTTATATACTTATATATACTATTTATATACTTATATATAATATATATGTTCTATCTATTTAGAAGTATGTCTATGTCCTATATATTTAAAAGTATATATTTTTTATATAATATATATGTCCTATATATTTACACTTTATGTATACACATTATATTAAATATATATAAATTATATGATATACTTTATATTAAATACATAAAGTATATGATATATTTCCTAATATATAGGACATATATTAAGAATATATATTTTTATATCTCTCTATATATTTATATGTATAGAGACATATCCTATATGTATATTCTTTATATATATATACTATATAAAGGACATATAAAAATATATATGGTTTTTTTAATAAGTTATTTGTTTATTTAACTTTTAGCTGTATTTTAACATATTGAGAGATGAGAGAAGATCTGAAGTCCTGTGGGAAGTTTGGGAATAAATTAATGATGGCTGCATAGAAGGCTAAACTTGACAAACAACAATTAGTATGAAAAATGAAAATATACAAATGTATATGTCCTTAATCTATATAGGACATATATATTAAGAATATATCTCTATATATCTCTTATCTATCTATCTATCCATCTATCTATCTACCTATCTATCTATTGAGGGATTGATTTATTATAAGAAGTTGGCTTACAAAATTATGGAAGCTGAGAAATCCCATGACCTGTAGTCAGTAAGCTGAAGACCCAGGTGATCCGGTATTAATGGTATAGTTTCAGTCCAAGTCTGAAGGCCTGAGAACCAGGAGAGCGTGTCGTGCAAGTTCCAGTCTGAATGCCAGCGAATACTGATGTTGCAGTCTGAAAATAGGCAGAGGGAGCAAATTCTCCCTTACACTGCCTTGTATTCTACTTAGGCCACCAACAGATTGGGTGAGGCCCACCCACACTGGGGAGGGCAATCTGCTTTACTCAGTCTGCTGGTTCAAATGTTAATCTCATCCAGAAAGACCCTCACAGACACACCCAGAATAATGTTTAACCATATATCTGGGCACCCTGTGGACCAGTCAGGCTCATACATAAAATTAACTATCACAGAGTCTATGTCCCCAAAGGGAGTCATTCTTGCAAAGAGACACAGTAAAGATCTCCTTGAATTATAAGCTACAGCTACTGCCAGACCACTTTGAATTTCCTGTGTCCAAGGACCAGAAAGTGGGGACAGGAGGCACCATCTTGGCAGGGGCAGTTGGCAGGAGAAAGCAAGACTGCTTTTCCACAATGGGAGCAGGAAGGAACTCATGTGGAACCAGGTGGTCCTCTGGGTACCACGCTGCGCAGTGTAACTGTGAGTGGGCACATGCAGCAACCCTAACCTGAAAAGGCTCTGATTAGAAAGAGCTCAGGCTCCTCAAGAGCAAAGTTTTGGGTGAAACCACCAGGTCAGCCTGAAGACTTTCTGAGGTGACAGCTGAAGATAAATGGAATTCTGAGTAGATAACGATGAAAGGAGAGGACGAGTGCCCATGGCATCCCTAAAACCACCTGCAGTGACACAACCATGGTGCATCCCACCAGCTTTCCTCTTCTCAGATTCCTTTCAAGAAGAGAGGCCCATGACACTTTGGAGGAACTGCTCCTCAAATGTGCCTGAAATGAATCTTTTTTTTTTTTTTTTTGGCTTCAGCATCCCAAGTAGCTGGGATTACAGGCATCCACCACCACGCCTGGCTAATTTTTGTATTTTTAGTAGAGACGGGGTTTCACCATGTTGGCCAGGCTGGTTTCGAGCTCCTGACCTCAGGTGATCCGCCAGCCTCGGTCTCCCAAAGTGCTGGGATTACAGACGTGAGCCACCGAGCACAGCCGAGAAGCGAATCTTTTAAGAAGTGTGGCTATAATGACAACAAGAGAGAAGGAAGTAACCATGTCAAGAAACAGTTTATTTAATATGAGGGGGTGTATTTTAAAGAACACAGAGTGGGAGCAACTTACTGAAGATATAAGAGAGAGGGAAGAAATAAGTGATCGACAATAAATTGTCCCTGAGAAGACAGGAAGAAATAGGACCTTGGCAGAGGAGTGGTCAGGAGAAAAGAGAAAGATGCTTCTACTGTGATCAGAGAAAAGAGTCAAAGGAGAGGTATGAGCCTACATTTATAGTTTTGGATGCAGATGGTGAGGGCATTCCTATCTGATGGGTTCTTTTTCTATTTGAAGTTTGAGGCAACTTTGCTTAGACTGAATGGCACTTGGTAGCATGAGAGTGGTGTGAAAAGAGAGGTGAGGTGATTGTGGGAGTAGTAGGTGCAATTGAGATATTTGTTCAAAAACAAGTGGATCTTTAAAATCATTTTTTTGAGCACTAACAATGTCAGGCACACTACTGAGCTCTTTTCCGCATTATTTCTAGTATTTAAACCTATCATACTTACTCTGAGAATTAATGAATATTGCCTTTAATTTATTGGAAAAGAATGGTTTCTTACTTGTCCAATTCATTCCTTTACTTGTTTAACATATATTTACTGAGCTTCAATTATATGCCAAGCACTGTTCTCAGCATAGTAAGTAAATGTATCAGTAATGCAAACCAAGGGCTGCCTGATTTCAAAATCCAATCTCTTTATAGTATGTCAATAAAAATTATCCAACAATACAAAATATTGACTCTGTGAGCCCTCTACCGGGTTCACCTATTCTAATGAGACAGGGAACTACTACTTTATACAACAAAGACAAATTGATTATTTATAGTTGTTTAAATTATTTCAAGTACATTTTCAATGCTAAGTTTGGAAGTTGAATTCCAATATAATTTCTTTACTGTAATTAAGAAGATGAATTAGTATCTTATTGAAATGTATTTTCCTTACATATTCAAAAGCAACATCTTGAAGATTTGAAAACTCCTATGGTAAAATTATGACTAATTCATGATTTAGTGCATCGCACTTCAGCTGAAATTTACATTGGCATTTACTTTGAAGAAATAATTTGATAACCAATGTAATAATTTGCACAACATTTAAAAAAGGTTTGTGAGTTTGAGGAGTGGTTGTGCTTGCATTTAACTCATCCTTTAAAACCAGCTTTTTTTTTAATTGATCAGCATATTTCTTTGTTAATAACTCCAGTCATTTATTGAAGCACACTCCAATGATATTTACTTGCACAAACATGTTAGGGTTATAATATACCTTTTCTGTTTTTAAATTTCTATTTGTTGCAATTGTAGACAGATAAACATTATTGGCCCCCTGTGCACATGGGGCTCTTGTGGGAAAAGTGAAATGCTATAATACAGTAAAAGCCATAATAAAAAGCAGTGATGAAGGGATGAGGGTAAGTGCCATCCCATGGTGTTATTGCTATAGCATCAGCTATGGCACTATTTTCATGAACAGACTTACAGAGTTGAGTACCTCTCAAAGCAATTTTTATGTTTGAACAAATACAGTGATGGATCAGCAGAGTGAGTTACTCATCAAGAGCTTGGCAAGAAGGATGAGTTATGCTGAGCAAAAATGCTGCTGAGTTTAATGACTCTTTGGGAACATGTAGGCACTTAAGTCTCTGGGGTCTAAATCTGGTTAATTCACAAGTGTGAAATTGTCAGCCTACTTAAAAGAGGCAGAAATTATACAATGCTTTTAGAAAGCAATTTTGGTGTAAGAGGAGCACTGGAAGCCAGACAGGGCATAGTAGAATTATATTAATGACTTTTGTTTTGTCGTGGTAGAACAGTTAATTGATTCCATGAGGAAGATGGAACAAAAGAGACTTTCTAGAAATCTCATTCTTCTTCTAGGAGAGAAGAGATAATCAGGGAAGGATTTCTCATTTTAAATCTCTTTGAATTAGTTCTTATTCCTGATTCAGGAAAGGTTTTCTCTAATAAGTATGCACTCAGAGTTTGAAGAAAAATGTGATGTGACTAAAGAGAAAAAACAATAATGTGAACTATCTTTGTTACCTTAAATAAGTAAAATTAGATTCAACATACCCATTTTTTAGATACCGGGATTTTTGAAGGTATGATTTACCATGTATAACATGTTCTCATTTCTCAATATATTTCACTTCCTTGGCCTTCAAATATTGCACTTGTTACTATTCTTGCACTTTACCACTGAAATTAAATCAAGGCAAATAAGAGTTTTTTTTAACATGTTTTTAAAACTTTTTAGAGATAAATATGTTCCTTCCACTCCCATCAAAAATGAAGTAACAGGGACTTTCTACCAGAAGCAACTAGAAAACCAAGATATATACATCTGGTTTTTAAACCTTGAGTCTAAAATATCATAGGCTTGTGATTGCTTCAAGAAAAAAAAAAAGAAAGTGAGCTCTAAAATTGTGTATTTTTTTTTTTTTTTTGCATAGCAGGTAGTACAGGGAGGATGCATTCAGAGACCAGAGATTCTATAAATTGAAGAAAAAGAGAACCTAATGCACAAAGGCCAAATTTGTTAGAATTTGCAAGCAGTCTACCAGTGGGGAAGGAACAGCACAAAGACAGAGCTCTAGAAATCTGCAAAGAGGTTCCCACAAGTCTTTGGATGAATACTGATCTCTATAATGCATGAGAAGAAACTATCTGAGATTGGAGTGGGTGGAACACCACAAATAGAGTGAGGAGAACAGTTTCAGAATTCAAACTGGCTAGAAATAGTTCATGTTTTCACCATTCAAGTGAAAATAATTTGTCATACAAAGAGTATTGGGTAGAATGCTCAGAAAACTTTCACCTTTGTTGTGGGGATAAATTGGCTCTATGCTAAAGGCTGCTCTCAACACACACAAATAAAGCTTAAGAACAAGCATCAGAATGATTTAACTGGTTCCAAGCAACTTAACTGCATGCCAGAGCAAAGTCTAATGCTATTTAAAGGAATACAACAAAACCCAGTAAAGAACAACATAAAAATCACAATGAGTGGCATCCAACAGAAAACTACCAGGCATACGAAAAAAAAAAAGAGAGAGAATATGATTCTAGTAAGATAAAAAACAAACAAAATCTACAAAATAGACCCAGAAATGAAAAAAATAATAAAACCAGCAGATAAGGATGTTAAAATAGTGATTATAAATATGCTCAATATGTTTAATAAGGTAGGTAACAAGAAGATAAATAACCTAAATGGAATTTCTAAAGCTGAAAAACACAGTATCTGAAAGGGAAAATGCAATTGAATGGGGTCAACAGCTGATTAAACAACTTAGAAGAAAAGATCAGTGAACTTTAGGATGTAGAAACTATCCAAAATGAAGCCTAAAGAAAAAAAAATGGTTAAGACAAATGGATCTAACATCAGTGACCTGTGGGACAATATCAGACAGGCTAACATGTTATACATCTAATTGGAGATAAAGGGGTGGGAGACATAAAAATAATCAACAAAAAATGGCCAAATATGATTCCAATTTGGTTATAAACAGAAATTTTGAGAAGAAGCCAGAGGGGGAAAAATAACTTATTATATACGGAAGAACAAAGAGAATTATCACAGATTTCTTGTCAGGAACTGTGCAAACTAAAAGACAAATTTAACGTTCTGAAAGAAAAAAACTTGAATTTTGTACTATTGAATATATGTTTCAAACAAATGCAAAAGGAAGACCTTTTTACACACACACACACACACACACACACACACACACACACACACTCTTTCTCTCTCTCTCTCGAGGAAATTTGTCAAAAGTACACCTGTACAAGAAATGTTAAAGGAAGTTCTTTAGGACAGAAAATTCATAACTTTTTTTATTCGTTATGCCTTTTTATAAATGTTGACATTTTTCTTTATTGTAATGTATTTTTACCATGAAATTTATTTTACCCAAAATCAATATTGCTATTTTTATTTTACCTGATTTTTGTCTTAATTAGCTGCTGTTTTTTCTTCATTTGTAATATTTCTAATATATTTATTTAACATACCTTTTTCAAGGTGGAATAGTTTGAATGCTACTTTGTGAATTATGCTGTTTGTCTCTTTTTGAATTGAATTTAAGCAAGTTGAATTTAGTTATAACAAATATATTTAGTCTGTCTCCTGTCATTTTGTTTTATATTGTCTAAGGCTTCATTTTCTATGCCAATACTTTCGTATTCTAAATTTTAGGGACTATTAGTTTATGTATGTGTATGTGTGTTGCTGTTGCTATATGGAGCATATTTTGTTTGCCTTTATAAATTGCCTACTGCATTAGAAGGCATCTGTATAGCTTAGATCCAATTCTGTTAGTGATCACTTTCACATTCAAAACTATGCTTGAATCTTTTTTTAAATTTCCCTATTTCTGAATTTCAAGAATGAAAAAAAATTGCTACCTCTAATATTACACAAATAATTTGATATATTTCACCATTCTTCTAGAAAATATACTCATTTTTGCTATTTCATTATGTTATTAACTTTTTAGGAGACTATCAAATTGTTTGCAAGGTGATGATGTCGTTTCACAGTCCCACCAACTATATGGGAAAGATGTACTTGCTATTGTAGCCTTAAAAATTTTTAGCCTTTAGAAGTTTTATAGTTTTAGTATTTATATTACGGTCTGTAACCCATCATTTTGAGTTAATTTTTTAAAAGGTGCAAGGTAAAGATTAAACTTCATTTTTACCGTATGGATATCCAGTTGGTCTAGATCACTTGTTGAAAAGCCTATTTTTAACCCTGTTGAATTATCTTGACACTTTGATTATCTTGAAAATCAATTGACGATATATGTGTGGGTCTATTCTGAATTCTCAGTTTGGTTCCATGGATCTATGTATGTATTCTTATGTTGATACCATATTCTCCTGATTACTGTATCTTTATAGTAAGTCTTGAGATTAACAAGTATAAATCTTCCACTTTTCCCCCAGCTATGCTGAGTCTTTTGCATTTCTACATAAGTTTTAGAATCAGCTTGAAAATTTATGTCAGAAAAAAGCCTGTTAGAATATTGATTAGGATTGCATTGAATCTACAGACCAATTTGGATATAATTGACCCTTGACAATTTCAATTTTCTAATTCATAAACATGTCTGCCTTATGTATTTGTGTATATCATGTAATTTTTCTCAAAGATATTTGTATAGGTGTTGCACAAAATTTGTTGTATTTCTTCCCTGTCTCAAAGTAGAAAACAATCACAGAGATGCCATTATAAAATATATAGATATAGCAATCCTCTAAAATTCCCATTTAATTCTGTAGTTTGACCAGAGTGAAAGATGGCTATCTTGGAGAATGATGGTAGATTAATCAAGTAGTCACTCTAATAATAGCAACTGTTCCATCTACCATCTCCATATTGAAATCCTACAGATGTTTCCTCTTTAAAAAAAAATTCCAAAACAAGACACCAGCAGCATGTCTTTCACTAACTGATTCAGTTAGCTCCTGGGGAAGTGATCATCTCCCCATTTTATAGGACATCATACTCATCCATTACATTGAAGATACCATATAGATTCTTGGATAGAATAAGAAAGAGAGCGCTAGGTGCCTTAGAGTACATGTACTGCTGAAAATACAGGAGCCTGACACTTAATTAAATTTTTTGGAATTTAGGAGCCTTGGTCAAGAAAGATAGATATCTTTATTAAAGTAACTAATTTTTTTTTAAAGACATGAGGTCTCACTTTGTCACCAAGGCTGAAGTGTAGTGGGCACAATCATAGCTCACTGCAGCCTAGAACTCCTGGGCTCAAGTGATTCTCCCACCTCAGCCTCCTGAGTAGTTTGGACTACAGACACATGCCACCATGCTCAGCTAATTAAAATTTTTTATTTTTTTATTTTTTATTTTTATTTTTAGAGATTGGATTTCAACTTTGTTGCTCAGGCTGGTATCAAACTTCTGGCCCCAATAGATCCTCCCACTTAGGCCTCCCAAAGTGCTGGGATTACAGATGTGAGCTACCATGCTCTACAGCAATGATTTGCTGAACCTTGTCCATCCTTCAATGTTTAGGGGATCTTTTAGATTTTGTAGGCAACTTATCCCATGTATAGGTGTGTGCTGCCTAATTTATTAACTGAATGACCTAAAAAGCTTACGCATTAAGGCCCAGAACAAGGGAGGGCTCTCCTGATGGCCCAGGCTGCAGTGTAAACAGCTAAACCATTTGGCTCCCATGTTGCTTAAAGTGTCTATGGAAGATCTGAATGCTGTGGCAAGTCCTGTAAGAGGATTGCAGAAGAGACTGGTACCTTTGATTTGAGATGCAGCTGGGATGGAAATTTGTCTCACTTCACTTTCTGCCTCATGTCTCCTCCATCACCAAGGAAGCTGGTAATAACTTGGTCTGAATCCATGCACACCTCAGAAGTGTGGGTGAGTTAATACCCTCAAGGAAAACTTTTGACTAATTGGGGGAAGAAAGCAGATAGATAAATGCTTCTCCTGTTTCCTTCCTTCTGATAGAAAATCCGGGGAGGTATCTGGAAACTTCTCAGGAGCCCTCAACAGAACAGTGTGTTAATATACTACAGCCAAATACCACTAAGGACACATCTGTGGCAGAACAAGTTCAGTTCAAGGTTCATTGCAATAAGAGAGAACTCCCCTTATAGGGATCTTTGGGACATTTCTGTAAGATGGTGTTAAAAGGACGTATAGGATTTTTAGCTATGCCAGATATTTTGAGGAGAGTTCAAGAATGCAGGGCTTTGTTGTGGATTAGATGCTGTCAGGAAGTGAGGATAATTCTGACTGGGTGTCTTAAATCTTTACAAGGTGAGAAGACTAAAGTGAGGGTAAATCTAATTGATAAAGAATCATATTAGCAAGGTTAGGGAGACGCTTGGTCATTTGTGTGGTTTGGATAATGTTGTTTTTAATCTGTTTTCAGATGTGATTACAAAGTGATATTTTTGCTCTAATTCATTACAGTTATGGTGTGGCCTTGTTGATGTTGATGTTCTAGGAAAATTGTTCACATCCAACAGGAGAATGTTGAGACCTAGCTATGAATGCCAGGCCAGCTCTTAGCAAAACCAAAGTCTAGCTGGTAGTTCCAGCCTATTCTTATCAGTTAACAGCTATTTTTCTCTCTCTGAAGAACTGCTTTTCTGGAAGGAATAGCCTCAAGAATACCCTCTTATAATGGCTTTTCATCCTTCCTGTTGCATTCTTTCTGGCCTCTCACTCTGCCTCAGTCTATACCTTCAGCCTTCTGTAGGCATGGTAACTCAAGTTGAGATACTCTTTCAGGAACACAAACAATATTCTAAATAGTATTCCCCTTTTGAAAAACAGCTGCCCATCATGAACTGTGCTATATGATCCATCTGGCCATAAGGTCAGGAACGTGCTAATTATGCTCCATCATTAAGTGGACGTAGATATTCTCAACAGGGCTCAATTGTTCCTGAAGGCAAAAGTACCTTTCCTGAATAGGACATTCACGCGTCCAGTGTGCCTTCACTTTATTACCCTTCAGTTTGCTCCTGTGGCCTGTGGACATTCCCAATGACTAGTTGGCTGAGGAGGTATGGCTGTGAGTCTGCTTTACAGATGGCTCTGCATCATATGGCGTCATCTGCTATAACTGGCCAAAATAATTATGAAAAAGTTCAGCTCCATTCAGGGTTGGTTTAGAAAGGACATTCCTCATGAGGCAGAATTTGAAACAGAAAAACTCATTTTCCCAATTGTATCTTGAGCTAAGGATATAAGGATGGGACAAGGATGGGGAAAAGTTCAGAGCTACTTCCTTGACAGCAGTTTTCTGTGGCTGCCATGTCAGAGGACAGTATCATGTTGACATCAGCAGTGGCATCAATCAGTCTCATCCTGGGTTATAGTGACGGAGGACCGGGCACCTACATGCTCCACATCTTTCCCGATGCCTTGGACTTACATAAACCTCTGAGATGAAACTAAAATCCTGGAAAAAAAGAAAGTATATAGGAAAACCCTGATTTCACTGAAGAAAAAATTAGAATAAACCACATTCACCATATATTGACTAACATTATGTTTTTACCACCAGAGAGGCTTGAGACAAAAAATAAGTTCAGTGATCAAGAAAACAAAGAAAATATCCACTCTCAAATTTGTAGCCTGATAATTCAGATCTGTAGTTAGAAGTATTGACAGTGGCTCTCTAGATAGAGACACTAAGAGAGAGACTAGGAAACTTAGGTTACTTCAGTTTTCTTATTTGTACTGTTTTTCATACATGTAACAAAATTTTTTGCAACAAATATGTATTACCTCTATAATCAGAAAACTATAAGCATTGCTTTAGAGGAATATCATCAAGGCAAAAACACTACTGAAAGTCAATGATGAGTATCTATGACTAGTATTACTATGGTTATTATTATATTTAACCTAATAGAAATGTTACTATACAATTACTATTATAAGTTATAGTTGATTAAAACACTTAAATTTATCTTGTTGATATTTTCTTAGCTAATAATATTATACTATAAAATTTATACTTCTCAGTCTTTTTGCAAACTCTTAAAATATGAAAGACAAAATTCTTACCTCTTGGTCATGTGAGTCATCAATGACTGTGGAAGCTACTCATGAGCTCATGCTTATTTATAATCTTGAATATGTGCTCACACAGATTGTATAACATTAAGCAAGAAGCAATTCACTGGCAATGCCTAATATTGGGGCATATAGATACTTAAATGGGTTACACAGAAAATATTACGACTCACTTGTGTGGACAGTGGGGGCAGGGAGGATTTGTTTTCAGCTCTAACTTCAGTCAGGAAATGTCTCTACTGTTAACAAGAAAAGCTCTAGACTTACTAAAGTTAACGGCATTTATTTAAGCAAAGATTGATTCATGAATTGGTCAGCACTCAGAACCAGAAGACGTTCAGAGAGCTCTGCTCTACAATGTGGGCGGTGAGTATTTATAGACAGAAGACCATGGAAGCACAGAAATAGCTTAATTGGTTACAGCTAGGCTTTTGCCTTATTTGGACATGGTATGAATAACTGGCTGCTTGTGATTTGCTGAAGCTCTGCTGCTTGTGATTGGGTGAGATCTGGCTATTTTAACTCCTAAATTAGATTGCCCTACAGGTTGCAGTTCTTTAGGTAGGAACTTCAAGTATAGAGAGAGCCTCAGGCTAATGGCCTTCTGCTTATTTAATTTAGCAGTACCAAAAGAAGTTTCATTCTACCATATCCCCTTTCCATTACTACAGTGTATGGAAAGCCACATTTATCCCACAGAGAGAATAGGGCTGGAGCAGAGGGATCTGACCACAGTGAGAGGGCAGGTCGCAGAGACTGAATAGGAGTACAGTGCTGAGTGTGTAGACAGGATTCAGAACCCTCCACAGCAATCAGCTGATACAGACTTACCGCCTAATGATTCAGAAAATGAGGGATCAAAGACTAGAATGGAGAGAGAAAAAAATGAAGTGTGGCAAGAGCAACAAGGGGTAGTGGGATGCACAGAAAGGATCCAAAAGACATCAGCACTAATCCCTCAGTTGACATTAATGGCTATCTGGAAGCCACCTACCCCTGAGAAATTGTGAAGTACATGTATAGATCTCATGACACAGAAGAATACTTTTAGTGTATTGCTGCTATAATCAGTATGATTAAAAGGTTAACTACAAATTTGGAGCATATTGGTCACAAAACAGCTGACATTTCTTTCTGGATATGTACCAGGTAATGCTGAGCAGTTTATATGCCTTGGGTACATTTAATTTTTCCAACAACACTATGAGGTAGGTACTGTTTTCCTCATTGAGAAAAGTGAGTGCAGAATGAACCAGTGGCTTGCTTAAGGTCCACAGCAAATGGTTGGCAGGGCCAGATTCAGGCTGAGATATCTGACTTCAGAGTCTGAGATGTTAATTACTGCATAGACTTCCTTTCCAAACTGACGGATCTCTGTGAGGAGCATCATCGCATCTCTGTTAGAAGCAACTGTTAATTTATTAAAACCTACTGTAGCCTGGGCGCAGTGGCTCACACCTGTAATCCCAACACTTTGGGAGGTCAAGGCGGGTGGATGATGAGGTCAGGAGTTTGAGACCAGCTTGGCCAACATGGCGAAACCCCATCTCTACTAAACATACAAAAAATTAGCTGGGCGTGGTGGTGTGCACCTGTAATCCCAGCTACTTGGGAGGCTGAGGCAGGAGAATAGTTTGAACCTAGTGGGTGGAGGTTGCAGTGGGCCGAGATCGCACCACTGCACTCCAGCCTGGGTGACAGAGCGTGACACTGTCTCAAAAAAAAAAAAAAGCCACCACTCTATATTCCTTAGAGTTTAGATAGTATGACTGAGTGGAGAAAATTTTAAGAGTGTGGATTCAGCATCTTCAACAGAATTTTTGGTTCTGTTTTCTTAATTTATCCTATAGAGTACTTTCAGGTACTGATATTTGTGGATACTTGGACCAAATGGACCATATCAAATATTATGCCAGAGATTCTGATCCCTAAACTAAGTAGAATAGGCACTTGATTTATAATTGTGTCTTAACAACATCGTTTCTCTCTTATCTTGTGTTACTCTTTGTCATTTATTCCTCACAGGAAGAAAGAAGTACCTAAGGCCCCACCGTTAGAACTTTGTGTTTCTTATGCTTCAGGCCAAGGAGGAAAACACTGTATTTAAAATGCTTGCAGTATTTCTATTCTTGAAAAATACTTACTGTTCCAAGCAAGTGAGTTTTCAAATAAAATAAGAAAAGCATTTTCCTATTTTTGCTGCTTACCTTATTACTCTATAACCCTTTACAAGTGTTATCTATTTCCAAATCGTTTCTGTCTGGGGAGGCTACATTTCACACTTCTACAACATAAAATACTACCACAGAGATTCTTAGCAGCTGACATTTGTAGACCTCCTTGATTGAAAGGTTGTGCTGTGAATACATTTATTTTGGAATCAAATAAATATTATTTAAATTTGGAAATAGATACACTTGTAGAGGGTTATAGAGCAATAAGGTAAGCACCAAAAATACGAGAATGCTTTTCTTACTCTATTTGAAAACCCACTTGCTTGGAATGGTAAGTATTTTGCAAGAAAAAAATTACCACAAGCATTTTAAATACAGTGTTTTCCTCCTTGGCCTGAAGCATCAAAACCGTAGAGTCAGGTTCTAATGGTGGGGCCTTAGGTACTTCTTTCTTGCTGTGAGGAATAAATGACAAGGAGCAACACAAGATAAATAAACCTGTTCTAATCTAGATCTAATACGATATAATTTACAAATACTCTGGTTTTAATTTTAAACAAATTATTCTGCCTGACCCCATGTTTTTATTGCACACTAATATTGATATTTGACACATCAGATTATTAGATATTCATAATAGTTGATTCTTTTGGCTATCATGGATCATTCTTTTATTCAGTAAATATTTATCGAAAGCCTTAAATGAGCCAAACTCTATTCTGATTCTGGGAATATAGTTGGTAACAAGACAGAAAAGATCACTGTTCTTGTGGAGTGAATATTCTCATGAGGAAAGACAGACAGTATTCAAAATGTAAGAGGAATATGTTAGATAGTGATGAGTGCTCTGACAACAATAAGGCAGAGTCTGATGATAGGGAGGGACTTGGGGGCTCCTTTGGAGTGAGTAATCCAAGAAGACTGGAATGGCAAGCAGGGACCACTGCTGTAAAATCAGTGAAAGAGCATCCCAGATACAGGGAACTGACAGAGCTGCAATCAACAACCTAGAACCAGGCTGTTCAAGGCAGAGAATGCATGAATCACAGATTGCTTTATCTAGACAAAAATAATCAAAAGATATCCTGGCATTCCCCCTTCTGTTGTTGAGGCTCCAAGACCAACCTCACAAGACAAATGGTAAGACTGGTTTGTTTGGTAAGACTGGTTTTATTAACTACTCATAAAGATGGCAGAAGCAACAGAATTGGCTTTCTTGCATAGTAAACAGGAGACTAGTCTGTGAGTGACCTGGAGAGGCTTAGTACGGCTGTGGCCAGTTTGATAGTTAATAGGTTAATTATGATAATTGTCAGCTGAGTTGATAGTCCTATATTGAAATCCTGGAGGAGAAAGAATACAAAAGAGATGACATGGAAACCAGCTTCTTGTTAGCACTTGTTACTGAGAAAACACACTGCATAACACAACAGCTTAAATGCTGTTTGCTGTTCATGGGGCTTTAATTGGAGGGCCACTCTTCTGGAGGTTTATATCGCAAGTGCATTCCAGTGGCACTGGTCCAAGCTGTTATTTCCACCTTGAAGCTCATGTGGTTTTGCTATGGTGCTGATGTGCGTAAATGTGGTTGTTTCTGTGGTTTTCTTACAGGTCCTGGGGAATTACAAATCATGCAAAAGGTTATAGGTCAGCTTATCTTTACAGATATAGAACTAGGTAAAACTCCCCTAAAATACCGGTGCTTAGCAAAGTAACCTTGTAAGTTTACTTTGTCCTTCAATGATCAACAACAAAAACCAACCAACTAAACAAGCAAAAATTAGAAATCATTAGCTTAATGATCCATCATTCATTAATACTCTTGAGCTTATGGAGAAAACAACCAATATATAAAATATTCTTCAATTGTACCTGCTGCTTTTATTTCTTTTGAAAGTATTTTTTTAAGCTATGCTTTTCCTAAAGCCTGGGAATATTTTGTGTTATTTTTGATGCCAGAAAGGATAATATAATACACTATATGTCTTTAATTCATTGTAAATGGTGGAAAAAGAGAAAGATAATTGAAACCTTATAACAGCAGAGATAAGTGATCTAAGTTGTAGATGTGTTAGTAATTTGAGGACATTTAGAAATACCTCCTGATAAGGTTAATTGAAGGAATATTCTAATGAATGCAATAAATTAGTTGTTCCCAATCTCAAAATCTTTTAATATTCTGAAAGAAATTAAGATTTTAGTGAGAGATGTTCCACTTTATGGGACTGCTTCTTTCTCCCTTTATCTCTTTATGGAAAATTCTACCTTAAGGAGTAAGGTGAATCTTTCTTGTTCTCTTTTCCTGCAAAATATTTGTTTTTAAAGCAAAACAAACTTACATAGAATCAATAATTTCTGTTATTAAATTATAGAATGGGAAGATGTATTGCTTATTGTGATGACCCTCAACCCTGGCTGCACATTAGAATCTCCTAGAATGGGGCTTCCAAACCTTAGTGTGCTTGTGAATCATCTAGGGAGTTTATTAAAATGCAGATTTCGATTTAGGACTTCTGGGGTAGGACCTGAGAGTCTGCGTTTATAACAAACTCACAAATGATGTTGATGCTTGATTAGCCTGTTCTTTCATTGCTATAAAGAAATACCTGAGACTGGGTAATTTATGAAGAAAAGAGGTTTAATTGGCTCCCAGTTATGCAGGCTTTACAGGAAGCATGATGCTGGCATTTGCTCAGCTTCTAGGGAGGCCTCAAGAAGCTTTCAATCATGGCAGAAGGTGAAGGGGGAGCAGGCACATCACATGGCAAAAGCAGGGGCAAGTGAGAGAGAGTGGGCCAGGGGAGGTGCCACAGACTTTAAAATAACCAGATTCCACAAAAACTCACTATTACAAAGACAGCACCAAACCATGAGGGATCTGCCCCCATGATCAAAACACCTCCAGGCCCCACCTCCAGCACTGGGGATTACAATTTAACATGAGATTTGGTTGGGGACAAATATCTGAACTATATCCTGCCCTGTGCCTCCCAAATCTCATGTGATTCTTACATTGCAAAACACAGTCATGCCTTCCCAACTGTCCCCTAAAGTCTTAACTCATTCCAACATTAACTCAAAGTCCAAAGTCTCATCTGAGACAAGGCAAATCCCTTCCACCTATGAACTTGTAAAATAAAAAATAAGTTGGTTACTTCCAAGATACAATGGGAGTATAGGCATTGGGCAAGTATTCCCATTCCAAAAGGGAGAAATTGGCTGAAAGAAAGGGGCTACAGGTCCCATGAAAGTTTGAAACCCAGCAGGGCAGTTGTTGAATCTTAAAGCTCTAAAATCATCTCCTTTGACTTCATTTTCCACATCCAGGGCACACTGGTGCAAGTGGAGGGCTCCCAAGGCCTTGGGCAGCTCCACCCCCATGGCTTTGCAGGTTTCAGCTCCCAGGGTTGTTCTCACAGGTTGTTGAATACTTGCAGCTTTTCTAGACAGAGGGTGCAAGCTGCTAGTAGAGCTACCATTCTTGGGTCTGGAGGGTGGTGGCCACCTTCTCACAGATCCACTAGGCAGTGCCCTAGTGGGGACTTTGTATGAAGGATCCAGCCCACATTTCCCCTTTGGCACTGCCCCAGTAGAGGTTTACTCTGAGGGTTTTGCCCCTGGAGCAAGCTTCTGCCTGGAAGCTTTCTCAGACATCCCCTGAAATCTAGACAGAAGCTCCCAAGCGTTCATCACACTCACATTCTGTACATCTACAGGCTTAACACCACATGGAAGCCACCCCAAGGCTTATATACTCCATAGTGGCAGATGGAGCTATACCTGGGCCCCTTTGAGCCATAGCTGGAGCTGAGGTGGGGCATCCAGGATATAGGGAACTGTGTCCCAAGGCTGTGCAGGGCAGCAGGTCCCTGGGCCTGGTCCACATAACCATTCTTCCCTTCTAGGCCTCTGGGCCTGTGATGAGTGGGGTTGCTGTGAAGGTCTCTGAAATACCTTTGAGGCTTTTTGCTTATTGTATTGGCTATCAGCACCTGGCTCTCTTTTAATTATGCAGATTTTTAATTTTGCATAAAATTAAACCAGCAAGTGGTTGCTCCATAGCCTGCTTGAATTCTCCCTAAAAAGCTTTTTCTTTCTCTGCCACATGGCCAGGCTGTAAATTTTTCAAACTTTCATGCTCTGATTTACTTTTAAATATTAGGTTGATGCCAAACAATCACAGTTTGCAAAAACAATTACTTTTAATTGCAAAAACTGCAATTGCTTTTGCACCAACCTAATATAAATTCCAACTTTGGGTCATTTTTTTGCACCTACATCTGAGTGTAGGCTGTTAGAAGCTGCCAGGCCACATCTTGAACACTTTGCTGCTTAGAAATTTTCTCTTCCAGATACCTTAAACCATCACTTTTTAGTTCAAACTTCCACAGATCCCTAGAGTATAAACAGAATGCAGCCAAGCTCTTTGCTAGGGCATAACATGCATGAGCTTTGCTACAGTTCCCAGTAAGTTCCTCTTTTCCATCTGAGACCTCGACAGCCTGGCTTTCACTGTCCATATCTCTGCAAGCATTTTGGTCACAACCATTTAACCAATCTCTCAGAAATTCCAAACTTTCCCTTATCTACCTGTCTTCTTCTGAGCCCTGCAAACACTTCTGACCTCTGCCTGTTACTCAGTTCCAAAGTTGCTTCCACATTTTCAGGTGTCTTTATAGTAATACTCCACTCCTGGTAACAATTTTCTTTATTAGGCCATTCTTGCCCTGCTATAAAGAAATAACTGAGACTGGGTAATTTATTTATTTTTTTTTTTAAAAAAGAGGTTTAATTAGCTCATAGTTCTGCAGGCTTTAGAAGAAACATGGCACTGGCATCTGCTTAGCTTCTAGGGAGGCCTCAGGAAGCTCACAGTCATGGTGGAAGATGAAACAAGAGCAGCCAGGTCACATGTTGAAAGCAGGGGCAAGTGAGAGAGAGAATAGGTAGGAAGGTGCCACACACTTTGAAATGACCATATCTCACAAGAACTTACACTGACTATTGTGAAGAGATCACCAAGCCATAAAGGATCCACTCCCATGATTCAAACATCTCCCACCAGGTTCCATCTCCAGCACAGTAGATTATAATTCAACGTGAGATTTGGGCAGGGACACATATTCAAACTATATCATGTAGGCTTTACAGGAAGCATGGTGCTGGCATCTGCTTTCTAAGGAGGACTTGGGAAGCTTTCAATCATGGCAGAAGATGAAAGAGGGAACAGATGCATCACATGGCAAAATCGGGAGCAAGCAATAGAGAATGGTGGGGGACGGGGACGGCACACACTTTTAAATGACCAGATCTTGTGAGAAAGCACTATCATAAAGACAGCACCAAGCAATGAGGGATCTGCCCACATGATCCAAACACCTCCTGCCAGACTCTACCTCCAACATAGAGGATTACAATTTAACATGAGATTTGAGCAGGGACAAATATCCAGACTATATCAATGCTGTTGGTCTGTGGACCATAATTTGAATAGCAAGGAGAGAGAGCTTTTAGAAATTACCAATACAAAGGCCAAGACACCCATATATTTGGATTCATGGTATCTAACACGGGGTCCAGAAATCTGCATGTTAACAGAAACAACATGTGATTCTAATGCATATAATCCACAGATGGGAGTTTGGTCTGGCTAGAAGGCAGTACCAGCCCTGATTGTGTACAGGATTAGAATCCCATGCAAATCATTAAGGCTGTAATTCCTGTGCCTCTGTAGTCTTAATATTTTTATAGCAGATGCTGATGTAAAAAACCACTATTCTGGGCATTCAGGAAAGAACACTATCATCGTATGAACTTAGTGAAATGATGTGGGAATTTTGAGTGTATGCACAATCATAAGGTTGTGGTTCATAGCTATTAACTGAATCTTTCTTAAAATGTTTTTTTATTTGTATAAATTTATGGGATACAAGTGTAATTTTGTTACATGGATAGATTGTATACCAGCTTGTATGCTGGTGATGTCAGGGCTTTTAGGATATCCATCACCTGAATAATGTACATTGCATCCACTAGGTAATTTCCCATCATCCACCCACCCTCCCATCTCCCCACCCTTTATGTCTCCATTGTTTATCATTCCACACTCTATGTCCATGTGTACACATTGTTTAGCTCCTATTTATAAGTGAGAACATGTTCTCTTCCTATCAATTAATTTTTTCTTTAAGAATTTTCAGTTTTTACTTTAGATATATGGGAAGGTTTATTATACAGGAATATTGCATGAGGCTAAGGTTTGGAGTATGGATCCTGTGACTCAGGTAGTGAGCATTTTACCCAATGGGTAGTTTTTCAACCCCCATTCCTCTTCCTCCCTTCCCACCTCTAGTAGTCTACAGTTTCTATTGTTTTCAAATTTATGTCCATGTGTGCCCAATGTTTAGCTCCCACTTATAAGCGAGAATACGCGGTATTTGGTTTTCTGTTTCTATATTTGTTTGCTTAGGATTATGACCTGCAGCTGCATTCATGTTGCGGCAAAGGACATGATTTCATCCTTTTTATGGCTGTGTAGTATTACATCTTGTATATGTACCACATTTTCTTTATCCAGTCTACCACTGATGGGCACCTGACTTGATTCCATGTCTTTACTATTGTGAATAGCACAGCAATTAACACATGAGTGCATGTGTCTTTTTGGTAGAATGATTTATTTTTCCTTGGGTATATATCTAATAATTGGATTGCTGGATTGAATGGTAGCTCTGTTTTAAGTTCTTTAAGAAATCTCCAGACTACTTTCCGCAGTGACTGGACTAATTTGCATTCCTACAAAGAGCATATGAGCGTTCCCTTTTCTCTGCAGCCTCACCAGCATATGTTGTTTTTTGACTTTTTAATCAGAGCCATTCTAACTGGGTGAGATGGTATCTTATTGTGGTTTTGATTTGCATTTCTCTGATAATTGGTAGTGCTGAGCATTTTTCCATGTATTTGTTGGCTACTTGAATGTCTTCCTTTAAGAAGTGTTTGTTCATATCCTTTGCCATTTTTTAATGGGGTTTTTTTTTGCTTGTTGACTTAAGTTCCCTATAGATTCTGTTAATAGGCCTTTGTCAGATGCATAGTTTGTGAATATTTTCTCCCATTCTGTAAGTTGTATGTTTACTCTGTTAATAGTTTCTTTTGCTTTGCAGAAGCTCTTTAGAAATAAGAAATGTTGCCAATTAAATAATGAGATACTAATTATTAGAAGACAATCTAATTTTAAAGATGTTAAAATTTTTAAATGTGCCCTGGAGTCAATGAAATATATTATTCAATTATGGAAATCCTCTGTACATAGAACAGTTCAGGAACACAAAGTTATCTAAAGAGAGTTTGGATTTTTACATAGCTCACCTATTTTTTATTATAATGTTTCTCATATGGACAATGTATAGTCAAGGTGAAAACACAGTTCTAATTCTGTTCAGGGAAAAAATAGTAGAAATTAGTTTCCTCTGGCTGGGCGCGGTGGCTCACGCTTGTAATCCCAGCACTTTGGGAGGCCGAGGCGGGCGGATCACGAGGTCAGGAGATCGAGACCACGGTGAAACCCTGTCTCTACTAAAAATACAAAAAAATTAGCCGGGCGTGGTGGCGGGCGCCTGTAGTCCCAGCTACTCGGAGAGGCTGAGGCAGGAGAATGGCGTGAACCCGGGAGGCAGAGCTTGCAGTGAGCCGAGATTGCGCCACTGCACTCCAGCCTGGGTGACAGAGCGAGACTCTGTCAAAAAAAAAAAAAAAAAAGAAAAAAAAAAGAAATTAGTTTCCTCCATTCTGTTCTACATTACTATTTAAATTTAGTTTGTTAAAGGCTTAAAGTTTAACTTCACAAACATACAAACTCATAGTTTTTTGTTATAAATAATAACATTTGAATTGTATAAATATTTTATTGTATTTCTTAATTTATAAACTATATTAGCAACTAGAAAGAAATAAAAAATTTGACTTAGAAGATATTTTACACATTTACCTACATTCTTTATGCAACCTGAACCCTCATCTCTTTTTAACATTAGGGATGACAGTGGGTAGACAGTGGGTGGATCTGAATCTTTTAAGTTATTCTCTAGCAACTAGAGGAAAAATCTTACCAGATTATACAGGCTAGAAGCTCTTGATTGAGAAGACAGAGTATTATTAAGGGTTCTGAAAGAAGAGCTTTTCATTATTCACCAGCAGGTTTTACTATCTAAAATAGAATTATATGAATTTGTAAAATTTTTCACCAAAAGCTTCATCTACTTGTAAATAAAAAATCCTCTCAATTTTTGGCCAGGTGCAGTGCCTTACACCTGTAATCTCAGCACTTTGGGAAGCTGAGGTAGGTGGATCTCTTGAGCCCAGGAGTTGTAAACCAGCTTGGGCAACATGGCAAAACCCCGTCTCTACAAAAACTGCACACACAAAAAAATAGCTGGTGGTGTATGCCTATAGTCCCAGCTACTTGGGAGGCTGAGGTGGGAAGATCACTTGGGCTCTGGAGTTCAAGGCTATACTGAGCTGTGATTATGCCACTGCACTCCAGCCTGGGCAACAGAGCAAGACCTGTCTCAAAAACTAAATAAATAAATAAATATAAAAAAAACTTCTGTCAATTTTGGATAGGTATAAACATCATGAAAAATAGTTTGAAAATTTACAACTGAGAAGTTGCGGAAAATCCTTGATCAAATCTCTACTTGCAGTTTCTGCATAAAAGATTTTGAGAATATATGCAATGCAAAATAAAGCATTGCTTTATTTTGAAAGATATTTAAAAATATTTTAAAGAAAATATTAAAAGAAAAATATTTTCTTAAGTCTTAACTATGTATAATTTTTTTATTTGAGAGAAGTTGCTCAAATCTGATATAGTTGTTTACTCAAGAGAATCAATAAAAAATCTACTGAATAAATAACACAGTTTATAAAATGATTAGTTATGACATCATTGCCTTCCTCATACAAAGAATGACCTGTTAGAAATTCTAATCAAAAAGAATTCTCTTGTAGTAGCAACAAAAATTATAAAATGCCTAAGAACAAATTTTAGTAGAGATATAAAGGCCCTATACAGTTAAAAATTCCAAAATGTTAATAATGAGATTATAATACTTGAATAATTTTTTAAAATACATTTAATTTTTCCATAGGTTATTGGGGTACAGGTGGTATTTAGTTACATGAGTAAGTTCTTTAGAGGTGATTTGTGAGATTTTGGTCCACCCATCACTCGAGCAGTATACACTGCACCCTATTCATAGTCTTTTATCCCTTCTCCCCTCCCACCTTCCCCCCAAGTCCCCAAAGTCCATTGTATCATTCTTATGCCTTTGCGTCCTCATAGCTTAGCTCCTATATATCAGTGAGAACATACGATGTTTGGTTTTTTTTTTTTTGAGACGGAGTCTCGCTCTGTCGCCCAGGCTGGAGTGCAGTGGCACAATCTCGGCTCACTGCAAGCTCCACCTCCCGGGTTCACGCCATTCTCCTGCCTCAGCCTCTCCGAGTAGCTGGGACTACAGGCGCCCGCCACCATGCCCAGCTAATTTTTTTGTATTTTTAGTAGAGACAGGGTTTCACCGTGGTCTCGATCTTCTGACCTTGTGATCCGCCTGCCTCGGCCTCCCAAAGTGCTGGGATTACAAGCGTGAGCCACCGCGCCCGGCTGTTTGGTTTTTTATTCCTGAGTTACTTCACTAAAATAATAGTCGTCGGTCTCATCCAGGTTGCTGCAAATGCTGTTAGTTCATTCCTTTTGATGGATGAGTAGTATTCCATCATATATATATATATATATATTATATATATATATATATACACACCATGGTTTCTTTATCCACTCGTTGATTGATGGGAATTTGGGTTGGTTCCACGATTTTGCAGTTGTGAATTGTGCTGCTATAAACGTGTGTGCAAGTATCTTTTTCATATGATGACTTCTTTCCCTCTGGGTAGATACACAGTAGAGGAATTGCTGGATCAAATGGTAGTTCTACTTTTAGTTCTTTAAAGAATTTCCACACTGTTTTCCACAGCGATTGTACTGGTTTACATTCCCACCAGCAGTGTAGAAGTGTTCCTTGATCACTGCATCCATGCCAACATCTATTGTTTTTTGATTTTTTGATTATGGCCATTCTTGCAGGAGTAAGGTGGTATCACATTGTGGTTTTGATTTGCATTTCCCTGATCATTAGTGATGCTGGGCATTTTGTCATATGTTTGTTGGCTATTTGCATATCTTCTTTTGAGAATTTTCTATTCATTCCTTAGCCCACTTTTTGATGGGATTGTTTGTTTTTTTCTTGCTGATTTGTTTGAGTTCATTGTGATTCTGGATATTAGTCCTTTGTCAAATGTATAGGTTGTGAAGATTTTTTCCCACTCTGTGGGTTGTCTGTTTACTCTGCTGACTGTTCCTTTTGCTGTGCAAAAACTCTTTAGTTTAATTAAGTCCCAGATGTTTATCTTTGTTTTTATTGTATTTGCTTTTGGGTTCTTGATCATGAAATCTTTGCCTAAGCCAATGTCTAGAAGGGTTTTTCTGATGCTATCTTCTAGAATTTTTATAGTTTATAGTTTTATAGTTATACTTAAGTCCTTAATTCATCCTGAGTTGACTTTTGTATAAGGTGAGAGATGAGGATCCAATTTCATTCTCCTACATATAGCTAGCCAATTATCCCAGCACCATTTGTTGAAAAGGGTGTCCTTTCCCCACTTTATGTTTTTGTTTGCCTTGTTGAAGATCAGTTGGCTGTAAGTATTTGGGTTTATTTCTGGGTTCTCTATTCTATTCCATTGGTCTATGTGCCTATTTTTATACCAGTGCCATGCTGTTTTGGTGACTATGGTATTATAGTATAGTTTGAAATCAGGTAGTGTGATGCTTCTAGATTTGTTCTTTTTGCTTTGTCTTGTTTTGGCTATGTGGGCTCTTTTTTTGTTCTGTATGAATTTTAGAATAGTTTTTTTCTGGCCAGGTGCAGTGGCTCGCACCTGTAATCCCAGCAATTTGGGAGGCTGAGGTGGAGGGATCACCTGAGGTCAGGAATTCGAGACCAGCGTGGCCAACATGGTGAAACCCTGTCTCTACTAAAAATACAAAAATTAGCCAGGTGTGGTGGTGGGCACCTGTAATTCCAGCTACTGGGGAGGCTGAGGCAGGAGAATAGCTTGAGCCCAGGCGCCAGAGGTTGCAGTGAGCTGAGATTACACCATTGCACTCCAGCCTGGGTGACAACCATAAGACTCTGTCTCAAAAAAGCAAAACCCAAACAAAAAAAAATTTTTCTAATTGTAAAAAGATGGTGGTATTTTGATAGGTTTTTAATTTGTAGATTGTTTTGGCATGTGGTCATTTTCACAAATATATATATTTTTTTTTTTTTTTTTTTTTTTTTTGACTTCCCCAGGTGAGTCGTGGGCAATCGGCTCACTGCAACCCCTCCGGTCCATCTCTCCTGCCTGACTACAGGCGTCCACCACCACGCCCGTCTAATTTTTTTTGTATTTTTAGTAGAGACGGGGTTTCACCGTGGTCTCGATCTCCTGACCTCGTGATCCGCCCGCCTCGGCCTCCCAAAGTGCTGGGATTACAAGCGTGAGCCACTGCGCCCGGCCCATTTTCACAATATTGATTCCACCTATCCATGAGCATGTGATATGTTTCCATTTGTTTGTGTCATCTATGAATTTTTTCAGCAGCGTTTTATAGTTTTCTTTGTAGAGGTCTTTCACCACTTGGTTAGTATATTTCTAAGTATTTTTTTTTGCAGCTGTTGTAAAAGGGGTTGAGTTCTTGATTTGATTCTCTGCTTGGTTGCTGTTGGTGTATAGGAGAGCTTCTGATTTGTGTACGTTAATCTTGGATCTAGAAACTTTGCTGAATTCTTTGATCAGTTCTAGGACGTTTCTGGAGGAGTCTTTAGGGTTTTCAAGGTAAACGATCATATCATCAGCAAACAGTGACAGTTTGACTTCCTGTTTACCAATTTGGATGCCCTTTATTTCTTTCTCTTGTCTGATTGCTCTGGCAAGGACTTCCAGTAGTGTGTTGAAGAGGAGTGGTGGGAGTGGGCATCCTTGCCTTGTTCCAATTATGAGAGGAAATGCTTTCAACTTTTCCCCATTCAGTATTATGTTGGCTCTGGGTTTGTCATAGATAGTTTTATTACATTGAGGTATGTCCCTTGTATGCCAATTTTGCTGAGAGTTTTAAGAATTTTAATCATAAAGGGATGCTGGATTTTGTCAAATGCTTTTTCTGCATTTATTGAGATGATCATGTGATTTTTGTTTTTAATTCTGTTTATGTGGTGTATCACATTTATTGACTTGCATGTGTTAAACTATCCCTGCATTCCTAGTATAAAACCCACTTAATCATGGTGGATTATCTTTTTGATATGTTGTTGGATTGGTTAGCTACTATTTTGTTAAGGATTTTAGCCGCTGTGTTCTTCAGGGATATCTTCAGGGTCTGCAGTTTTTTGTTTTTTGTTTTTTTCTTTTTTTGGTTATGTCCTTCCCTGGTTTTGGTATTAGGGTGATGCTGGCTTCATAGAATGAATTCGAAAGGGTTCCCTCTTTCTGTATCTTGTGAAATAGCATCAATAGGATTGGTACCAATTCTTCTTTGAATGTCTGGTAGAATTCTGCTGTGAATCCATCTGGCCCTGGACTTTATTTTGTTGGTAATTTTTAAATTACCATTTCAATCTTGCTGCTTGTTATTGGCCTGTTTAGGGTATCTGTTTCTTCCTGATTTAACCTTGGAGGTTTGAATTTTTCTAGGCATTTATTCATCTCTTCTAGGTTTTCAAATTTATGTGCATAAAGGTGTCTCATAGTAGCCTTGAATGATCTTTTGTATTTCTGTGGTGTCAGTTGTAATATCTCCCATTTTGTTTCTTATTGAGGTTATTTGGATTTTCTCTCTTCTTTTCTTGGTTGATCTTGCTAATGATGTATCAATTTTATTTATCGTTTCAAAGAACCAGCTGTTTGTTTCATTTATCTTTTGTATTTTTCTTGTTTCAATTTCATTTATTTCTGCTCTGATCTTGGTTATTTTCTTTCTTCTACTGGGTTTTGGTTTGGTTTGTTCTTGTTTCTCTAGTTCCTTGAGGTGTGACCTTAAAATGTCAGTTTGTGCTCTTTCAGTCTTTTTGACTGAAAGAGCACAAAAAAGTTCATTTAGGGCTATGAACTTTCCTCTTAGCACTGCCTTTGCTGTATCTGAGAGGTTTTGATAGATTGTGTCACTATTGTCATTCAGTTCAAAGAATTTTTAAATTTCCATCGTGATTTTATTTTTGACCCAATGATCATTCAGGAGCAGGTTATTTAATTTCCATGTATTTGCATGGTTTTGAAGGTTCCTTTTGGAGTTGATTTCCAGTTTTATTCCACTGTAGTCTGAGAGAGTGCTTGATATAATTTCAATTTTCTTAAATTTATTGAGGCTCGTTTTGTGGCCTATCATGTGGTCTATCTTGGAGAAAGTTCCATGTGCTGTTGAATAGAATGTGTATTCCGCAGTTGTTGAATGAAATGTTCTGTATATATCTGTTAAGTCCATTTGTTCCAAGATATGGTTTAAATCCATTGTTTCTTTGTTGACTTCCTGTCTTGGTGACCTATCTAGTGCTGTCAGTGGAGCATTAAAGTCCCCCACTATTATTGTGTTGCTGTCTATCTCATTTCTTAGGTCTGTTTTATAAATTTGGGAGCTCCAGTATTAGGTGCATATATGTTTAGGATTGTGATATTTTCCTGTTGGACAAGGCCTTTTACCATTATATAATGTCCCTCTTTGCCTATTTTTTCACTGCTGTTGCTTTAAAGTTGGTTTTGTCTGATGTAAGAATAGCTACCTCTGCTCGCTTTTGGTGTCCATTTGCGTGAAATGACTTGTTCTACCCCTTTACTTTAAGTTTAGGTGAGTCCTTATGTGTTAGGTGAGTCTCTTAAAGGCAGCAGATAGTTGGTTGGTGAACTCTTATCCACTCTGCAGTTCTGTATCTTTTAAGTGGAGCATTTAGGCCATTTATATTCAATGTTAATATTGAGATATGAGTTACCATTCCATTCATCGTGCTATTTGTTGCCTGTATACCTTGGTTTTTTGTTTTTTGTTTTTGCTTTTTAAATTGTATTTTTATTTTATAGGTCCTGTGAGATTTATGCTTTAAAGAGGTTCTGTTTTGATGTGTTTCCAGGATTTGTTTCAAAATTTAGAGATCCTTTTAGCAGTTCTTATAGTGCCAGCTTGGTAGTGGCAAATTCTCTTAGCATTTGTTTGTCTGAAAAAGACTGTACCTTTTCTTCATATATGATGCTTAATTTCACTAGACACAAAATTCTTGGCTGATACTTGTTTTGTTTGAGGTGGCTGAAGAGAGGGCCCCAATCCCTTCTAACTTGTAGGGTTTCTGTTGAGAAATCTGCTGTTAATCTGATAGATTTTTCTTTATTGGTTACATGGTGCTTTTACCTCACAGCTCTTAAGAGTCTTTCCTTTGTCTTAACTTTAGATAACCTGATGACAATGTGCTTAGGCGATGATTTTTTTTTGCAATAAATTTCCCGGGTGCTTTTTGTGGCTTCTTTTATTTGGATGTCTAGGTCTGTAGCAAGGCTGGGCCGTTTTCCTCTATTATTCCCCAGAATATGTTTTCCAAATTTTTTATTTCTCTTCTTTCTCAAGAACAGTGATTATTCTTAGGTTTGGTTGTTTAGCATAATCCCAGACTTCTTGGAATAAGAATATTTTCTTAATCTTTTTTCTTTGTCTTTATTGGATTGGTTTAATTCAAAGACTTTTGAGCTCTGAATTTCTTTTTTTCTACTTGTTCAATTCTGTTGCTGAGACTTCCCAGAGCATTTTGCATTTCTATATGTGTGTCCAATGTTTCCTGAAGTTTTCATTGTTTTTTCTTTATGCTATAAATTTCCTTGAATATTTCTCCCTTCACTTCTTTTATTGTTTTTCGGATTTCCTTGCACTGGGCTTTGCCTTTCTCTGGTGCCTCCCTGATTAGCTTAATAACTAACCTCCTGAATTCTTTTTCAGGTAAATTGGGGATTTATTCTTAGTTTGGATCCATTGCTGGTAAGCTAGTGTGATTTTAGGGGGTGTTAAAAAGCCTTGTTTTGTCATATTACCAGAATTGTTTTTCTGTTTCTTTCCCATTTGGGTAGCCTCTGTCAGAGGGAAGGTCTAGGGCTGAAGGCTGTTTTCAGATTCTTTTGTCCTACGAGGTGTTCGCTGGATGTAGTACTCTCCCCCTTTATCTATGGGTGTGGCTTCCTGAGCAGAGCTGTAGAGATTGTTATTTCTCTTCTGGGTCTAGCCACCAATATGTCTTCCAGGCTCTGGGCTGGTAACTGGGGGTTGTCTGCACAGAGCCCTGTGATGTGAACTGTCTATGGGTCTCACAGCTGTGGATACCAGCACCTGTTCTGGTGGAGGTGGCAGGGGGGTGAAACAGACTCTGTGAGGGCTCTTAGCTTTGACGGTTTAATGATCTATTTTTGTGCTGGTTGGCCTCCGAGGCCAGGAAGTGGCGCTTTCCAGAGAGCATCAGCTGTGGTAGTATGGAGAGGAACTGGCAGTGGGCCAGGCCCTTGAGCTCCCAAGAGTATATGCCCTTTGTCTTCAGCTACCAGGGTGGGTAGTGAAGGACCATCCAATGGGGGCAGGGTAGGCATGTCTGAGCTCAGACTCTTCTTGGGTGGTTCTTGGTGTGGCTGCTGTGGGGGATGGGGATGAGATTTCCAGGTCAATGAAATTGTGTACCTAGGAGGATTATGGCTGCCTCTGCTGAGTCATGCAGGTTGTCAGGGAAGTGGAGGAAAGCCAGCAGTCATAGGCCTCACCCAGCTCCCATGCAATTTGAAGGGCCAGTCTCACTCCCATTGTGCCCCTGATAGAGCACTGGGTCTGTTTCCAGATAGTGGGCAAGCAGAGCTGAGAGCTTGCCCCAGGCTACCTGCCTACAAGCTGCAAAAGAAAAGGAGGCTTCACAACTGGTTCAAATTGTTACGAAGTTCAGCTGGAGACTTCCTTCTCCCTGTGGCATTTACCCCGTGCCTCTGGACCCCCTCCCAAAGTATCCCTGTGACGCTCCCATGGCCTTTCCTGCTGCTTCCTCTACCCCTGTATTTCACTCGGCTCTCTAAATTGATTCGGCTCCAGTTAAGGTTGGAATCTTCTCCCACAAGCTAGACTTTTAGTTTCCCCAGTGTGGGTGTGAGTTTAGGGGTGGAGGATCTCCCTTTCCCACTTCCGCAGTTTGGGCACTCACAGTATGTGGGGTGACTTCTGGGTCCTGCAGGAGCAGTCTGCTTCCTTCAGAAGGTCTGTGGGTCCTCTTGGGATTCCTGATTTATTCCTGCAGTCATTCTGGAGCTAAAACTCATGATGTGAGCCTCCACATGCTGCTGTATCCATGCGAGTCCAAGCTGCAATCTAGTCCTGCCTCCCATCTGCCATGATGATCCTAGGTATAGTCATATCTAATACCTGAATCATTTAGAATATATGTCATATCTCTAGATAAGAAGACTAAATATCATAAAATATCTATTTTCTCTAAATTAATCAGATCCAAATGAATTTTTTTCAAAATTCAAATGCTTTTAAAATTAACTTGCAAGAATAAATTTCTAAAATGTCGTACATAATTTTTGAATTAAAACGAATAATCAATGTAGACTTCCTCAATAAAATTTAAAATTGCATAAAGTTTATCTGATAAAAAATAACTCACAGGAGCACTTGCATAGAAAAAGACTAATAACTCAGTGACACACAATATATAGGAACAAATGCAAGCACTTTGAGAGAATTTAGTACATGATGCACATATTATTTAAAATTGGTGGAATGAAGATGAATTATTCAGCAAATGGTATTGGAATAACTGGCTATTAAAAATAACATTCAATTTTATACTTCATATTTTTACTCCAAAATATATTCCAGATATAATAAATATTTAAGTGTAAAACCAGAAACAATGTAAGTACTAAAAGGAAATATAGGTGAATATTTTTAAAATCTTGGGACGGGAGGAAGGTCTTTCAAAGTAGGTGATCAAGGACAAAGTTAATAAAAATATTGATAGATTTAACTAAATGATTTTATAATCTTTGCACTAAAATCAGCATATAAGGATAAAATACTAATATGCTAAGAAAATATTTCAGGATATATAATAGATGAGATGCATCATTAATAGGAGTTATTACAAATCAATAATAAAGTTTGCAATTCTAACAAAAATGATCAGTGGCATTAGCAGGGAAGCCATAAAAGAAATGTAAAGGCACAAAAAATATTAAAAGTAACCAAATACGCTGAAATTAATGGAGATCTTGTATCAGTTAGCTATTTGTGTGTAACAAACATTCCTAAAACTCAATGGTTAAAACTGCAATTATCTGTTGTAATAATTTACATTTCTTTTTGTTGTCTGAGGGTTTGTTGGCTGCTTTAGGATGAGCTTAATTGAGCTTGCTCTTGTTTCTGTATGCAGGCTGGGGCCTATCTCTAAGCTGGGCTTTCCTGGGACAGTTTAGCTGGGGCATTCCTGCTCCATTTGTCTTTCATACTCTGCAAGGGCTCCATGTATTTCTCATCCTTTTTCTAGGACCAATGAGCCAGCCCAAGCATGTCCTTCTTGTGGAAATGGCAGAAGTACAAGAGTGCAAGCCTAGCTAGACAAGTGTTTCCTAAGCTTCTGCTTGTGTCACATCTGCTAACATCCCATTGGCTAAATGGCAATTACATGACCAAACTCAGAATCAAAGGGAAAGGAAATATATCTTGTCTTTTAATAGGACAAACTAAAAAGTCATATGGTAAAGGACATGGATACAGGCAAGTGCAAAGATTTGGGGCCGTTAATACAATATACCAGATGCCGTCTTTTGCATGTTGGTTAGTAGAAGTTTTTTGTTAGTTTGTTTGTTTGTTTTTACCTTGCTTGTAATAGTGTAGTCAAGAGTGTTAGGAAATGAGTACTCCCACACACTGCTGAAGGTAGGAGTCTAAATGGCTAATTGGAGTGACAATTTGAGTGTGTGTTTCAAAATTTTATTAAAGGTGTGTGTTTTGGGCTCAATACTTCCATTTTTAAGAATTTACTACAGGAAAATAATTAGGCAAATGTGCAAAGGTTGTACAAGTATAAACCTGGCTAATATAGAGCCAGTTGTCATGGCAGCAGGAGGCCATCTGGAGCAGCTGCTGCCATCAATGCTGGCTGTAGCAGAGAGGCGTAGCTTCGGCTGTATGCTTCATGGAGCTGGTGGGAACTGGGAACAAGTGGGAGCCCCGCCCCTTCTGAGTTGGGGCAGGAGCTCCCTGGGTGCCACTGAAGATGCCCAAGCCACAGCAGTAGACCCAGGCATTCCTGTGCTCTTGGAGCCCAGGAGCAGGCAGGAGCCTCACCCTCCTGGGCATAGCTGTGGCCACCCAAACCGTGGCTGCAGGCCCATGCCTCCTGCTCCATGGAGCAGGCAGGAGCCCCATCCCCCAGAATGTGGCTGCAGCTACCCAAACCGTGGCTGTAGACCCAAGCATCTGTGCACTCTTAGGTGGTCTTGAGAAGGCCCCCACTGTTCTTATGGGCTCAAGAGTACCTGTTCCCACTGCCTGGTTTCTCCCTGCTGTTAGCACCTGCTTCTATCTTGGAGCAAAGATAGGGCCAAGCCCAGGCACTGTTACAGCCTAGCTGGGTATGCGCACACTTGGGGCAGTGCTGACATGCCAGCCCCTTGTCACCTTGGCCCTCTCCAGACTTTGGGCACTGATGAGCATAGGAGGAAAGCTGAGGCAGGCTGAGTGCAGCTCAGTGCTGGCCTGCAGGTGCCCCTTGGCTTCTACAGCCTGGGTGCCCTTAATGGCAGATTGAGGTAGACAGGTTACTGGATGGAAGGGGGCAGGTCACAGGTGAGGTCCCAAAGAGAGCCTGAAGGCTGGGGACGGGGCTGCCAGTACCGCTAGACTGGAGTAGAAACTTGTGGTGCATTTTCCAGGCCTGCCCATGGCCACCCATGGACCAATTGGCATACACTTCCTCCCCTCTGAGGCCCATAAAAACCCCTGACTTAGCCAAAGCTTAGCAGATATTGAGATGACCAGCTGCATAGAGGAGCAACACACTCTAGGGCCTTCTCTCTGCTGAGAGCTATAGAGACAATGAGATGACCTGCTTGCAGAGAGGAGCTACCCACTTTAGGGCCTCCTCTCTGCTGAGAGCCACAGAGATGAAGGAGAGATGACAGGGAGATGATGGGACTACCTGCCTGCAGAGAGGAGCACCTCATTCTACGGCCTCTTCTCTGCTGAGAGCTGCACAGACAATGGGACGACCAGCTGCAGAGAGGAGCTACCCTCTCTGCTGATACTTGAATACTTGTCGGGATGACTTGCCTTGAATACTTGTCAGGATGACTTGTCTAGCAGAAAGGAGCGACCCTCTCTGCTAGAAGCTGAACACATGTTGGGGAAACCCTGGCTGTGGAAAGGAGCTGCCCTCTGAGGGTTTCCTCTGAGCCATTCTATTGCTCAGTAAAGCTCCTCTTCCTCTTGCTCACCCTACACTTGGCTGCATACCTCATTCTTCTTGGGTGTAGGACAAGAGCTCGGGACCCACTGAATGAGGCTAAAAGAGCTGTAACACAAATGAGGCTGAGATATGCCCCATTACTCACCACATTGTAAGCAAAGAGAAGGAAAGAAGAGCTGCAGCCTTTCAGAGAGCCCAGACCTGGGAGCTCCCCAAGCCAGGGCTGTGACTCCCTCTTTGGGTTCCCGGCATTTCCAAGCTACTGGGCATCACCATGTTCCCTGGTGCCATCTGTGGAAGCTGCTTTCGGTACACCTGGTCCAGCCGCAGGTGGAGAGCCAACTCTCGTGCTGTCACCTGGAGCTTCCTGCCCTGCTGCAGCAGCTGGCATGTCTGACTGCACAGTGGCTGGACCCCATGCTCACTCACACATCCCTTGTGCTCCACACAGTCTCCCTTGGCAGATATGGGATCCAGGATGGTAGTGTGAGCTGAGCGCAGCCTGCCAGGCCAAGTGGGCGGAATGAGCCCAGCAGGCCTGAGTGAAACTCAAGGCAAAGGCATCACTGGCCACAGAGGTTTCTGGCCAGAAAATTGGCACCCCAAAGATCCTGTAACAGTTGCACATGTAAGGCTATACTTTTTTAAAAAGTTGACATCAATTTTGATTGATTGATTGATATTTCAGCCTGTTATATATTTTAAATATCACCTCTGAGTTCAATGATATTAATCACTAGATTGTTTATAATAGTAAACATTTGGAAAATTTCTAAGTTCCATTAATATAAAATTGATAAAAATAAATGTTGGTACATCCACACAATGGGTTGCTATACAAGTGTTAAGATAATGATGCTTGTATTTATTGTCATGAAAGAAATCCGTGTCATAATGATTAAATGTAAGGTAGGGGCTTGTTTCAATAATATATATGGTTGTATGTTCATTAAATATATGAAAAAGTATTTATCAGGGTATTTCTATGTGGAAAATTATGGGTGATTTTATTTTCTTATTGTGCTTTTTAATGTTTTATTTGTAGTGTCATGCATTAACAGGCACTTTTTATGACCATTAAAAGACAGAAAGTCTACTTCTATTTTTGAAAAGTGATATTAAGAATTTAATTGTAATTAGTTTCAAGGAAAGTGTATGAGTAACAATACTCTATGTTACAAAGTCAAAACATTCCATGAAAAATAGCTATGAGTCTTAAAGGAAAGACTTCTCTAGTCATATCATAAATGATATCTGTTTCCCTTTTGAGCAAAGAGACACAACTCAATAAAATTAATGGTGGAAACTCAAATGTATAGAAAATAGAATATGAGTAAGAAAGGCATGGATACTTTTATACTGTTTATATACACATGTACACCCAGCCATGCTTTCTATAAAAATAGTGCTTGCTTGGTTCTGTAAAAGGAGGAAATATTTCAGAGTTTATGGCAAAATCATTTTGGAGGTACAGAAGGTTGGTTTGGAAAGGATTACACATTTGTCATACTTTCTTTCATGCTTAATAAAAAAGTGATTCTGATCTATGAATGGAACATTGTTAGAAGTCAGAAAATATTACTGTTTCTCATTATACTTTTCATTTGTCACTTGACTTTAATGAAGGACCCTCCTGTTAGCATGAGAGTCATTATCAACCAAAGGTATATAGAACGTTTCCTTTTTAATGCAGACATTTAACAAACTAATGAATACTAAAAATAAAACTCTCTAAAAATCATTTTGCTTATATACTGTGAAGATCTGCTAAATCTTTTTCTGCTTTTGAATACACAGTAAGAAAATTAATTTAGAGCTTAATCAGCCATCATAATTTTTATAGCAGCAGCAGGTAATTTTATTTAATTTTTCAAAGCAATGAGAGACTATTGGAGTGGGAGCAGGCATGCAGGTAATAAAGAACTCTTTGATTTTTATTGAAACATCCATAATTTAAATGACAGGTTTTGCGGATTCAAGACTAGTGGTTTGCAGAGGGTGCTCTGCAGAGCCTCTTGGGTTCCATGGCATTACCTTGGGGCCCACTGAGGGCGGTGGTTGGAAGAGGAGGAGGCTCCTGGCTCCCATGTCCACATCCTCCACTGTAGCTCTGATTTCATAGGTTTTGTATTTCAATGTTCTGTGTGAGTTGGCGTGAAAAATGAGTTCTATTGCAAAAATAATTTTGAAAATCTTTAATTTGTTCCATCTCCACAGTGTGTAGATGAAGAAACAGATTCAAAGCAGACTCCTGCTCTATTTTAGTGATTATTAACTCCTGGTAGGTGTAAGAATGCACAAAATGCTTCAGCCATCACAGCAATCGTGTCACCTATACTGAGTAAATATCAACACCATCGTTTGCCAGATTAGGAAATGGACACTCAGAGGGTTTCAACAATTTGCCCAAGAGATGGTATGCCTAACTCCTACTCCTGCTTCTCCTCCTTCTATTCCTTCTTTAAAGTACTTTTTATCTGGCCAGGCTGTGTGGTTCTCTATGTTTGTACATGTTCCAACCCAGAGAAGTTGTAGTGTATAATTGATAGTATTTTAAAATGATTCCACTGAAGCTGCCATTATTAGAAATGATTGATCTCTAAACAGCAGCCCTATGTATGAATATGTCCAATAATGACAAACTCTAACCAGTAAGTGCTCAGAATAGTGTGAAAGTTTTATTTAGCAATTTTACAAGATTGGTGTGGAGAATATATACAAATTGCTTTCTGTGTTTTTCTTTTTTAGCAGGTTTTAATAAATGATATATTTATAATTTTAAAAGTTATATTAAAGACCTATAATTTGAACATTGTAACATTGCAAGCATAAATGTTCTTTATGTTATTCTTGATTTTAAATTGGTCTTTGTGTATATTATATTCCTCTCAAGTGCACTAAATTTCTATAGATTCTGTATATTCATTAAAAATATTTGCTCAGTTCAGTTACAGTTATTGGGATTAGGGGTAGCGGGTGGGGAAAATGTGTAAGTTCCTGAGACTTCCCTAAATGGGATGTCCTCTCTGTGGATTGAGACATGTCCAAAAACCCACATCGAACCTTCAAGGATCTATTAGTTGAGGGGCCCGAGAGTCTATGAAAAACAGGCATTTTAAGAAGAGTCCTGGCTCAAATTTTGTTTCATATCTCATCATATCAAAATAAATAAGAATAAAAAATTATAATTGTATTATTTTTCTATGTGAATATATATACACACAGCAGATTTTATTTAACCATTTCCTCTGTTATTAAGGAATTTAAAACATTTAAGATATTTCCGAATCTTTGCCATTGTTTAAAATAACACTGAAATGAGCATCTGGGTGCATATGTAATTGCATTCATCTCTAATAATTTCCATTGGAAAGATTCCTATTAATGACATTGTTGTACTAATTTACTCTTTCATCAATTTAAAATAATCTTTATACTGCCAAATTTTACTAATATTGAATTATACATTATTTTACTAATATTGCTGATGAAAAATTGTGTCCTGGTGACTTTTTTTCATATATCTACCAGTATGTTTTTGTCATCTGTAAGTGGCATGGAGAGCTTATAATTTTTGACATCTCTGATTTATGTAAAATCATATATGGAACTAGAGAACCTATGACATTAAATTAGGTTATCTCTGGATTGAGAAATGGTGATATTTGTTTTCTTCATTCTTTTTGTGAGTTTCTGCCCATGTAACATTTTATAATAAAAATGCAAAAAAGATGAATGTATCTTTTTTTACAAAAACACATACAATAAGACAAGATTCATGTGTATTATCTAACATTTATGAAATTTTATTATTAAGTGTTTTTAGAGGACTTATTCAACATATGAAGGATTTTAGTCAGTAGACACAATTCCTCTTCACCTGCACTGGAGGCATTGTTTTTCTTCTCTGTAGCAGGGTGAATGGGGTAGGATGGTAAAAATTTCCACTGAGAATGTAGCAAAATTGATGTCTTCAAAACAGCTCCAGCATTTGTGAGATGACGAATACTCCACATGAAAGAGGTGACACAGCACAGTGGTTAGTGCACAGCCCTGGAGTCAAAATCCTTAGGTATTACTCCAAGCTTTACCACTTCTTGTGTGACCTTGAGCAAGATAAATTTTTTTGTGCCTCAGTTTCCTCATCTGTGAAATGGGGATATAAACAGAACCTATATCTTAAGGGTATTATAAAGATTAAATGAGGTAACTATGCAGAAAACGTTTAGAAATTCTGACACTTAATAAATTGTTTTAAAATGGCAATTATAACTTTAGTAAGTGGTCTCATATTTTCTTTTTTTTTTTAAATTTTACTCTAAGTTCTGGGATACATGTGCAGAACGTGCAGGTTTGTTACATAGGTGTACATGTGCCTTAGCGGTGTGCTGATCATGGTCTTCTTATGCACATTTACCAAATTTCAGTTTGTTGCAAGACACAATTACCAGATATTTGAATGTGGTTGAGGTTTGTTAAAATTACAGTTTCACTTGCCTTTTGTGAATGTCTCTGTCACACCAGGGCATGGGGATGACATGAACAAAGGCAGAGCAGTGGAAAAGCATAAACTATGTTCAGGGAATAGTAAAAAATCTAGGTAAATCCACAACATAATGCTATTGTAACATACTATTAATTAATGTTAATTAAACAATTATTTTTGTTTGGTCTTAATGTCAAGATGAAATATATTTAAATACTTGACTTTATTACATATATAATATTGATGTAATATACAATATTTGTAAAATAAACACAGTTATATATCATGTAAATATATTTCATGTATTCATTCTAATCTACCGCCAAGTAGTAAAGTTTCAGATTTTTTTTTTTTTATTTTTGAGACAGAGTCTTGCTCTGTTGCCCAGGCTGGAGTGCAATGGCATGATCTTAGCTCACTACAGCCTCCGCTTCCCAAGTTCAAGCAATTCTTGTGCCTCACCCTCCCGAGTGCCTAGGATTACAGGCGTGAGCCACTATGCCCCGCTAATTTTTGTATTTTTAGTAGAGACGGGGTTTCGCCATGTTGGTCAGGCTGGTCTCGAGCTCCCGACCTCAGATGATCTGCCTGCCTCGGCCTTCCAAAGTGCTGGGCTACCGCGCCCAGCCTCGGACAATTTTTAACTCTGGAGGAGCAGCAGTGAAGCACTGTCTGGAATAAT
Organism: Hylobates moloch; assembly: GCF_009828535.3. Classification (NCBI taxonomy): domain Eukaryota; kingdom Metazoa; phylum Chordata; class Mammalia; order Primates; family Hylobatidae; genus Hylobates; species Hylobates moloch. The sequence continues at coordinate 153,379,477 of NW_026652277.1, forward strand.
TTTCCTACTAGAGAAGTAAGCGATGACCCTGCGTTACAAGGGGTTTATGTGCTGGCCTAGTATCTATGTTCTCTAGATAGCAGTGGTAGAATCTCACTCCCATAACACCCAAGAGTCACTGCATTATAAGGAACCTAGAATTGCTTTTTTTTTCCAGGACTGAGTTTCACTCTGTCACCCAGGCTGGAGTGCAGTGGCGTGATCTCGGCTCACTGCAACCTCTACCTCCTGAGTTCAAGCAATTCTACTGCCTCCGCCTCCTGAGTAGCTAGGATTACAGGCATGTGCCACTGTGCCCAGCTAATTTTTTTATTTTGAGTAGAGACGGGGTTTCACCACGTTGGGCAGGCTGGTCTCGAACTCCTGACCTTGTGATTCACCCGTCTTGGCCTCCCAAAATTCTGGGCTTACAGGCATGCACCACCGTGCCCAGCCTAGAGTTGCTTTCTTAAAAGCATCAATTATGTATTAGAGGATACATTACAACATTTGCAATGAATAATCAAGCAAAGATTCAATATATCACCCTGTTTAAAGTGGAAATCCACCTCCAATGATTTTGCTGATAATGATAGAATGATATAATTTCAAAAATCATTCTTTTAATTTTTGCATTACAAAAATTTTTGGGCCATGCGTGGTGGCTCACGCCTGTAATCCTAGCACTTTGGGAGGCCTAGGTGGGTGGATCACTTGCGATCAGGAGTTCAAGACCAGCCTGGCCAACATAGTGAAACCGTGTCTCTACTAAAAATACAAAAATTAGCCGGGCATGGTGGTGGGTGCCTGTAATCCAAGCTACTCTGTAGGCTGAGGCAGGAGAAACGCTTAAATCCAGGAGGCAGAAGTTGCAGTGAGCCGAGATTGTGCCACTGCACTCCAGCCTGGGAGACAGAGCAAGACTCCGTCTCAATAAATAAATAAATAAATAAATAAATAAATAAATAAATAAATAAAATAAACAAACAAAAATTTGATATGAGTGATAGACTAAAAATCTTAACTAAATATTCCTGGGACTCTTCATTCTGTTCTCTAACAGAACCTTCAAAGTGTATTTTGGAAAAATTCCATTAAAACGCTGCCTAGGCTGAAATAGTTTCATGATCAGTTTCATTTTTGCACTCACCTTGTAAATCCAGACCTCCAGGCAGGTGTCGGGCAGTTATCAGTGGATTAATCTGGTCAGCTGCTTCTGGTTGCTATTTTAAGGTTACTACCTAGTGTGTACTTTTAGAGACTCTCCCTAGTGTGCTGTCACAAAGAAGTCGATTGGACTTTTATGTAAAGAAGGGCTTGGTGAGCCTCTAATCCTTAAATCATTCCTTTGACCACATTTTATTTCATTGTAAACGGAGATTACCACACAGAGGAATATCTGATGCTGTCTGGCTGATCCATTTCTAACTAAACAATTAAGTCACTTGTATGTCAGAGCATACTCTCAGCAATTGGCATTTCCATTACTTCAGGCTTACCGTGAGACTATTTTGGAAATATTTCATCTTCTGCTAATTTTTTTTTCTAGACAGTTGTTATTTTATTTTTAGATTGACAGACAAAATTGTATATCTTCATCTGTACAATGTGATGTTTTGAAGTGCATGTGCCTTGTGAAATGACTGAATGTAGCTAATTAACATACGCGTTACTTCACATAATCATCATGTTTTTGTGGTGAGGACACTTAACATCCACTCTCTGAGCATTTTGTAGGAATACAATATATTGTTATTAACTCTAGTTACAATGTTGTACAATGGAACTCTTCAATTTATTCCTTCTATTTAACTGAAATCTTGTACCCTTTGACCAATGTCACCCCAAGCACCCCACCTACAACTGCAACTGCCCCCATTCCTCTACTTTCTAGTTCCAGAAGATCAATTTTTTTACATTCCACATATGAAGGAGATCATATATTTATCTTTTTGTGCCTGGCTTATTTCACTTAACATAATGTCCTTTAGGTTCATCCATGTTGTTAAAAATGGCAGGATTTCCTTCTTTTTTATGGCTGAATAGTATTCCATTATGTATCTATATGACAGTTTCTTTATCCATTCACTGATGGACTCAGGTGGATTCCATTTTTTTTGGCTATTAGGAATAATGCTGCAGTGAACATGAAAGTACAAATAACTCTGACATACTGATTTCATTTCCTTTGGATATATACATGATTATATCCACTAGTGGGATTGCTGGATTGTATGGTAGTTCTGTTTGTGATTGTTTTGAGAAACTCCTATATTGTTTTCCATAATGGTTGTACTAATTTTTATTCCAACCAACAGTGTGCAAGGTGGGTCATTCACATCCTGGCTGACACTTATCTTTTGTCTTTTTGATAATAGCCACTCTAATGGGATTTTCTTATGTACATTTACCAAACTTCAGTTTGCTGCAGAACACAATTACCAGATATTTCAGTGGGGGCAAGGGTTGTTGTAATTACAATTTCACTTGCCTTTTGTGAATGTCCCTGTGATACCAAGGCATGGGAATGACATGTGTAGAGGCAGAACAATATCACTCCATAAAGAGGTGATCTCTCATTGTGATTTTAATTTGCGTTTTCCTGATAATTAGTGATGTTGAGCATTTTTTTCACATACCAGTTGGATATTTGTATGTCTTATTTTAAGAAATATTTATTTAGGTCCTTCGCCCGTTTTTAAATTGGGTTTTTCATTTTCTTGACTTGAGCCCCTTAAATATTTTGGCTATTAACCCTTTACCAGACGTATAGTTTGCAAGTATCTTCTCCCATTGCGTTGGTTGTTTCTTCACTCTGTTGATTGTTTACTTTATTGTGCAGAAGCTTTTTACTTTGATGTAATACTGCTTGTCTATTTTTGCTTTTGTTGCCTGTGCTTTGGGGGTCATATCCAAAAAATCATTGCCCAGACCAATGTAATAGAGCTTTTCCCCTATGTTTTCTTCCAGCAGTTTCATAGCTTCAGGTTTTACATTTAAGTCTTTACTCCAGTTTGAGTTGATTTTTGTATATGGTGTGAGAGAAGAGTCTATTTTCATTCTTTCGCATGTGGATATTCAGTTTTCCCAACACCATTTATTGAAGAGATTGTCCTTTCCTCACTGTGTGTTCTTGGCACTTTCGTTGAAAATGAGTTGGCTGGAAAAGGCTGGATTTATTTCTGGACTCTCTATTCTATTTCACTTGTTGTGTCTGTTTTTATGCCTGTACCATGCTATTTTGATTACTATAGATTTGTAGACTATTTTGAATTCAGGCAGTGAATACGTCCTAATTTTCAATTACCAGAAAGCCCAAGCAAAAAACCCTGAGTATAAATGAAGCAGCTCTTTATGTTGCCTTCACGAGGATTGGACCCTCATAGGGCTCGGTTTTTGTATAACTCTTAGTTTTAACTACATCCTAACGTTCTAGAGAAAATTCTGGAGCTGAGACTTAGATATGCATTTGTACAACTTCCCTGTCTGCCAATCTAAAAATCAATCTTACTGATAATCCCTATTTTTCTTTTATGCTTATTTCCTCTTACCATTCTTTAGTAGCTAATATAATATGTATTTCACTTGCTTATGTGTTTATTGTCTGTTAACCCCATCATAGCTGCATGAGCATAGCACCACGGGGGCAGGAATTATCTACTTTATTCATTGTCATAGTCACAGTGTCAAGAAAACTGTTTGGCACATTGCATGTGTATAATAAATAATTTTGAATAACAGCTAGTCACCCTATTTTATATATCCTATTTTAGTATCTTGGCATGGGAGATATTTCATGTGTATTTATATATTTGCAAACTTTGGAAGAAAAAAAGAAAAAACACTCTATAGAAGGCAAATTGAGAGGCCTGAAAGTTTAGAAGTGACAAACAACCTAGAAATAGCTACACATTTTTAGTGATCAAAATCAATTTTTGTCATTAATCTGGATTTGCTAACTTCTCAAAGTTATCATGGATGTAAAAGTGGCTTTAATCTGCTGATGCTCTGTGGTGTTCTACAAAATTGCTAAATTGCTTTTATGTGAAATTGGATAAGACATAACCCTTCTCCTACCTTATATATTATTTTTTACCCATGAGCCAAATTTTTCTAGCTAAGCCAATTTAAAAAATATTAGAAATGCAAATGTATTGCCATTGTTCTAAAATGTAGTTTTAAAATTCCATTTTTCAAGGTAGGATTTGTGATTATGTGTGAGGTGCTTCATTGTCTCTCAGCACTTCCCAGCCAAAATCAGTCCATTTTGCCACTCCTGAGGAAAGGTCTGCTCTGTGTGACTAACAGTTACTTCCATGAATATTTATCCTGCCTGTACTGTTGGAATCACCTTGAGATCATGTACAATTAGTTAGGGTTGATAGAATTAGTAATGTTACTGGTTGTGTTACAGTGTCTATGGCTCTCAATGAAGTGGGACTCAATCCCTTCTCCCCATTACTCTATTTTCTGTCCCTTCTTGATTCTGCTTGCCATTTTGGGGGTGCCAATTTACTTCCTTAGTAAAAACAACAGTAGTTATATATTAAGATACAACTGTATTATTTGCTTTTTTCTTAAATCCACTATTACTTTTTGTCTTTTCATTGATTAAACTTCAGGCAAAACTCATTTGGCTGTATTGAATAACATTTTGGAATTTTCTTTTCCCTGTGTCTTGCACACTTTGTAGCATTGTGCTCATGTATACTGTCTTTGTAAGTTCGAGTCTATTGACAGTTTGTCATAAATTCTGTATAATACTTGATTTTCATCATTTATTTATATTTTGTCACCTGTACTCTCCTGTCCTGAGTACAAAGAACACACATACATCTCTGTACCTTTTTTGTTTAGTGATAGTTTATACTTTCTTTGGACAACTTTTTAAAAATTTTATTATTATTATACTTGAAGTTTTAGGGTACATGTGCACAATGTGTTGGTTTGTTATATATGTATACATGTGCCATGTTGGTGTGCTGCACCCATTAACTCGTCATTTAGCATTAGGTATATCTCCTAATGCTATCCCTCCCCCCTGCAACCCCGCAACAATCCCTGGAGTGTGATGTTCCCCTTCCTGTGTCCATGTGTTCTCATTGTTCAGTTCCCACGTATGAGTGAGAACATGCAGTGTTTGGTTTTTTGTCCTTGCAATAGTTTGCTGAGCATGATGGTTTCCAGCTTCATCCATGTCCCTACAAAGGACATGAACTCATCATTTTTTATGACTGCATAGTATTCCATGGTGTATATGTGCCACATTTTCTTAATCCAGTCTATCGTTGTTGGACATTTGGGTTGGTTCCAAGTCTTTGCTATTGTGAATACTGCCACAATAAACATATGTGTGCATGTGTTTTTATAGCAGCATGATTTATAATCCTTTGGGTATATACTCAGTAATGGGATGGCTGGGTCAAATGGTATTTCTAGTTCTAGATCCCTGAGGAATCGCCACACTGACTTCCACAATGGTTGAACTAGTTTACAGTCCCACCAACAGTGTAAAAGTGTTCCTATTTCTCCACATCCTCTTCAGCACCTGTTGTTTCCTGACTTTTGAATGATGGCCATTCTAACTGGTGTGAGATGGTATCTCACTGTGGTTTTGATTTGCATTTCTCTGATGGCCAGTGATGATGAGCATTTTTGCATGTGTTTTTTGGCTACATAAATGTCTTCTTTGAGAAGTGTCTGTTCATATCCTTTGCCCACTTTTTGCTGGGGTTGTTTTTTTCTTGTAAATTTGTTTGAGTTCATTGTAGATTCTCGATATTAGCCCTTTGTCAGATGGGTAGGTTGCGAAAATTTTCTCCCGTTTTGTAGGTTGCCTGTTCACTCTGATGGAAGTTTCTTTTGCTGTGCAGAAGCTTTTTAGTTTAATTGGATCCCATTCGTCAATTTTGGCTTTTGTTGCCATTGCTTTTGGTGTTTTAGACATGAAGTCCTTGCCCATGCCTATGTCCTGAATGGTATTGCCTAGGTTTTCTTCTAGGGTTTTTATGGTTTTAGGTCTAACATTTAAGTCTTTAATCCATCTTGAATTAATTTTTGTATAAGGTGTAAGGAAGGGATCCAGTTTCAGCTTTCTACATATGGCTAGCCAGTTTTCCCAGCACTCTTTATTAAATAGGGAATCCTTTCCCCATTGCTTGTTTTTGTCAGGTTTGTCAAAGATCAGATGGTTGTAGATATGCGGCATCATTTCTGAGGGCTCTGTTCTGTTCCATTTATCTATATCTCTGTTTTGGTACCAGTACCATGCTGTTTTGGTTACTGTAACCTTGTAGTATAGTTTGAAGCCAGGTAGCGTGATGCCTCCAGCTTTGTTCTTTTGGCTTAGGATTGACTTGGCAATGCGGGCTCTTTTTTGGTTCCATATGAATTTTAAAGTAGTTTTTTCCAATTCTATGAAGAAAGTCATTGGTAGCTTGATGGGGATGGCATTGAATCTATAAATTACCTTGGGCAGTCTGGCCATTTTCATGATATTGATTCTTCCTACCCATGAGCATGGAATGTTCTTCCATTTGTTTGTATCCTCTTTTATTTCATTGAGCAGTGGTTTGTAGTTCTTCTTGAAGAGGTCCTTCACATCCCTTGTAAGTTGGATTCCTAGGTATTTTATTCTCTTTGAAGCAATTGTGAATGAGAGTTCACTCATGATTTGGCTCTCTGTTTGTCTGTTATTGGTGTATAAAAATGCTTGTGATTTTTGTACATTGATTTTGTATCCTGAGACTTTGCTGAAGTTGCTTATCAGCTTAAGGAGATTTTGGGCTGAGACAATGGGGTTTTCTAAATATACAATCATGTCATCTGCAAACAGGGACAATTTGACTTCCTCTTTTCCTAATTGAATACTCTTTATTTCCTTCTCCTGCCTAATTGCCCTGGCCAGAACTTCCAACACTATGTTGAATAGGAGTGGTGAGAGGGCATCCCTGTCTTGTGCCGGTTTTCAAAGGGAATGCTTCCAGTTTTTGCCCATTCAGTATGATATTGGCTGTGGGTTTGTCATAGATAGCTCTTACTATTTTGAGATACGTCCCATCAATACCTAATTTATTGAGTGTTTTTAGCATGAAGGGTTGCTGAATTTTGTCAAGGCCTTGACAAAATTCTATTGAGATAATCATGTGGTTTTTGTCTTTGGTTCTGTTTATATGCTGGATTACATTTATTGATTTGTGTATGTTGAACCAGCCTTGCATCCCAGGGATGAAGCCCACTTGATCATGGTGGATAAGTTTTTTGATGTGCTGCTGGATTGGGTTTGCCAGTATTTTATTGAGGATTTTTGCATCAATGTTCATCAAGGATATTGGTCTAAAATTCTCTTTTTTGGTTGTGTCTCTGCCAGGCTTTGGTATCAGGTTGATGCTGGCCTCATAAAATGAGTTAGGGAGGATTCCCTCTTTTTCTGTTGATTGAAATAGTTTCTGAAGGAATGGTACCAGCTCCTCCTTGTACCTCTGATAGAATTCAGCTGTGAATCCATCTGGTCCTGGACTTTTTCTGGTTGGTAAGCTATTCGTTATTGCCACATTTTCAGATCCTGTTATTGGTCTGTTCAGAGATTCACCTTCTTCCTCATTTAGTCTCAGGAGGGTGTATGTGTCGAGGAATTTATCCAGTTCTTCTAGATTTTCTTGTTTATTTGCATAGAGGTGTTCGTAGTATTCTCTGATGGTAGTTTGTATTTCTGTGGGATCAGTGGTGATATCCCCTTTTTCATTTTTTATTGCATCTATTTGATTCTTCTCTCTTTTCTTCTTTAGTAGTCTTGCTAGTGGTCTATCAATTTTGTTGATCTTTTCAAAAAACCAGCTCCTGGATTCAGTGATTTTTCTGAAGGGTTCTTTGTGTCTCTATTTCCTTCAGTTCTGCTCTGATTTTAGTTATTTCTTGCCTTCTGCTAGCTTTTGAATGTGTTTGCTCTTGCTTCTCTAGTTCTTTTAATTGTGATGTTAGGGTGTCAATTCTGGATCTTTCCTGCTTTCTCTTGTGGGCATTTAGTGCTATAAATTTCCCTCTACACACTGCTTTGAATGTGTCCCAGAGATTCTGGTATGTTGTGTCTTTGTTCTTGTTGGGTTCAAAGAACATCTTTATTTCTGCCTTCATTTCGTTATGTACCCAGTAGTCATTCAGGAGCAGGTTGTTCAGTTTCCATGTAGTTGAGCGGTTTTGAGTGAGTTTCTTAATCCTGAGTTCTTGTTTGATTGCACTGTGGTCTGAGATACAGTTTGTTATAATTTCTGTTCTTTTACATTTGCTGAGGAGTGCTTTACTTCCAACTATGTGGTCAATTTTGGAATAGGTGTGGTGTGGTGCTGAAAAAAATGTATATTCTGTTGATTTGGGGTGGAGAGTTCTGTAGATGTCTATTAGGTCCGCTTGGTGCAGAGCTGAGTTCAATTCCTGGGTATCCTTGTTAACTTTCTGTCTCATTGATCTGTCTAATGTTGACAGTGGGGTGTTAAAGTTTCCCATTATTATTGTGTGGGAATCTGAGTCTCTTTGTAGGTCACTAAGGACTTGCTTTATGAATCTGGGTGCTCCTGTATTGGGTGTATATATATTTAGGATAGTTAGCTCTTCTTGTTGAATTGATACCTTTACCATTATGCAATGGCCTTCTTTGTCTCTTTTGATCTTCATTGGTTTAAAGTCTGTTTTATCAGAGACCAGGATTGCAACCCCTGCCTTTTTTTGTTTTCCATTTGCTTGATACATCTTCCTCCATCCCTTTTTTTTGAGCCTATGTCTGTCTCTGCATGTGAGATGGGTTTCCTGAATACAGCACATTGATGGTTCTTGACTCTTTATCCAATTTGCCAGTCTGTGTCTTTTAATTGGAGCATTTAGCCCATTTACATTTAAAGTTAATACTGTTATGTGTGAATTTGATCCTGTCATTATGATGTTAGCTGGTTATTTTGCTCATTAGTTGATGCAGTTTCCTCCTAGCCTCGATGATCTTTACATTTTGGCATGTTTTTGCAGTGGCTGGTACCGGTTGTTCCTTTCCATGTTTAGTGCTTCCTTCAGGAGCTCTTTTAGGGCAGGCCTGGTGGTGACAAAATCTCTCAGCATTTGCTTGTCTGTAAAGTATTTTATTTCTCCTTCACTTATGAATGTTAGTTTGGCTGGATATGAAATTCTGGGTCAAAAATTCTTTTCTTTAAGAATGTTGAATATTGGCCCCCACTCTCTTCTGGATTGTAGAGTTTCTGCCGAGAGATCCGCTGTTAGCCTGATGGGCTTCCCTTTGTGGGTAACCCGACCTTTCTCTCTGGCTGCCCTTAACATTTTTTCCTTCATTTCAACTTTGGTGAATCTGACAATTATGTGTCTTGGAGTTGCTCTTCTTGAGGAGTATCTTTTAAATGTATATTTATTTATATTTGCTTATCCAATCTTATAAAGAATGATTTCACAAGTAGTTAGTCCCTGCTCACCTTCTTTTGATATTCCTAATATAGTCTTGTAATGGATTACTTGGGATTTTTATTCTTCTGTATTTTAAAATCATGAATCTCAAACATCTCTATCCACCAAAGAAACTTTTGAACTAAAAAACGCACACAGACAGATCACATTTTTGAAGGATTCAATTTCAAAATAAAGTTATTTCCTACTTAGCCCTGCAGAATGAGGTATCTTCTGTTGATAAAGTTGTGCAAATAATGAATTTCAATCATTGAAATATTCTAAAAATGTGTTATCTTGCCTAAGTAATTGTTTCTATGCCTTTAGCTATTAAAAACATGAAAACACAATCCTTTATAAAAGCACATATTTTTACCTTCCATTCGAGTAATTTTTATTAGTCAAGGAATTTTGTATAGGTATATCTTTGGTGAAACTTTTTAATATAATTGTGTTTTTCTGGTTATAAAATGATGCAGTTTCATTAAAAACATTTATAAAGCAGAAAAATACATAGAATATAAAAATCATCCATATTTTCTTGGCCAGCAAATCATTATCTTAAAAATATCTTAAAATCTATAAATAATAATTTTTAATGGAATTGGGATCATTTATAAGTTTGTTTACTACTTGTCTCTTAACAATAATGTATAATCTAATGGTTAGTGGAAAATTCATCATATGATGTTTTCATTATTTAATAAATTCCTCATTCTTAGACATTTAGATTGTTTTCATATTTTTCACTGTTATATATAATGATGTGATGAACATTTTTGAAAATAAATAATCATGTGGTTTTGTGTTAACTGCCTTACATACTTCATTTGGAGTTAAATCACTGAGTAAAAAGATTTACATCTCCTCCCACACTCTGCCTTCTCTTATGTGATTTAGTACCTTTTGTTTGCCTTAATCTCTTTCTGCAAAGTAAGAAAGTGATCTGAAAAACTAATTTATATACAGTGTTGTTAATTTGTATGCGTTTTCCTGCCCCTTTCCCTTGCTCAGCTGTCCTAGACCAATTTTGGGAAGCAGACTCCACAGACAGAGGTTTGTTTGCAGAAGATTTAGTGGGGAATGTTGTCAGCAACAATACAATAAGGGGAGTGAGGGAAGGGGGTTGAGCAGGAGAGGCTGAACTCGCGTGCAATAACAGGAAAGTCTCCAGCCATCCCAAGGGGAGCTCTGGGGCTCAGAATTCCCCTCAGAGTGTTCTTGAATTGAGATAGATCTCTGAATCCAACTTCCTCCTGCCACTCCCATTGACCAGTCCTTAGTTTGGTATAGGGTGCCTTGGGCAAGGCAGTGGACATGCTTAATAGCTGGGTAAGATGAGGGCTTCATCCCAAAGTGGCCGTCTGGGGAGTGAACCACTGGGTGTTCATCATGTCAGCCTCGTGGATTTTGTGTTATCAACGAAGAAGGGGAGAGGGGGTGAAGTGTGAGTCAAAACAGATGATTCTCCACTGGGAAAATTTTAGTCTTTCTTGCCTGTTACCTAAATTGGAAAATGTATGTGAGGAGGATCTTCCTCAGATCTCTTCAGCCTCTTTCTCATAATGCTGCTCTAGAACTCAAAATGTCCTGCTCTACGACTCAAAACCAAACAAACATTGTTATTTGTTGGTGAAAGGGGCACCTAGAAGCATTTACTGACCGAGCAGTGACTTTAACATTATTTTATGTATCAATGTCACCAGTTTAGAGGATTTCACTACATTAACAAGTCCTACTGTGAAAATAACTATAGTATTACTGATTATATAACAAGGAGAAATACTATATTTTGACCATTAAACTATTTTTTTTAACTAGGGTGACATTTAGCAATTTACCATTTCCAGCAATCTAAATGTTTATGTCACAGGAACCACATATTAAATTATCTGGAAATTTATTTCTCAGGAGGATCACCAGGGAGTCAGAAAATAATAATAATTAATAACACAACTATAACAACTTGACATTTTATAAGGACAAAGTATACAGGTTAATCACTAATATTGTAATTTTTTTAGCAGCCATTGAACTAAATTTTGACAATTGAAAAGAATTTCATTATGAACTCCTGATGATTTGCCTCCCACCTCCAAATAGTCCACCTGTCATTCTTTATGAAATATTTATTGTATGGGGGCTGGGGGTGGTGGTTCACACCTGTAATCCCAGCACTTTGGGAGGCCAAGGCAGGAGGATCACTTGAGGTCAGGAGTTTGAGATTAGTCTAAGCAACAGAGTGAGATCCTCTCTCTAAAAAATATATATAATTTATTGCATAGGAAGTATTTTGGGGGGATAGTTTAATTACTGTTGTACCTGGTTGTACTTGATGAATATTCACATTTTTTCTGCTCTCTAAAATGAAAATTTAGCATCATTTAACAACACTAAAAGACATCATGGAAGCATAATTCTTTATTGCCATATTTTGGAATGGGATAAATAGGATGAGAGTTGTTTAAAATACATTTTACTCTGTCTCTCCCACTGAATGAAACTATGCATCCTGGACAGAATACATAAAGCAGATATTTGAGGTATCTAAAAAATAAATAATAGCAGATGTAGTGGGAAGAAGACCAGAATTTGTTCATTTTTTCCTCTGGTATCTTCTGGCTTAGACTCAAGGCAGCCTGAGACCTGAGAGAGCACCTTGTCATAGACACACAGCTGCAGATGCCATTTAGTTCAGACTCAAAGAGCATGGAAGTGACCTCTTCTTAGTGGCAGTGGTGGCAGTGAACGCTCTCAGAGGCTTTAAATTCTGAAGGAAGAGAATTTTTATTTGAGGAAGTCTGGTCCCAAGATGGCAGAGCAAACCTTCTTGCTGTTTTTCTATCTCCATCCTCCTACCATTTAGTGTGGATGCAGCGGCAGGAAGTAGGTGGCAGGGAAGGGGATAAATAAAGCCCCAGCTTTTTGGCTGGAGGACTGAAAAGAAGAGCTCCTAGGAACCAGTAAGTAGGAAAGAGATAGCACAGAGGGAGAAGCTTGGGAAAGGGGTCCCATGGAGTTGTTCACAAATTTCTGAGCTCTTTTTACAGCCACAGTCCTCTGGTGAGGACTGATAATAGAATAGTATGCTTGTTTATGTCCTTATCTGTTGGATGCAGCCTTTATTATTTACTTATTTATTCAGCAAAATATCTTGTCCTTGTTGGCGAGGTGCCCTATGAAATGTGATGGAGTCTTTTTCTAAGGCGGAGTGACTTATGTTCAAAGGCTGTCTTTACATATGGGCTCCTTACTTAGTTGCTCAGCGTCTCAGGCTTGCCATCTGGAAAATGGATAGAATTCTCACTACCTTCAAGAACTGTTATGAGGATTAAATGAATTAATGTACACTAAGCAACTGAACCTAACAAATGTTTCTTTCTCTGTGGCATTTGGTTTTTAGCTTTCCTATCCATTTCCTAAGTATCAGGCCCTTAGTTTTCATGTTTAGCACTCCTTTAGTCTGTCAATTTTACTAAGTTGTAGGATGATTTAGAAGCTTCCTAAGAATCACATGTTAAATAAAAAAAGAATAAAGGTCTTAAAGGAAGGAGTGCTAAGATAAAACCTATGGTAACCTGCTGCCCTTTTTCTTACTTCTGAAGAGTTGAGGTTGTCAGAAAACTAATATTTAGATAGGGGCTTATCTGGTTCATAATATTCTAAACAACACTGCTACCATTACTATTATTACTAACTAAAACTACTTAGGATGTGTCAGGTATTGACATTCTACATATATTAATTTATTTAATTCTTACAATAACGTGATAAGGTGGGTACCATATTATTCTAAATTTACAGAATGTGTAACAAAAACATCACTTTATTGCCTTAGTCTTGTTATTTGTATTATTAAAAAAACAACTATTGAGTACTGGTCTTAAATTAATTATACAATTAGCTAATATTTGGTTATCTTTTTAGGAAAATGAGCCTTAATATGGGCAATGCCTTTTTTCCTGCTCCATAAAACAGACCAACCCTCCTTGCAGGCTTAAGGCTAAAAACCCAGAATCTAATAACAACTTGAATGTTGGAGTTGCACCAAGGTTTTTGCAATGTAAATTCCTTCCATTACCTTAGTTCAGGTCCTAAGCTTCTCTAGTTTAAATTATTACAATTGATTTCTTTTTATTTATTTATTTAGTTTTTTTGAGACGAAGTCTCGCTGTCTCCCAGGCTGGAGTGCGGTGGCACGATCTCAACTCACTGCAACCTCCACTTCCCAGGTTCAAGCGATTCTCCTGCCTCAGCCTCCTGAGTAGCTGGGACTACAGGCACCCACCACCACACCCAGCTAATTTTTGTATTTTTAGTAGAGACGGGGTTTCACCATGTTGGCCAGGCTGGTCTTGAACTCCTGACCTCAGGTAATCCACCTGCCTTGGCCTCCTAAACTGCTGAGATTACAGGCATGAGCTGTTGCGCCCAGCCTATTACAATTGATTTCTTACTGAGCATACGAATCTCTTCTTCATTGACTGCATCCTCCACCCTCACTGCTTGAATTATTTTTATTATTTACATGCCTGGTTTAAAAAATAATGGCTGCTCAATAAAGTAGGACCTTTTTCTTTCTTTCTTTTTTTTTTTTTTTGACTGAGCACAGGGGACTTTACTAATAGGACATGATGAGGTGGAGCTCCCTAGGCCCCTCCCTTTTCAGGTGGTCTGTGTGGAAATTGTGAAGAGGAGAGATCCTCAGTGTTGTGAGGTCTGAGTGCGGCAGGGACTCCCCAGCAGCTGAGGGCCTCTCTCTTCCTCTTGTACTCTCGCTGGGGCTGGTGGTCCGGGGGCCTTACTCCTTGGAAGCCATGTGGGCCATGAGGTCCACCACCCTGTTGCTGTAGCCAAATTCATTGTCATACCAGGAAATGAGCTTGACAAAGTGGTTGTTGAGGGTAATGCCAGCCCCAGCATCAAAGGTGGAAGACTGTGTATCACTGTTGAAGTCGGAGGGGACAATCTGCTGCTCAGTGTAGCCCAGGATGCCCTTGATAGGGTCCTCTGAAGCCTGCTTCACCACCTTCTTGATGTCATCCTATTTGGCAGGTTTTCCAGATGGCAGGTCAGGTCCACGACCAACACCTTGGCGGTGGGGACATGGGAGGCCATGCCAGTGAGCTTCTTGTTCAGCTCAGGGATGACCTTGACCATTTCCTTGGCAATGCTAGTAGATGCAGGTATGATGTTCTCGAGAGCCCTGTGCACAGTTTCCTGGAAGGGCCATCCACAGTTTTCTGGGTGGTAGTGATGACATGGACTGTCATCAAGAGTCTTCCCACAATACCAGAGTTGTCATGGATGACCTTGGCCAGGAGTGCTAAGCAGTTGGTGGTACAGGAGGCATTGCTGATGATCTTAAGGCTGTTGTCATACTTCTCATAATTCACTTTCATCATGAACATTATGGCTTCAGTAGAGGGGGCAGGGATCATGACCCTTTTGGCCCCCCCCTTGCAAATGAGCCCCAGCCTTCTCCATGGCGGTGAAGATGCTGGTGGACTCCACAACGTACTCAATGCCAGCATCGCCCCATTTGATTTTGGTGGGATCTTACTCCTGGAAGATGGTGATGGGATTTCCATTGATGACAAGTTTCCCGTTCTCAGCCTTGACGGTGCCGTGGAACTTGCCATGGGTGGAATCATACTGGAGCATGTAGGCCAGGTAGTTGAGGTCAATGAAAGGGTCATTGATGGCAACAACATCCACTTTACCAGAGTTAAAAGCAGCCCTAGTGACCAGGCACCCAGTATAGCCAAATTCGTTGACTCTGGCCTTCACGTTCACCATTGTGTCTCGGGGATGTGGCAGGCACTGTGCTGCACAAGAAAATGTGGCTGTCTCTAATGGGAGAAGGGAGCCAAAATAGGGCTTATTCTATGCTTCTAAGAACTGAATCCTGGCCTCACTTATTTCTCTAATGCTGTCTCCTCTGACTGAAAGTAGCAAACAGAAAGCCCCTTATCCAGTCACACAAATACAGTCATCATTCATGACTTTGCTGCAGAATTTATCTTTCACTCTTAATTAAGTTGTGATAATAATTTTATTGTTTACTATTTATTGAGGACTTACATTGTACCAGGGTTTGTTCTAAGCTCTTTGTGTGGACCTATTTTATAGATAAAAGAGCTGAAGTTTAGAGAAGTAGTTTGCCCAGCATCATACATTCTGTAAGTGGGGTTGCTGAGATTTGAACTCTCAGCATTCTAATACAAGCCTGAGTTTTTAGCCATGATACATATTGCTACCTGCTTATTTCTCACATTGAAGAATGGAAAGGATCACACTGACACTGCAAACCTAACATATACATCTTGTTTCCAGGAGGCAATAAGATAAATTGCATGGAAGGTCTCTTGGGAGGAATTTGGATGTTGTTACTGTCCCTTACCCTGAAGGTAATTATAAGATCTTTTGAGCCCAGAGCTTGGCAATAGTTGCCAGTGTTGATAAGCCAAAGGTGGGGTATTTTCCTTTTTCCCCTGGTTAAAGATCAATTCACTTCTTTCATGTTTTCTTTTTAGTTGATGATAAAGGAGAAGAATAAAAGGATAACAGATGTGAATACTTAATCATGTTGCTTAATATTATGGAGTGACATAAAAATATGGTTTGCTTTATCTAGACAGATGTGGTTTTATAAAATAATCATGGTCTTTTTGTTTGCCATGTAGAGTAATTATGCACAAAAATGGGAGTGTACATTCTGGAAAGGTCATCTTGACTTTTAAAGGGTTTCTTTAGGCATTCATGATTGTCACTTTCTGATCAGTATGGGACAAGTTGGGATACATAAAACTCTATTCTGTGTTAAAGGAATATTTCAAAGATTCCATGTTTAACGAAATAAAGTATTGCCTAGAAATTAGAGAGTTGTGGTTACTTGCACTAATTCATTCTGAAGTTTTCTGAATGCTCTTTTAAAAATCCGTAGCTGTTTCTTAGTTTCTTATTTCTTTCAGATATCAAGAAATGCGGATTTCCAATGCACTTAGCTTATGCTCAATATTGAGTGAAATAATTAATTTAGCATGTCCATGATGATACTAAATTAGTAATTCAGGGTAGTTAAAATTGCAGTGGATGCTGAACTGATCCAAGAAACAGTTTCAACCTTGTGAACTGGTTTGGCATTAGTAGTCTATCATTAAATAGTAATTAAACATCAAAGGCTTGAAATGGCCCATTATATGCAACAGAAAGTTTGTGTGTTAGAATAAGACACTTGAATTAATATATATTTCATAATTTTATATAGCAATTATGTGGTGATAAACAGTATAATTATTTTATTTTTTATGAGTTCATTGTCTACATTTTATATTTTACATAGTAGTTATGGAGAAATTGCCTACTCTGTGATGATAAACAGAAGACTTTTTATTATTTTTAAACTCATTTTCTAAAAAGATAACACAAAATTGGTTTATTTTATTTTATTTATTTATTTTTGAGACAAGGTCTCACTCTGTTGCCCAGGCTGAAATGCAATGGCTCAATCTTGGCTCGCTGCAACCTCCACCTGATAGGCTCAAGTGATCCTCCCACCTCAGCCTCCCAAGTAGCTAGGACTACAGATGCACTACTATACTCAGCTAATTAATTAATTTTTTTTTTTTTTTGGAGAGACAAGGTCTCACTATATTGCCCAGGCTGGTCTCAAACTCCCGGGCCCAAGCGATCCTCTCATCTCGGCCTCCCAAAGTGCTGGAATTACAGGCATGAGCCACCATGCCCAGCTAATTTTCTTTTAAATCCCTATACAGAATATACTTTGAATATGGATTTTGTTTTTGTAACTCATATTTGAAAAATATCTCTTTTAAAAAATCATACAAATATTGAAAGTATTTGAGATTTTTTAACCTAAATCAGGAATTTGTTTTAACATCTGTTATCAGTCATCTGAAGCCACGATACTTGGTTTTTCAAGCCATTCCACTTTATGATGTGAACATGCATGATGCATGCAAGGAAGAGTAACATTTCATACTATGTGCAAAATTGTCAAACCTTGTATCTTTGGTATGTGGGAGGTTGGGGAAGTGAAAAATGAATCTGTTTTATTAGGGGCAGTGGTATATTATGGTGTATGGGTCATCATTGTGAATTACAGGGAAAGTGGCGTAGCATTTGGGATTGATCCACATGCCACCAATAAATCTTGGCCCAAATCAAATCGAAATAGCACAAGAATTAAGATAGTTAACATTTGGCAGGGCACGGTGGCTCACGCCTGTGATCCCAGTACTTTGGAAGGCCGAGGCGGGCAGATCACGAGGTCAGGAGATCGAGACCATGCTGGCTAACATGGTGAAAACCCCTCTCTACTAAAAAAAAAATACAAAAAATTAGCTGAGCATGGTGGCATGCACCTGTAGTCCCAGCTACTTGGAAAGGTAAGGCAGAAGAATTGCTTGAACCTGGGAGGGGGAGGTTGCAGTGACCCAAGACTGCACCACTGGACTCCAGCCTGGGTGACAGAGCGAGGAGGCTCCATCTCAAAAAAAAAAAAAAAAAAAAAAGCTAATATTTATCAATGGTTAATTATGTACCTGGCACACTTCTAAGTGTTTAAAGTGTATTAAATCATTAATCCTCACAAAAACCTTTAAAAATAAATACTGTTATTAATTAGATACCAGCAGGGGTGAGCATTGTATAGAGGAGCAAACAGGTATGGAGTGGTTGAGTAGCTTGCTGCACAACTAGAAAGTGGCGGTGCTGAAATTGAACTCCGGCAGTTTGGCTACCCAGTCAGCACTCCTAACTATTTATTAAATAAATATCTCCCTTGGGACTTTGATTGAGGTCTAAGTCATAGAAATAGTCTGTTTTCCTGAGTTTTTCTTCATTAAGATGAAAGTTCTAACTTCTTGCCAGTAAATGTCTAATTTATCCGGAATTTATATCTTCAGGATATTCGAGTCTTAGAGTTTGTTTTATTGTCCCAGTGGTCAGTTTAATGTTGAGCTTAAGTCATTTATGAATTCAGTCCTTTTGTTTTTATGAAGATGTAGAAAATACTCTATGGCTTTCTTTTCTTTTTCTTTTTGTAGAGATGGAGTCTCGCTCTGTCGCCCAGGCTGGAGTGCAGTAGCACGATCTCCGCTCACTGCAACCTCCGCTTCCGGGTTTCAAGCAATTCTCCTGCCTCAGCCTCCCAAGTAGCTGGGACTACAGGCACTTGCCGCCATGCCCAGCTAAAGAAAATATTCTATGGCTTTCCTGTGGGTTGCTCCTAAGCTTCCTCCAAGATATTTCTTCTGTCTTTCTCCTCTTTCCAGACGCACAGCCACCCATCTAGCTTGGGCTCTCTTTAGCCTCCTCCGTGGTAGTCCTAACTCTAGTCTCCTTACAATTTATTTTCTAGATTAACTTAAGCAATGTTCTAATCACAAACTTTACTATTGTCTCTCCATTTATCATTATATACAATCCAAGTCCCTTAATGTGATAGCCCAAAGTCTTGTTGCTCTGGATCTACTTTTCTTGTATTATCTTAAAATTCTTAATCATCATGGAAGCTAACATTTATTGAGCATTTACTATATAACAAGCACTGTGCTTACTTCCAAACATACAAAGATGAATAATAGAACATACTTTCTCCCTTTGTGATTATCACAGGGATTATCTCCTTAATCTTTGTGGAAACCATATGAGCTATGTAATATTATTAACTCCATTTTAATGAAGAGGAAACGAAGGCTTGAAGAGTTTATGTAACTTATTCAAGGTCACAAGAGAACCATGTGGTAGAGCTGGGATTCACACCCTCACTTTTAAGCCCTATACAATACTCCCCATGTCAACAAATTTTCTAACCCTAACCCATCTTTAGACGTATGGGGCTACTCACCTCTCCCTTTATATCCCTCACTTTTTTCTCTTCATTATCCTGTTTTATGTCATTTTATCCTCCTTGTATGTAGGTCTCAATTTTTTTCCTTATTTCTGACTATTGAGTAACAACTGCCTTCAACCTGTGGATATAATTGACTTCTCCCACCACAGAACCAAAGCTTCATTTATTTTCTGAACTCCCATAGTGCTATAACCTTGTATGCTGGTTATACAGACTATATGATGAGCTTTATCGAGTGCTAAAATTTTTTTTAGGAATAAAAGCTTCTAATTATGTATCATAAGTAAATTCTCAGAGAAGCTGATTCAGACTTTCCACCAAAGGGTTGTGTTGGTACAGAAAACATAAACATCAACCACATTTTAGCACAATTTTCATCATTCTCTTGTGGTTTGACTTTTCTGATGATGTCTAAACTTAGACATAAAAGGAAACCCCGCCTTATATGGATGACATGGAATGGAAAAGAAGCTCCATGGCTTTCCTGTTTCGCTGGTGGGTTTGACCTTTTCCACACGTGCATTTACTTTGAACTCCTCCTAAGTTAGGTGCTACGTGAATACAAGTTATAATTAACATGCTTTCTTTGGGTCTCCTTGAACAAAATATTCTCTCTCATGATATGCTATGCATATTTACTTTGAATGAATAATAGTTTTGAATTTGGATTTAGAAAGCAGATAATGTGACTGAAATCCATGTTTCTTCTTTGCCTTTAATCTAGGGCTGCAGGATGGGGCCCAAATGTGAAGGGAATAAAACATGAGAGAACGTTGTTTAGCCACGAAATAACCAGGGATAAGAGGTTTAGCTTATAGGCTCTAATCAAACGTGTTATTTTTCATTGAAAACTGGCGTATGGTATCACTATGCAGCTGTTAACCAGCTGTTTCCTTTCTACTGGGGTTCTTGTGTGCTCTCTGCTTTAAATTTATGTGTTGCTTGGGATCCCGAAGGATAAAATAGTACTTGTAGGTTCAACGTAGTGGTTGGAATAGTTGTTTGTGTGTTTTCAGACTTTTTAGTTTAATGCAACATGTTTAAAATGTTTTCTTCTAATTGCTATTGTATGTAAATGTTTATTTAATAATGCTCAAGTGAGAGAAGATATAGAAACAATTCATAGGCTAATTCAAACCATGTATTTCCCTCTCTTGTTTGCCCTACACTAATCTGCCAAGCCTCTATGATTGTCTCAGTTCTCCATTTAGCACCGAAGTTAGTTTTGAACCCTGAAAAAAGAGACATTTATATACTTAATTATTTACATATAATAATAAATATCATGGTCATGTAATGGCTACTTCAGTCATTTTATTTCCGGAATTGGTTCCTTCCAGTGGGTTCTTGGTCTCGCTGACTTCAAGAATGAAGCCACGGACCCACGTGGTGAGTGTTACAATTCCTAAAGATGGTGTGTCTGGAGTTCGTTCCTTCAGATGCTCAGATGTGTCTAGAGTTTCTTCCTTCTGGTGGGTTTGTGGTCTTGCTGACTTCAGGAGTGAAGCCACAGACCTTTGCAGTGAGTGTTACAGCTCTTAAAGGTGGCGTGTCCAGACTTGTTCATTCCTCCCAGTGGTTTGTGATCTTGCTGACTTCAGGAGTGAAGCCACAGACCTTTGCAGTGAGTGTTACAGCTCTTAAAGATGGCATGTCCAGGGTTGTCTGTCCCTCCTGGTGGGTTCGTGATCTCGCTGGCTTCAGGAGTGAAGCTGCAGACCTTCGCAGTGAATGTTACAGCTCATAAAGGTAGTGGGGACCCAAAGAGTGAACAGCAGCAAGATTTATTGCAAAGAGCGAAAGAACAAAGCTTCCACAGCATGGAAGGGGACCCCAGTGGGTTGCCAGGGCTGGCTCAGGTGGCCAGCTTTTATTCCCTTATTTGGCCCTGCCCACGTCCTGCTGATTCGTCCATTTTACAGAGCACTGATTGGTCCATTTTTACAGAGTTATGATTGGTGCATTTACAAACCTTTAGCTAGACACAGAGAGCTGATTGGTGCATTTTTACAGAGTGCTGATTGGTTCATTTACAATCCTCTAGCTAGACACAGAGTGCTGATTGGTGCATTTACAATCCTTTTGCTAGGCAGAAAAGTTCTCCAAGTCTCCAGCCAACCCAGAAGCCCAGCCAGCTTCACCTCTCAATTTCATGCCTTCACTGGCCTGATGACAGAGTTTCACCAACAGAAGAAAATCTTTTGGTTTGTCACAGTGTGTATGGTCTGGGGTCAAATATGTCAAAGAATTGTAAACAAAGGCCTGTAGACAGTATATCAGTGCTATGGTTTGAATGTGTCCTCCAAAGTTCATGTGTTGGAATCTTAATTCTCAATGCCATAGGTTTGAGAGGTGGGACTTTTAAGAAATGGTTAGGTTATAAGACCACACCTAGTCTCATGAATGGATTAATGCCATTAGTGCAGGAGTGAATTAGTTGTCACAGAAGTGAGTTCCTGATACATGGATAAATTTGGTCCCCTTCTTCCCCCTCTGTCATGCTCTTTTGCCCTCCTGTCTTCTGCCATGGGATTACACAGCAAGAGGGCCCTCACAAGATACAGCCCCTTGATTTTGGACTTCCCAGCCTGAGCCAAATACATTCATGAGCCAAATACATTTCTTTCTTTATAAATTACCCAGTCTTAGGTATTTTGTTAGAGCAGCATAAAACAGACTAAGACAATTAGAATTCCTACTAAGGATTCACATGGTATGGAGTTTAAACATAATGGAATATGTTTATGTTATCCTTTTTATTATTAGAAGGTTGAGATTTTATTATTACAAGGTTGAGATTAGGAAAATAATACATAACACTTATAACACTTACTACACACTAAGCTTTCTACATGTATTAATTTATTTAACCTTCTTGATAAGTACTGTTAACGTCTTTGTTTTATAGGTAAACTGAGACAAAAAATGTTAAGAAAAGTGTACATAGTTACACAACTTGTAATAATCAGAGAAGGATTTAAATGTAGGTAGATTAGTTCTTTATACTAGACTGCCTTGAGTTGTTGCAAGGAGTTAATAATTAATCAGATTACTAATTTCAGAAGTAGTCTAGTGGCATGTGCCTCTATAATTCCTGTGTTTGGTATGTTTGATTGACTTCCCCTAAACTTTTAGAACTCTTTTTCGTGATTCCTGGGGAGCACCAGTGTGGGGGCAGCAAAGCTTCTATCTAGAGGATCAGTTAAGTCAAGATAAGGAATTTACAGTAGGTGTATTAGGATATATCAGGGTATACTAGTCAATGTCAGCCAAATGCAGAGTGAGTTGAGCTGGGATTACTATATCATGCTCCAACAATTCAAAGTTTTCATAGGGATCTCTCTTTTCTGAAACCAAGTATAAAACTCTCATACTTTCTCATGTGAATTTATGTTAAATTTCAGAGCATTCAAAGATTTTCTCACCCTAATGTTCCCTTGAATTAACTAGGTCAAACTGCTGAGCTCATAGGAGGGGCTTCTGAAATATGTTTGCTTGTTTGCTTTTGGATAGATGGGTAAGTGGATAATTGAGAGAAAGAAAAATAAAGTTCATATTAATAAAATTGTAACTTGCCGTGTTTCATTTTGTTACCAGGAAGTAATGGCAGTTTTTAAATGACTTAGTCTTCCTTCAAGGCATTGTCTCCTGCTAAGCCTCAATAGGCAGGTAGGGAAGAGAAGCTATTGAGAGAGGGAGTGCTCTCTAGATCGTTTTCTTTTTTCTTCCTGACCACAGTTAGCACAGAATATGGAATCATTTAATCTCCATGTTATCTTTGGTGTGGGCCAGGAATATAAGGAGGAACAGAAGCTAAAATAACACCACCACCACCAAACACAGAGAGGCTAAAATGAAATTACTGAGTTAATGACTGAGTCCTCTATAACAGCAACTTAATATATTGGCTGTGTAGGCCATGTTATTAAATTGTGGTTCCAGTGAGTATCGTAGAGCAAATAACTACAGCAAGAGTACTATTAAATTCTTAGCAAACCAGTAAATCCATACCTGCCAGTTAAGGGCAAAATATTTCTAATTTACACATTTAAGATGTATACATGCTACATTTGGCTTCAGAGCATTGGTTTCCTTGGATTTAAAGTGCATTTGTACATTAACTAGAAAAAATTGGTAGACTTTAACAATAGGGTGAAATACGCAAACCTGGGAAGAAATCAGTAGGCTTTAACTATAAGTTTAAAGAGCCAAAACAAGCCACCAAATGAAAAAGTGAAAGCTCATATGTGCTTTACACATAGCAGACATGCTAGAAATAATTAAGTAAATGTAGATGGACATGAATAGGTGGAGATAAACCTATGAATTAAGGCACCAAAATCTCAGGTTCTACTTGGGGAACGAGGATCTGCCGTCTGGGGAGGTAAAGTGAGCTAGTAAAATGACATGATCAACCATTGCTAGGATAAGCTGTTTAGTCAGAACACTAGCTAAGGTCTCAACTAAGGAGAATGAGTAAGTACTAATCATATTTAAAGACTCAGAGATCAACAGAAGCAAACTCCTTTATTATTTATTTATTATTATTATTAGGGATCTCACTCTGTCACCCAGGCTGGAGTGCAGTGGAATGAGTATAGCTCACTGCGGTCTTGAACCCCTGGGCTCAAATGATCTTCCCACTTCAGCCTCTTGAGTAGGGTGTAAGCCATCGTGTCCAGTGCAAAGTCCTTTATAAGGTGGCATACTTGCCTTGGGTAAAGACAAAGATGACCAGTGTTGGTGAGCAGTGTTATCCAGTAGATCCAGATGTTTTGCTATCAAGATCAAGAAAGTAGGTAAGGCAAAAGAACGGGCCCAGTCAGAGCAGAACACAGGGGCTGCCCTTGGGAGAAAAGTGGGACTAAACAGCATTTGGGATCAGAAAATCATTTTAATATAATGATTCAGGGTATTTTACTAGCCCACTTTCGAATTCTCTTCACCTAATCATTAAAAAGACTCCTATGGCTGGTGATTCAGAGAGCTCACAAAAGTCTAAATTGCATGTACAAAAGGATAAATGTAAAATTTTACACTTAGCTTAAGAAACAAGTGGATGATGGGTAGGGAGAACCAACTCAATCACACTTTGCAGGAAAATAAAACAAAACAAAACAAAACATTGCATTAGGAGTTTTAAAATTTAATCTCAACTGCCACAAGTCAACTGTGTGACTTTTGGCACAAGATCTTTTAAAATCTTAATTTTCTTATCTGAGAAAGAGGATGTTGGAAGAAGATCGTCTTTGAGGTTCTTCCTGGATTTAATTTTATAGTTCTATGGCGTCAAGTTTTCTTTTAAGTACCAATTCATATGAAGCAATGCTGTGGCATGTGATGCCAAAAATCTAATTAATTAGGAGAAATACAGAGACTAGATTATCCTACTGTATTCAGTGTAGTCGCTTCATTTGGCTGGACAATCAAGTTATGGTTGCCATGTATTTTGAAGTATATTAAAAAAATTACAGGAGATCTAGAGAAGGTTGACTGAGGTGGTTATTATTCTAGAAGCAATTGTATAGAAGAAATCATGAGATGAACTAGGGTTCATTAGTCCAGGCCAGAGAAGAAGGGAGTACTCAGTAACTTTCTTCCAGTATCCCCTCTCATAGCTCTAGGTGGAAGGCTGTAGGAAGATTTTCCCTAAAGCCTACATAAAAAGAAATAAAAAGACAAACCTTCAAATAATTGCAGTGTTCCAGTAGTAAACTGGATTGCTTTGTGATGAAACGATTTCCCTCACAAGGATGATGTTCAGGCAAAAGCTGAAAGACCATCTCTGTGGGGAAAGCTGGATTTGATGATCTTGAGGGTCCCAGGCACTCACAGGTGCTTCCATCCTGTGATTTGCTCAGTCTTGACATTAGTTTTGAAATTACAATAAAAACAAATTCGTGTGCTAATATCAGAAATGATCAATTTTTATGGCAAACTATTTTCTGATTAATCAGAAATAAAATATAATTGTCAAAACTCAGACAATTTCATTTAGTTCTAAATAAAGAACAATTGAAAACAGCAACATGATCTGGAGGTTTTTACAGTTCCTCTTGCTCCTTGGCATCTTTATCCTTCAAGAGCATTTCTCTGAGTGTATTTCTTTCACATCTAATACTGTCTTGGTGCCTGCTTCTTGCAGAATCTGAATTGACCTAGTAATAAACACACAATAAATATTAGCAATTTTCTCTTACTCTTTCCTCTGTGACTCAAAATCAATTTGTTTTCTTCCTGTGAATAGTTTGTTTACTGTTGGTGGATATAGAATTAAAGTGAGTTAGAATTTTATGTTGTTTTTCCTAACGGAACCATGGAAACGTTCTTGCTGTTTGATAGTTACAAAATGCCTCCTGAGTTTAGGCGGATAGTAACAATTTAGAATTGAATTGTAAACAGCATTTGGGACCAGAAAATCATTTTAATATGATGATTCAGGGTATTTTACTAGTAAAAATACTTAATATCACTTAGTATTTAGACTTCACATCTAACTGGACTAGATGACTATTTACGTGTAGACAGGACTTAGAGGTGGAACAGCAGGAGGAAATGTAGAAAGTCAAACACCTGGCTAGGGAAAAGTCCTTACACTGTCTGGATTTGGTGTCAGCCTCCCTTCTGTCTCCACCACTAGCATTTCCAGCCAATGCATCCCTGATTACTCAAAGCCAAGCATTTCCTGCAAAGTAGCAGGAGGGATAGGAAAGAGCATGTGCTTCCTGGTCTGGGAGGTGGCACAGGACTGCGGGGCAGCCAGTAATAGCAAACACCTAAAGTGGGAAAGGATTTGGTGATTTTGTGAACAGAACTTTGCTTTTCAGCAGAATGACACAATCATCTGTAGCATTTTAGTCTGGATTTAAGTCATAACTACTGAGAACACACTCACTGTAGAATCTTTGCTTTTGGGGCACCAGTGTAATAAGATAGACAGGACCGATACTGACTTACCCAGGGGAGAGAAACAAAGATACACCCAGCTCTTCCGGAGCATGGGGTGCCCTTGGTGGAAATAAGCAAACATTTTTTTTGCCCTGGGGTCAGTTAAGGTCATTCAGGAATCACTTCTTTGAGAAGGAGAGTCTTGAAGAGAGTCCAAGAGAAAAAGCATAAAGTTATGCTTTGAGTGGAGGGAAGGGTGTAATCATTCCAGTTAAAGGGAATTGCTGTCGATCATAGCTCTGAAGCAGAGAGAGTAATTTGTTAACCGGGGCCATGAACTTGGGTTTACCTTTGAAGTTCTTAAACACGGTATAAGCTGCATATTTTAAGAAGTAGAGTGAGCCTTAAGTATTTAAATTATTTAAATGTGTATCTCTCTTGTAGGGCATGGGAAGAGGAGCATAGTTTCTGTGGCCTCCCTAAGATGGCCTGCCACCTCTCCTGATGCTGGTGACTTCTTGTGATGGTGGGATAATATTAAGTGTTTGTTAAAGGAAGAAGTTCTTATTCCCAAGTGAGAGGCCATATAAACATAGAAATTAAAGACAAGGGATTTGGATGAGGTGCGGATATGAATTACAGTTTTATTTCTTGCTAGTCATGTCACCCTGGGAGAGTTAATTAATCTTTCTGAGCTTCAGTTTCCTTATGTAAAGGAATGGTGACAATATTAGCTCCTATCACAAAGGATTTTTGTGAGAATTCAGTGAGATGTGCCATGTACAATGTTTAGCACACAGTGCCAGAAATATTTTATGGGAGCACAGATTCAAAAATGACTAATTAGAGCAGTTACTGAAGCGTCTCAGTGCAACAGCTGTGTTTATTATTGAATTGCTTGCAAAAATGGGCACACATGGCTTTTTAAAATTTTTTATTAAAAGTAATTTATGATGGCTTTATTAAAATACATGACTAGCATAACTGGCTTTTATCACATAGAACAGTTTATGTTTTCATTAGTGAGATAAAAAGAAAAAGAAGATTTCCTGCATCCTGAATTAGAGCTATCATCTGTTAAAAATATTTATGACTAAGAAACAAAAGATAATTGTTTTTACAGGATAGGGGCTCAATATATAATTATAAAATGAATAGATTCACCTATTAAATAAATATTTGTTTTAAATAATGATAAGTGCTATAAAAAACAACATAGGGGGATATGATAGGGATTGGGCTGTGTGTGTTTGTAGATATTGTAGTGCTCTGAAATTTAGATTGGGCACTAGTCTTAATGTCTAAATTCCAAAATTACTTGAAAATTGCAACTTCCATTAAGTGTGCTCAACCTAAAAATTTCCAGAAGGTTTATGATAACACTCAAGTTTAAATTCAACATAATTGCAAAAAGTTGTATTTTGTTTATTTTCAGAGTTTATGAACTTTTTCTGATGTTTTCCTAATATATGAAAACGAAATTGGGAAAAAAATGTTACTTTCAGTTATTGGACCTACATCCTTCAGCATGGATTTGTTTTCCCCTTTGGCTAATGTTTCATTGACCTCTACAAGGCTAGCATTTCTAGAATACCAACCGAGTAAATTTTAGACTCTCCACAGTTGATTTTTGTTGACGCTATCAGAAACTGTCAAGAACTCATTTGGTAATTATAAGTTTTTGTGTTTGTATAATAGTTAATTTGCAATCATGTGCTGTTTTGTTGAATGTTTGAAGTTGGCTTGCTATTGATGTCCTTTTCCAGAATGCATTTTCCACATAGAATAGAATACATGCCTGAGTTCTCAGGTTTATTTATTCATTTTAAAATAATTTATCAAGTGCCTATCATGTGCTACATGGTTCTAGTATTAAATTGAACCCCATGCCACTGTGGGTATTCTATCCTTTTTAGCTCAAAAGTCAGAAATTTGATATAGTTCAACTTATTCAAAAACAAGTCCCCTTTAAGGAGCTTTCAATCTAATGTAAGGTTTTAGGTGTATAAAAAAAGAATGCCTCTAAAAATGTTTCTACTTAATTAAAAATTTTATGCCCGTGGAAATCTAAAATTCTGTATGTCAGAAATATTTCTGTATAATGAAATATACAATGAAAATATTTCGGTATAATGAAGTTATTTCCCTGATGCAAGGTCTTATTTAGAAGAGTTTGTTTTCTGCATGAAGCATCCAAAGTAATAAATGATTTCTTCATCCTTGCACCGTATCATCAAGAATTACTTATTTGTCCATTTTGTTGTGATTTTTAAAGCTAATTTAGAATCAAAACTGAAGTGAGAAGTTGAACAGTAGCGCAGTTTTGTTCCTGCTTGGAAAAAGTAATTAATCTTTAACTTCCCGTATTTCTACCTACTCTCTTTCAAAAGCACAAATAATTTTCCTTACCAGAAACCTCCTAAATTTCATAGCATTCACAGTATACACTGACATGATGTAGGAGAGGTGACATGTTATGTGCTTGAATTCAGAGTTTCTTCCCCCATTCTTTTTGATTTAATGACTGAAAAGAGTAGTGGCATATGGCACTACTATAACTTCCAGTATATCAGGATGATCAGTAAGTTGCAGACATAATAAACTAAAAATACTATTGATACTTTTTTGGAGATAGAATGATAGTTTTCTATGGATATGTTTATTTTGGCTAATATTATCAGCCCACTCATATGGCATATGTTCTTATTCAAAGCCCAATTATGGTATGATTCCTGTCAAAAATGTTCACTATTATACAAGTCCACAGAGGGCTTTGAATTATTGACCCTACTCAGTAAACTTAAGAGAGCTCCTTGTTGTTGGTCCCACTGGGGAAGGGGGAGCACAGGCAAGGTAGTGGAAGGCATAAAAAAGGAAAGCAAGGGGAGATGAATATGCAAAATGCTGTTATTTTAAACCCTCTTGTTTTAGTTTACATTCAAGGAATTGTAATGTAATGGAGAGAGCACAGAATTAAAAACTAAAATGATAGGATTCCGAGCAGGCTAAACTTAAAGTACCTTCCTCACGACAAGCCTACCTGCCTCTGTACCCATTGTTTCCCCCTCCCATTGTGGTTGGAGGTGACATTCCTTGCCATTGGGCCAATCCTCTTACCAACATCAGAAGCCCATTTCTTTCTTACCTGTTTTTATTATCCTCCTTCTCTTCTATATCTTCTCCTTCTCTCTTTCTACTGGATTTTCCTCATCAGCGTTTAAACATATAGAAGTCTTTTAATTTATAAATATCTCTTTATCCTACTTTCCCCTCCTCTTACCACCCTAATCCTCTCCGTCTTTACCTGTGCATAAGAAGTAGCACAGCAAGGCAACACTTGTCTTTACTCAACGGCTCCATTTCCTTAGCTCTCATTCATTAATTAATCTTCCTCTGAAAGGGCTAAACCAAAGTTATCAATCATCTCCCTGAAGCTAAGTTCCACAAACATTAATAAGTTTCTTATCACTTACCCTCTTATCAAAGCACAACAAAGCTGACCATGCCACTCCAGTAGATCCTCCACTGACTTGGTTTCCATGATACTAGATCCTTTTGGATTGTCTACTGCCTCTTGAGTTGCTCCTTCTCCTTCTTCATTTACCAGCCAGTGCTCCTCCATCTAATCTGAAACGCTGCACTTCTTCAAGCTTCAATCTTCGGCTCTCTTTTCTTCTCCTTAGACCAAGATTTCTCAATAGTTTTTGGGTCTTAAAGAATCCTTGACAAAAAATTATTGCTATAACTTCCAGTATATCAGCATGATCAGTAAGTTGCAGACATAATAAACTAAAAATACTATTAATACTCTTTTGGAGATAGAATGATAGTTTTCTATGGATATGTTTATTTTGTCTAGTATTATCAGCCCACTCATTTCGTGTGGTTCTCCTCCCACTAAGGATATCAACTTGAATGTAAGTCAATAGTATGAGTAGTGCACACTTTAGTTTTTCTTTTTTTTTTTAATTAAAATTTCTTCTGGATTTTTTAAACCTTATCCAAGTAGACTTAAAATTCTTACTACAAATGTCTACTATGTAATTAGTTTGTAATCCCAACACTTTAGGCGGCTGAGAAAGGAGGATCATTTGAGGCCAGGAGTTGAAAACCAGCCTGGTCAACATAGTGAGACCTTGTCTCTACAAAATAAAAAAAAAATTAGCCATATATGGTAGAACTTGCTTGTAGTCCCAACTACTCAGAAGGCTAAGGCAGAGCATCACTTAAGCCCAGGAATTTGGGGCTGCAGCGAGCTATGATTGTGCCACCACACTCCAGCCTGGGTGAGAGAGCAAGAGTCCATCTAAAAAAAAAAAAGACCAAAAAACGACCAAACCCCCCGCAAACCCATAAATTCTACTATAAAAAATGCTAACACGGTATGGTATGTGGTACATGGTGAATGGCAAGAGTGCTTTTTCCCTATTTACAACTAAAGATGACTTTTTAGCTAACCTTTCTTAAAAAAGGAAAGGCAATAAGCTTAGCTTGTCTTTTAAAAATTTAATTCCTTTATTTTCATTAATTCTTAAAACCCATGGGTTAACATAATAAATTTCTGTTAATAACTGGCTTAAGCCAAAATAATTTTTAAATTGTATTTACTTAGAAGCATTCAAAATGTCAACAACATGGCTGCAACTCTGTTTTTTTTTACAATTAGGGAGTTGTATTCAGTTATCAAAACAACAGTTATTTTGTATAAACTGCATCAGAGACAACTGAAGATGAAAGAACTACCATCTCCACATACAACTAATTTGTGCAGTGCACCAGAAAGAACCTGTTTAAATTTCCATGCCAATTTACAACCTCCATACTGTGCCAGGTAAGGTTAGTGGCTATTGAAAATACTACCTAGACAGGGCTATCTAAAGACACATTGGATAGTGTGTTAACTATATAAAAAAAGACACTGTACAATTTAAAAACAAATTTTATACAGCCTTACATTTCAATTTGTTTCTTCAAAAAGAGTCAGTTGTGTACAGGGGAGTTAAATGCTTTTAAGACAAGAAAAACACTGCACTAGAACCAACTTATTAACATTGTCATTATCTCCTCCTCCTCCTCCTTCTCCTCTTCCTCCTCCTCTTCTTCCTTCTTCTTCTCCCTATTCTTCATCATCTTTTTCCTCCTCCTCATCTTCATCTTCCTCCTCTTCCTTCTTGTTCTTACTCCCCCCCTTTTTTTTTCTTTGGCTACATCAGTCTTTCCTTTAGCTTAGTGTGCAGCAATATTCTTTGGGTATTTTTCCTTCAGCCTTGCATCCTTCTTTTTATAAGGCTGCCTGTCATCTGCAGCAGTGTCATTCCATGTCTCTGCCAGTTTCTTTGCAACAATGGATAGGCTGGGATGTTCTCTTTCGATTTTTGGGTGATACTCAGAAAAGAATGAGGCCGAAGGAGACCTCTTGGGTGCATTGGCATCTTTGAACTTCTTTTTTCTTTCTTCTTTAGGAGGGATATGGGTTTCATTTCTCTTTTGTAACGAGTATTGTCTACCTTTGCCGTGTCTTCAAATTTTTCTTTCTTCTTGGCAGACATGGTCTTCCACCTCTCTGGGCACTTCTTAGAAAACTCTGAGAAATTGACTGAACATTTGGGTGCTTCTTCTTCTGCTCCTCCCAGCAAGTTTGCACAAAGAATGCTGTGAAGATATTTTGCCTCTTGGCTTCTTAGGCTCTCCTTTGCCCAAGTTTAGTTGTTTTTCCTCAGCGAGGCACAGAATTATCCAGAATCACCCAGTGCCCATCTGGTTCTCACTTGCCCTGGCATTGTCTTTATGGAGTTCAATGTACTGCAACTGAGATTTACTTTTTTAAAAGTAAACTTGATAGGTTTAATTAAATAAAATTTGTCAGTTGAATTTAATATTATTTACAACACAAAGGTTTATTGGGAATGCTGAATAGTAAACCTCTTAAAATAATAAGTCAAAGCAGTGGAAATAAAAATACATTTTAGGACATATATAAAAATCAAAGTCTTTAGTTTAAAGCTGTAACAAATCATTTTCTTTGTGAGTGACATGATTAGGCTCAAATATAGACCTAGAAGTTACAAAATTGTTATGCAGATGTGTGTTGGTTTCCCAGTCTCTTTTATAGGCCTAAATATGCTTAAAAGTATTATTTGAATCAAAAGGAAATAATGAAATTTACACATGTAATTTGAAACTTGTGCTTTGTTTTTGCTGCAAAAATACTCAATTCTAGGTCAAATATATGAAGTAAGCATTCAACTACTTCATTTTCGACTACGATCAGACAATTTCTGTCCTTGTTTTTGGTGTTTCTTAAATAAGAAAATGTTGCTCATAAATCAAAAAAGTTGAAAACCACAGGAAAATATTCACTGCTTCACTGTAAATGGCAGGATACTCTGTCTTCATAGAAACCCAGAACTCATATAGGGGCAGAACTCTTACTGTCATTTGTAAGAATAATCAGACTTCAGCTCAAAGTTCTTCCTCTTCTCTGAAAATCAAGTTCTCATGTGAGGAGGAAATCTAGAGAAAGCATCCCTCACCAAGTCAGACACTTGGATTGAAGGGAAAAGTACACTCAGTGTTGCTCTGCAGTTCTCTGGATGGTTTTCAATATGCTCATATCCTCCTTCAATTTCAAGCCCAAGCAGCAGTTGAAACATTTCACATTTCCTTCTGTGACTTGTTTTTTCCTAAAGATTCAATTTCTTTAAATTCAAGAATCCTGTCATTTGAAATAAAAAAAAAAATTTCTGGGCCATACAAAGACTTGTTCATCTGGATAAGGTGGTGGAAAATGGCTGCGAAATAGCCTAGTTTCTGCAGCCATTCTTTATCTTGAAACCCTGTAGCAAAATCTGACCTAGTAATTTCTTGAAAGTGCTACCTTTCAGTTCAAACACCGTGTTGAGAACTCTTCCTCTGCTAACCCACTGGATGTAGAATAAGGTTTGTTAGGTGGCCTCCTTCAAGATTCTCATACCATCTTCAAGCCATCTTCAGTGAACTAGTCTGTGTTTAATAGTAATCATCCTTGTAGCATTACTCAGACTTTTTTTTTCATTTTGTATTTAAGAGTTTTCAACACCAGTAGCTCTCTGGAAAGAAATCAGTGTCTTGTGATGTCAGTGTGAAGATGAATTTTCTTGGGGCACCATCAACGCAGATGCCAGTGCCATTCTTGCAAAATAGACTTTCTGTTTTCAGATATAAAGATGAAGAGAAAAAGTACCTTGTCCTTTACTTGTTTTGGGCAACATTCTGCAGTAGAAAAAAAATGCTCTTAAATTTCAACATTATTTATAAATCTTACAAGTGCTACAGCATGATGTTTATTGGTGAAATTTGTTTATTCATCAAAATGGACAAAGAAGCTGTAATTTTTCAATGTATTATAAAAATACCTTCAGCATCATGTGGCATGCCATCAGTATGACAGCTTATTATGCTGGTTGAGAGCATGACTTTTTCAGTTTCTTGTATGGAATCTCATTCTAGCATTTTCCTAATTATGGCCTTACCTGCTATCATTATTAAGTTCTCACCAACTATACAACTTTTCCTTTTCTAGGCTATACTTTGTGCTTTTGGATAACGCCAAAATAACTTGCTTTCAGAGCCTTTTCCTTGAGTGTGACATTTTTTTAGAACAAAATATTTATTTTGCTTGAGATTCAAATTATTGTTTAAAATAATCAGCATCTTTATTTGTTAAATGGCTATAATTTGCAGTTAAATGTCTTTTCAATTTTGCTAGTTATTGCTGCACTTTTAGTTGTTTGGTATTGACTATGCACAATAGAATAGATCAACTTGGAGGTAAAACTCATTGTTAAGTAGCTTTCATTGTAAAGGTGAACTTCCTTTTGGATTCTCTGCACTGGGGCAGTGAATTGACTCAAAAGATTTTATTTCCTTATCCAACCTTATCAAAACTGTCCAGAAGCCTAAGCCTAGAATCTTTCTTTTTTTTAAATTTTATTATTATTATACTTTAAGTTTTAGGGTACATGTGCACAATGTGCAGGTTTGTCACATATGTATACATGTGCCATGTTGGTGTGCTGCACCCATTAACTCGTCATTTAGCATTAGGTATATCTCCTAATGCTGTCCCTCCCCACTCCCTCCACCCCACAACAGGCCCCAGTGTGTGATGTTCCCCTTCCTGTGTCCATGTGTTCTCATTGTTCAGTTCCCACCTATGAGTGAGAACATGTGGTGTTTGGTTTTTTGTCCTTGCGATAGTTTGCTGAGAATGATGGTTTCCAGTTTCATCCATGTCCCTACAAAGGACATGAACTCATCATTTTTTATGGCTGCATAGTATTCCATGGTGTATATGTGCCACATTTTCTTAATCCAGTCTGTCATTGTTGGACATTTGGGTTGGCTCCAAGTCTTTGCTATTGTGAATAGTGCTGCAATAAACATATGTGTGCATGTGTCTTTATAGCAGCATGATTTATAATCCTTTGGGTATATACCCAGTAATGGGATGGCTGGGTCAAATGGTATTTCTAGTTCTAGATCCCTGAGGAATCGCCACACTGACTTCCACAATGGTTGAACTAGTTTACAGTCCCACCAATAGTGTAAAAGTGTTCCTATTTTTCCACATCCTCTTCAGCACCTGTTGTTTCCTGACTTTTTAATGATTGCCATTCAAACTGGTGTGAGATGGTATCTCATTGTGGTTTTGATTTGCACTGTGGTCTGAGAGACAGGTTGTTATAATTTCTGTTCTTTTACATTTGCTGAGGGGTGCTTTACTTCCAACTATGTGGTCAGTTTTGGAATAGGTATGGTGTGGTGCTGAAAAGAATGTATATTCTGTTGCTTTGGGGTGGAGAGTTCTGTAGATGTCTATTAGGTCCGCTTGGTGCAGAGCTGAGTTTAATTCCTGGGTATCCTTGTTAACTTTCTGTCTCATTGATCTGTCTAATGTTGACAGTTGGGTGTTAAAGTCTCCCATTATTATTGTGTGGGAGTCTAAGTCTCTTTGTAGGTCACTAAGGACTTGCTTTATGAATCTGGGTGCTCCTGTATTGGGTGTATATATATTTAGGATAGTTAGCTCTTCTTGTTGAATTGATCCCTTTACCATTATGTAATGGCCTTCTTTGTCTCTTTTGATCTTTGTTGATTTAAAGTCTGTTTTATCAGAGACGAAGATTGCAACCCTTGCCTTTTTTTGTTTTCCATTTGCTTGGTAGATCTTCCTCCATCCCTTTATTTTGAGCCTATGTCTGTCTCTGCATGTGAGATGGGTTTCCTGAATACAGCACACTGATGGTTCTTGACTCTTTATTCAATTTGCCAGTCTGTGTCTTTTAATTGGAGCATTTAGCCCATTTACATTTAACGTTAATATTGTTATGTGTGAATTTGATCCTGTCATTATGATGTTAGCTGGTTATTTTGCTCGTTAGTTGATGCAGTTTCTTCCTAGCCTTGATGGTCTTTACAATTTGGCATGTTTTTGCAGTGGCTGGTACCGGTTGTTCCTTTCCATGTTTAGAGCTTCCTTCAGGAGCTCTTTTAGGGCAGGCCTGGTGGTGACAAAATCTCTCAGCATTTGCTTGTCTGTAAAGTATTTTATTTCTCCTTCACTTATGAAGCTTAGTTTGGCTGGATATGAGACTCTGGGTTGAAAATTCTTTTCTTTAAGAATGTTGAATATTGGTCCCCACTCTTCTGGCTTGTAGAGTTTCTGCTGACAGATCAGATATTAGTCTGATGGGCTTCCCTTTGTGGGTAACCTGACCTTTCTCTCTGGCTGCCCTTAACATTTTTTCGTTCATTTCAACTTTGGTTAATCTGACAATTATGTGTCTTGGAGTTGCTCTTCTCAAGGAGTATCTTTGTGGCGTTCTCTATATTTCCTGAATTTGAATGTTGGCCTGCCTTGCTAGATTGGAGAAGTTCTCCTGGGTAATATCCTGCAGAGTGTTTTCCAACTTGGTTCCATTCTCCCCGTCACTTTCAGGTACACCAATCAGACGTAGATTTGGTCTTTTCACATAGTCCCATATTTCTTGGAGGTTTTGTTCGTTTCTTTTTATTCTTTTTTCTCTAAACTTCTCGTTTCATTTCATTCATTTTGTCTTCCGTCACTGATATCCTTTCTTCCAGTTGATCGCATCGGCTACTGAGGCTTCTGCATTTGTCATGTAGCTCTCGTGCCTTGTTTATCAGCTCCATCAGGTCCTTTAAGGACTTCTCTGCATTGGTTATTCTAGTTATCCATTCATCTAATTTTTTTTCAAAGCTTTTAACTTCTTTGCCATTGTTTCGAATTTCCTCCTGTAGCTCAGAGTAGTTTGATCGTCTGAAGCCTTCTTCTCTCAACTCATCAAAGTCATTCTCTGTCCAGCTTTGTTCCATTGTTGGTGAGGAGCTGCATTCCTTTGGAGGAGGAGAGGCGTTCTGATTTTTAGAGTTTTCAGTTTTTCTGCTCTGTTTTTTTCCCATCTTTGTGGTTTTATCTACCTTTGGTCTTTGATGATGGTGATGTACAGATGGGTTTTTGGTGTGGATGTCCTTTCTGTTTGTTAGTTTTCCTTCTAACAGACAGGACCCTCAGCTGCAGGTCTGTTGGAGTTTGCTAGAGGTCCACTCCAGACCCTGTTTGCCTGGGTATCAGCAGTGGTGGCTGCAGAACAGCATATATTGGTGAACTGCAAATGCTGCTGCCTGATTGTTCCTCTAAAAGTTTTGTCTCTAAGGAGTACCCAGCCGTGTGAGGTGTCAGTCCGCCCCTACTGGGGGGTGCCTCCCAGTTAGGTTACTCGGGGGTCAGGGACCCACTTGAGGAGGCAGTCTGCCCATTCTCAGATCTCAAGCTGTGTGCTGGGAGAACCACTACTCTCTTCAAAGCTGTCAGAGAGGGACATTTAAGTCTGCAGAGGTTCCTGCTGTCTTTTTGTTTGTCTGTGCCCTGCCCCCAGAGGTGGAGCCTACAGAGGCAGGCAGGCCTCCTTGAGCTGTGGTGGGCTCCACCCAGTTCGAGCTTCCTGGCCGCTTTGTTTACCTAATCAAACAACTAACTTGGCAATGGCGGACGCCCCTCCCCCAGCCTCACTGCCACCTTGCAGTTTGATCATGGACTGCTGTGCTAGCAATGAGCGAGACTCTGTGGGCATAGGACTCTCTGAGCCAGGTGTGGGATATAATCTCCCAGTGTGCCGTTTTTTAAGCCCTTTGGAAAAGTGCAGTATTAGGGTGGGAGTGACCTGATTTTCCAGGTGCCATCTGTCACCCCTTTCTTTGACTAGGAAAGGGAATTCCCTGACCCCTTGCGCTTCCCGGGTGAGGCGATGCCTCGCCCTGCTTTGGCTCACACACAGTGAGCTGTACCCACTGTCCTGCACCTTCTGTCTGGCACTCCCCAGTGAGATGAACCTGGTACCTCACGCTGGGAGCTGTAGACTGAAGCTGTTCCTATTCGGCCATCTTGGCTCCTCCCCCTAGAATCTTTCTTTTCTATCTCATACTTCATCTTCAGAAATCATCAACCCAATGTTCAGATATATTTGTGAAACACAAATGCAGATAAAATATAAAACAGAAAGGTATGGCAGGGCACAGTGGCTCACGCCTGTAATCCCAGCACTTTGGGAGGCCGAGGCGGGCGGATC
The DNA here is from genome assembly GCF_009828535.3 of Hylobates moloch. Taxonomy (NCBI): domain Eukaryota; kingdom Metazoa; phylum Chordata; class Mammalia; order Primates; family Hylobatidae; genus Hylobates; species Hylobates moloch. Next base: position 153,417,295 of record NW_026652277.1, read on the forward strand.
ACAAGGTCAGGAGATTGAGACCAGCCTGGCCAACATGGTGAAACCCCGTCTCTACTAAAAATACAAAAATTAGCTGGGTGTGGTGGCACACGCCTGTAATCCCAGTTACTCCAGAGGCTGAGGCAGGAGAATTGCTTGAACCCAGGAGGGGGAGGTTGCAGTGACCTGAGATCATGCCATTGCACTCCAGCCTGGGTGCCAGGGCCAGACTCCACCTCAAAAAAATGAAACAAAACAAAACATAACAACAACAAAAAACAAAACAGAAAGGCACAATACCTGAGAAAATCTCAAGAAATGCAAAACCTACAATACAGTCTATTTTTAACTTACCAAATTCACATTCAACACTTATTACAACAACAAGCAGCAGGGATCAGATGAGTCTTGGTGTGTATAAGTATCTTCTTTAGGGTGAAAAGATCCCACGGATTGTCTGTTACACCTGTAGAGCTTATTTGCTTCCTTGTCAGTAGGCTGTGTATAAAGAGAGGTGGGAAAGGTAACTTGGAGGGAGAAGTTGGACATCATTTTCCTACCTTCCTCACTTTTGTGCAGCATAACACTCAACAGATATCCAAGGCCTCCCTCAGCTGGCATCAATATCTGAGAATGGATGTATCTAAATAAATATTGTCCTATGTACAGTAGGACAAAATCTGATGTTTAATATCTCTGTAATCAGTATTTCACATGGAAGCTCTCAAGAGATTTAGCAGCCCACTAGGATTCTGTAGAACTTCTGTTGAGAAAACTTGTTGAGACAATCTCACCTACACTCATGCCTTCAGTTATCTAACAGTTTCAAATTTATGTCTCCTGTTGGTTCTGGATTTAAAATTGCTGACTCACCATCTCCTCTTGAACATTTCATAGGCACATCAAACTCAGAATGCCTAAACTTAAATTCTCAATTGTGTCTCTACTCCCTCCCCAACCATGCAAAAAAGAAAATTGTGAGCCACTTTTGGTGTTGTTCCCCTCAGCAAATGGCACCAATGTCCACTAACTGCACACCCCAGCAACCTAGACATCATTCTTTACTCATTTCCCTTAACTGTACCTCGTATTCCATGTTTAATCAGTCTCTAATTCCTGTTGATTCTGTTTACTAAATGTCACAACGTTGAATCTTATTCTATATTCCCACCACTCCGAATCAAACTATTCCCTTTTTTAGGGCTGAATTTCCGGAAGAGTCTCTTAACTGGTCTTTCTTATCTACTATGAAACCAGTCCAAGCCATTCTCTACTTTGTTGCCAATTGGTTGATTTTCTAAAATGCAAAATCTTATCACGTTTCTCCCTGCTTAAAACTTCTCAATAACTACCAGCACATTGCTCTTAAGATGAAGACCAAAATCCTTAATAGGACATACAATGATGTGCATGATCATCCCCTGCTAACCTCTTCTCTGACTATTCCCTTCCCTTATTGTATTCCATCCATGAAGACTTATCAATCCCCTCTTTTAAGAGGCTCCCTCACGCTGTCTTCCCTCTGCTTATACACCTCCCACTCCTTTCATCTCACTCTTACTCATCCTTCAGATCTGAGTTTAAATGTCATTTCCTCAGAGAAGCAAGAAGTTCCTTAGTACTGTGTATTTCTGCCTAATTTCACTTACCACAATTCTAATTGCACAGTTTGTTGGTTATTATCTATCCCTGAAGCAACTCTGATTGCTCTTGAAAGGCGGGAAGTGCATTTGCTGTGTTTACCACCTATCTCCAGCATTAACACACAATAAAAACAATTGGTGGGACAAATGAGTAAATGAATTATTAAATTCACTAATTTGCTTCTTTCATGCTATTGCTCTCAAGTTTAGGAATAAAATTACTATACTCATTACATAAAAGAAATATGAATTTCTAATTTTAGTGTTTTTTACTAGTTGAACTTTTTACTATAAGCAAAATTGCTTAGCATTTGAAATACCTTTTTAAAAAATGTTGCCTAGTCTACCATCTCATGTATGTTGTAAGTTTTATGTGATTAAATAAGTTTTGATATGCAGCAAAATAACAACATGAAATTGTAAATTATACTAATAGTCTGTGACTTAATTAGCATGAAAAATATTCCCATTTGTTTATAAGACCAAATAAAAATATTAACTTGAGATTAGCACTGCAGCTGTTGAATATTTCAGTGCTATTAAATATTGGAGGACATAATTTAAAAATGTACAAAGATCATACACAGATTGTTTTATAGTTTTATTTTTCTTACTATTATTTAGAAAAAGAAATTTTGAAATCAGTGTTTCCCACAAAGAAAAATACTTAAATATGTAATTTTAATACATGCATATGCCAAAATTAATATTTATTTATTTTTGTTTGGATATAAGCCAACGTAGACATGAATGTAGTTCTTTTCTCCTGAGATAGAAGAACACACTATTTAAATTCAATCAGAGCATCCAGATATAAATGAGCTGTTCATCTATAGCCCACAGGATGTTCACTTTGGCTTCAATCCTTCCAGACTGGATCCATACCAAGACTTTCTATTATTACTATTAGTTAGCAGTTCTGGCAAAATTAAGAAATATTGTTATGTAAGCTTGAAATCCTTTAGACGGACTAGTGATCTCAAAAAAGTTAAGATTTGATCAATAATTATTGAAAGCATGATGATTAAAAATTAAATTCCTGATGTGATCCATGATTTTTTTTCCCTCTCTCACTCTATTTTAGAAAAACAGGGTAGGTATTTATCAGAGAGGAATCTAAAATCAGAGATAGAAAAGGGCATGGATTTTAAAGTCTTCTCTGTCTTCATTTAGTCTTCCCTTTCTTTCCACAGATTATAGATCCAGACTCCTGTGCCTGACCACTGCCCATGGCCAACTCTCTGCTGACGACCAGACTTGACTACACAAGTTGTTGGGTACTTTGACTAGAACACCAACCAAGTCATTGGAAATATAATGCTTTGTTCTTTCTAGCTCCAAGATATGAACATTTGACAACCCAAACAAACAAAATCCCAACAAGATTGTCAGATATGCAAATTACAGTTGACCTTGAACAACAGAGAGGGTAGAGGTGCTGATCACTGGCACAGTTGAAAATTCAAAAGTTTTGACTCCCCTAAAACTTAATTACTAATAACCTACTGTTGACTAGAAGCCTACTGATAATATAAATGATTTATTAACACATATTTTATATGTTGTATGTATTAGGTACTGTATTATAATAAAGTAAGCTAGAGCAAAGAAAATGTTATGGATAAAATCATAAGAAAGAGAAAAGGTATTTACTCTCCATTGAGTAGAAGTGGCTCATTATAAAGATCTTCATTCTCATCATCTTCAAATTGGGTAGGCTGAAGAGGAGCAATAAGAGAAGGGGTTGGTCTTGCCATCTCAGGTGTGGCAGAGATGGAAAACAATCCACGTATAAATATGGACCCATGTAGTTCAAACCTGTGTTGTGCAAAGGTCAACTGTATTTACTTTAAATTACTTGTCTGACCTGAGATTTTCCTGACCATAATCCAAGAGATTGACACCTTTCTAAAGTTTGTTCTTATGTTTTCCAAAATGACGATTTGTTTTCCAGAAGTTACCAGCCACCATGATTTAAGACAGAAAAAGCCTGAGGTTCTCCCAAGGTCTATTGAGCATAAGAGTTTTTTGCCTTCTAGTAAAATAAACCCATATTCATAGAGTGTCCCAGTAGATATTGAAGAAAAATCCTCTCATGCTTCTGTCAGGGGAAGGGGGAAAGTAATCATTTAAAAGTATACCAGAGCATGCCATTCTTCTTAACAAGGCCTGCCCTCAGAAGAAACTGTTTTTACCAGAGCCTAACCTATTGGAGTTTTTCAGAGCCCAACTGACTGAGGAAAAGGAAATATTCAACTCTACCCCACTCTAGCCATCCTCTTCTACCTAAAAGGGGAGAAAAGTGAGAAGCACATACAAAGTCCACAGTCCAGAGGCACAGGCTCACTAAAACATTGAGTGCTCATCACAGTACTAAAGAAATCTACCCTGACCCACACTGTCCCACCACATCACTAAAGGCCTATTTACTGCAATTCCTTTTACCCAGTCCATGTTCACCTTTCAACAAAGAAATTTAAAGCATACTTAGAGGCAAAATGTGCAGTTTGAAAAAAGTAAGCATCAGACCCAGAGTTGGATATAGCAGGAATGTTGCAGTTACCAGATTAGGAATTTTAAAAAAATTATGATTGATGTGTTAAGGGCTCTACTGGACAAAACAGAGAACATGTAAGAATGGACTCATGATGTAAGCAGAGTGATGGAAATTCTAAGACAGAATAAAAAAGAAATACTAAAAAAAGAAATGCTAGAGATAAATAACCCTGTAACAGAAATGAAGAATGACTTTGGTGAGCTCATTAGTGGACTGGAGATAGCCAAGAAAAAAAATCTCTGAGCTTGAGGGTATGTCAGTAGAAACTTTCAAAACTGAAAAGCAAAGAGTAAAATACCACAAACAATGAAATGGAATATCTAAGAAATGTGATACAACTACAAAAGGTGTGAACACATGTAACGGAAATATCAGGAGGAGAAAGAGCAAACAGAAGCAATAATTGAAGCAATAAGGACACAGTTTTCCCCAAATTCATGACAGATATCAAACCACAGATCCAGGAAGCAGAGAGAATACCAAGCAGGATAAATGCAAAAAAAACAAAAAACAAAAAACAAAAACCCAAACCAAAAAAAAGCCTATACCTAGGCATATCATATTCAAATTACAGAAATCAAAGACAAATTCTTGAAAGAAGTCATAGGAAAAAACTACCTTATCTTTAGAGAATCAAAAGTAAGAATTATATCCAATTTTCTCCAGGAATGCATGCAAGCATGAAGAGAGTAGAGTCAATTATTTATGGTGTGTATTAGTTCATTTCATGCTGCTGATAAAGACACACCCAAGACTGGGTAATTTATAAAGAAAAATAGGTTTAATTGACTCACATTCCATGTGGCTAGGGAGGCCTCACAGTGATGGTGGGAGGCAAAAGTCATGTCTTACATGTGGCAGAGAAGAGAAAATGAGAACCAAGTGAAAGGGGTTTCCCCTTATAAAACCATCAGATCTTGTGAGACTTACTCACTACCATGAGAACAGTATGGGGAAAACTGTCCCCATGATTCAATTACCTCCTATGGGGTCCCTCCCATGACACATGGGGAATTATGACAGCTACAATTGAAGATATGAGATTTGGGTGGGGACACAGCCAAATCATATAATTCTGCCCCTGGCTCATCCCAAATCTCATGTTCTCACATTTCAAAACCAATCATGCCTCCTCAATGGTCCCCTAAAGTCTTAACTCATTTCAGCATTAACTCAAAAGTCTCATCTGACACAAGGCAAGTCCCTTCTGCCTATGAGCCTGTAAAATCAAAAGTAAGTTCATTACTTCCTAGATACAACAAGGGTACAGGCATTAGATAGATATACCCATTCCAAATGGAAGAAATGGGCCAAAATGAAGGGACTAAAGGCCCCATGCAAGTCTGAAATCCAACAGGATGGTCAAATTGTAAAGCTCCAAAATGATCTCCTTCATGTCTCACATCCAGGTCAGACTGATGCAAGATGTGGGTTCCCATGGTCTTTGGAAGCTCTGCCCCCATAGCTTTACAGGGTACAGGCTCCCTCCCAGCTGCTTTCATGGGCTGGTGTTGAGTGTCTGTGGCTTCTCCAGGCACATGGTGCAAGCTGTCAGTGGATCTACCATTCTGGGGTCTGGAGGACAGTGGCCCTCTTCTCACAGCTTCCTTAAGCAGTGCCCCACTGGGGACTCTGTGTGGGGGCTTCAACCCCACATTTTCCTTCTGCACTTCCCTAGCAGAGGTTCTTCATGAGGGATCATCCCTGCAGAAAACTTCTTCCTGGACAAACGGGTGTTTCCATACATCCTCTAAAATCTAACCAGAGGTCCCCAAATCTCAATTCTTGACTTCTGTGCACCCGCAGGCTCAACACCATGTGGAAGCTGCCAGGGCTTGGGGCTTTCACCCTCTGAAGCCACGACCTGAGCCATACCTTGACCCCTTTTAGCCATGGTGGAATGGCTGGGACACAGGGCACCAAGTCCCTAAGATGCACACAGAAGGGGGGCCCTGGGCTCCACCTGCAAAACCATTTTTTCCTCCTAAGCCTCTAGACCTATGATGGGAGGGTCTGCTGCAAAGGTCTCTGACATGCCCTGGAGACATTTTCCCCGTTGTCTTGGTGATTAACATTTGACCCATTGTTACTTATGCAAATTTTTGCAGCTGGCTTGAATTTCTCCTCAGAAAATGAGATTTTCTTTCCTATTGCATTGTCAGTCCTCCAAACTATTCCAACTTCTGTCTGTTACCCAATTCCAAGGTCACTTCTGCATTTTTGGGTATCTTTTCAGGAGCATCCCACTCTACTGGTACCAATTTGCTGTATTAGTCTGTTCTCATGCTGCTGATAAAGACATACCCAAGACTGGGCAATTTACAAAAGAAAGAGGTTTAATGAACTTACAGTTCCATGTGGCTGGGGAAGCCTCACAATCATGGTGGAAGGCAAGGAGGAGCAAGTCACCTCTTACATGGATGGCAGCAGGCAAAAGAGAGAGCTTGTGCAGGGAAACTCCCCTTATAATACTGTCAGATCTTGTGAGACTTATTCACTATTATGGGAACAGCACAAGAAAGACCTGCCTCCATGATTCAATTACCTCCCACCAGATCCCTCCCACAACATATGGAATTCAAGATGAGATTTGGGTTGAGACACAGCCAAACTATATCAGTGCATTAAGGATTGTCATGTCTTTATGGAGTATTGACCCTTTTATCATTTTGTTATGTCCCTCTTTATCCCTGATAACTTTCCTTGTTCTGAAATCTGCTTTGTATGGAATTACATAGCTACTCCTGCTTTCTTTTGATTGGTGTTAGCGTAATTATCTTCACTCATTTTCTTTTAATCTATATGTGTCTTTATATTTAATATGAGTTTTTGTAGACAACAATAGTTTGGCCTTCTTTTTTGATCCACTTTGATATATGTATTTCAATCAGTGTATTTAGACCATTGAGTTTTAAAATGATTGTCAATGGATCTGGACTCATATCTACCATATTTGTTAATGTTTTCTATTCATTTACCTTGTTCTTATTTTGTCTTCTTTTCTGTTTCTGCCTTTTGTGGTTTTAAGTGAGCATTTTATATGATTTCATTTTCTCTCCTTTCTTAGCATAACACTTATACTTCTTTTTTTCCTTTTAAAGTGATTCTTGTAGTTTGTAATATACATTTACAACTAATCCAAGTCCAATTTCAAATAACACTTTACCACTTCATATTATTACCAGTACTTTGTAATAAAATATTCCAAACTTCTCTCTCCCATACCTTATATTATTGTTGTCATTTATTTTACTTATACATAAGCATACATAAGATCATAAGCTTAAATATATCTATATCTATACATATGTACCCACATAAGCATACATAATAAAATATAGTTTTTTTAAGCAAACTACTATGTTAGATGAATTAAGAATAAGAAAAAATAAAAGTTTGCATTTTACTTCCACTTATTTCTTCTTGATGCTGTTTTTCTCTTTTCATAGATGAGAGTTTCTGAACTATATCATTTTCTTCTCTCTGAAGAACTTCTCTTAATATTTTTGCAAGGCACTCCTAGCAACAAATGCACTCCATTTTTGTTTGCTGAGAAAGTCTTGATTTCTCTTTCACATTTTCTTTTTTTTAATTCTTCACTTTTGAAAGATAATTTCACAAGGTACAGAATTCTAGGTGGTGAGGGGGGTTTCTCTTAACATCATGATATCATTTGGTTGTGTCCCCACCCAAATCTCATCTTGAATTGTAGCTCCATGAGTGGGGCTCTCATGGAGAATCTGTGCTAGGGCAGTGAGGAAGGGAAATGTGGGGTTGAAGCCCCCACACAGAGTCCCTACTGGGGCACCACCTAGTGTAGCTGTGAGAAGAGGGCCACTGTCCAGACCCCAGAATGGTAGATCCACCAACGGCTTGCACCATGTATCTGGCAAAGCCCCAGACATTCAACACCAGACCATGAAAGCAGCTGAGAGAGAGGCTGTACCCTGCAAAGCCATAGGGGCAGAGCTGCCCAAGACCATGGGAACCCACCTCTTGCATCAGTGTGACCTAGATGTGACACATGGAGTCAAAGGAGATCATTTTGGAGCTCTAAGATTTGACTACCCCGCTGGATTTCGGACTTGCATGGGGCCTGTAGCCCCTTTGTTTTAGCCCATTTCTCCCATTTGGAATGGCTGTATTTACCCAATGCTTATACCTGCATTGTATCTAGAAAGTAACTAACATACCTTTGATTTTACAGGCTCATAGGCAGAAGGGACTTGCCTTGTCTCAGATGAGACATTGGACTGTGGACTTCTGAGTTAATACTGAAGTGAGTTAAGACTTTGGGTGACTGTTGGGAAGGCATTATTAGTTTTCAAATGTGAGAACATGAGATTTGGGAGGGGCCAAGGGTGGAATGATATGGTTTGGCTCTGTGTCCCCACCCAAATCTCATCTTGAATTCCCACATGTTGTGAGAGGGACCCAGTGGGAGGTAATTGAATCATGGGGGCAGGTCTTCCCCATGCTGTTCTCGTGATAGCGAATAAGTCTCACAAGATCTGACGGTATTGTAAGGGGAGTTTCCCTGCACAAGCTTTCTCTTTTTGCATGCTGCCATCCATGTAAGACGTGACTTGCTCCTCCTGGCCTTCTACCATGATTGTGAGGCTTCCTCAGCCATGTGGAACCTCGTCCATTAAACCTCTTTCTTTTGTAAATTGCCCAGTCTCAGGTCTGTCTTTATCAGTAGTGTTAGAACAGTCTAATATGTGCACATAACAACAGAGTGTCAAAATATGTAAGCAAAAACTGATACAAGTGCAAGGAGAAATAGTTAAATCCAGTATTATTATTGGAGATTTTAACACACCCCTCTATTAGAAATGGACAGGTCCAGTAGGCAAGAAAATCAGTAACAGCAGAGTTGAACTCAGCAACACCATCAATCAACTGGTTATAATGGATATCTATTGACTACTTCATCTAACAACAGCAGAATACACATTCTTCCAAGCTTACATGGAACATTCACCAGTATAGAACATATTCTGGGTCAAAAACACATACCTTAACAAATTTGAAGGAATGGGAATCATACAATCAATGTCTTCTCTCAGACTGCAATAAAATTAAACTAGAAATCAAAACCAGGTAGTTGGAAAATCCCCACATACTTAGAGATTAAGCAACATACTTCTAAGTAACACATAGGTCAAAGAAGAACTCTCAAGATAAATTTTTAAATATTTTGAACTAAATGAAAATGGAAACACAACTTATCAAAACTTGTGGGATGCAGCAAACATCCCACAAGTTTTTAAAATGCTTAAAGGGAAATGTATACAGTAGTACTTCCTCATTTGCAGTTTTACTTTTTGTGGTTTCAGTTATCTGTGGTCAACTACAGTCTGAAAATATTAAGTGAAAAATTCCAAAAATAAACAATTCTTAAGTTTTAAATTGAATACTATCCTGAGTAGCATGATAAAATCTCTTGCCTTCCCACTTCATCCCCTATGAGATGTAAATCCTTTGTTCACCTTATATACATTCACTACCTGGCCATTAGTCATTGAGTAGCAGTCTTTTTTTTTTTTTTTTTTTTTTGAGACAGAGTCTCACTGTGTCACCCAGGCTGGAGTGCAGTGGCGCAATCTTGGCTTACTGCAACCTCTGCCTCCCGTGTTCAAGTAATTCTCCTGCCTCAGCTCTGCCCCCCTCCCTCCACCCCGACACCGTCCCTGAGTATCTGGGATTACAGGCACGCCACCATGCCTGGCTAACTTTTGTATTTTTTGGTAGAGGTGGGGTTTCACCATGTGAGCCAGGCTGGTCTCGAATTTCTGGCCTCAAGTGATCTGCCTGCCTCAGCCTCCTGGAGTGTTGGGAATACAGGCGTGAGCAGTCTTGGTTATTAGATAGACTGTTGTGATATGGCAGTGCTTGTGTTCAAGTAACCCTTATTTTACTTAATGGCTCCAAAGCACAAAAGTAGAAATGCTGGCAATTCAGGTATGAAGGAAGCCATAAAGTACTTCCTTTAAGTGAAAAGGTGAACATTCTTGACTTAATAAGAGAAGAAAAAAATTATATGCTGAACTTGCTAACATCTATGGTAAAAGTGAATCTTCTATCCACGATATTGTGAAGAAGGATAAAGAAATTCATGCTAGTTTTGCTGTCACACCTCATACTGCAAAAGTATGGCCACTATAAGTACCTAGTTAAGATGAAAAAAGCATTACATTTTGTGGCTGGAAGACAGAAATAGAAACATGTTCTGATTGACAGCATTTAGGCTGGGTGCTATCCAAGGTTTCAGGCATCCACTGAAAGTCTTGGAACATAGTGCCTGTGGATAAGGGGAAACTATTGCAGTATTGAATGCATATATTAGGAAAGCAGAAAGATCTAAAATCAATCATGGAAGCTTTTACCGTAGAAAACTAGAGAAAGGGCAAATTAATCCAAAGTAAGCACAAGAAACAATAAATATTCGAGTAGAAATCAAAGAAATTGAAATAGGAAATCAATAGGGAAAGTTTTTGAAACCAAAAGCTGGTTCTTTGAAAAGATAACAAAACTGATAAGCTTCTAGCCATGCTAGGAAAAAGAAGGGCACAAATTACTACTTTTGGAAGGAGGAGATTTCACTTCAGAGCCCATGGACATTGGAAGGATAATAAAGGAATACTATGAATAATTCTGTGCCCACAAATTTGATAACCTAGAGGAAATAGATGAATTTCTTGAAAAATAAAATCTGATAAAACTCACACAGGAAGAAATAGACAATCCAGATAGGCCTAGATCTATTAAAGAAATGGAATTAATAATTAATAACCTTCCAAAACAGAAATCACGAGACCCCAATCAGTTCACTAGTAAATTCTACCAAATACTTAAGGAACAAATTATATCAATTCTCTACAGTCTTTTCTAAAAGATAGAGGCATATGGAATATTTACTAACTCATTCTATGAGGCCAGCTTCACCATAATGTCAAAATCAGACAAAAACATTATGAGAAAAGATCAATATTTCTTATGAACATAGACACAAAAGTCCTCAACAAAATATTAGCAGACTGAATCCAGCAATATATAAAAATAATTATATTCCACGACTAAGTGGGATTTATCCCAGGTATGCAAGGTTGGCTCAAATTTGAAAATCAATTACTGCAATCCATCACATCCACAGACTAAGGAAGAAAAATGACATGGTTATATCAAGAGATGCAGAAAGAGCATTTGTCAAAATTCAACACTTATTTGTATTAAAAACTCAGCTAGAATTTTAGAGGGGATTTCCCTCATCCTGATAAAGAACATCTACAAAACCCCTACAACTAACATAAGACTTAATGGTAAGAAACTAAAAGCTTTTCTACTAAGATCAGGAACAAGACAAGGATGTTCCTTCTCACCACTTCTTACATTTTACTGGAAATCCTAGCTAATACAATGAGACATGAGAAGGAAATAAAAGATATATTGATCGAGAAGAAATAAATAAAACAGTCTTTGTTCATGGATAATATGATTGTCGAGGTAAAAAAAATCTGAAGAAATCAACAAAACAATTCCTGGAAATGATATGTGATTATAGCAAGATTGCAGGATACAAGGTTAATATACAAAATTTAATGTCTTTTCCATATGCCAGAAATGAAAAAGTGGAATTTGAAATTAAAGACAAAAATCCATTCAGATTAGCACATCCCCAAAATGAAATAGTTAAGTACACATCCAACAAAATATGTACAAGATCTATATGAAAAAAACTACATAACTCTGATGGAAAAAAAAATCAAGGAACTAAATAAATGGAGAGAAGGCCGGGTGTGATGTCTCACGCCTGTAATCCCAGCACTTTGGGAGGCTGAAGCAGGTGCATCACCTGAGGTCAGGAATTCAAGGCCAACATGACCAACATGGTGAAACCCCATCTCTACTAAAAATACAAAAATTAGCTGGGCATGGTGGTGTGCACATGTAATCCGAGCTACTCGGGAGGCTGAGACATGAGGATAGCTTGAACCTGGGAAGTGGAGGTTGCAGTGAGCCGAGATTGCACCGTTGCACTCCAGCCTGGGTGACAGAGCAAAACTCCATCAAAAAAAAAAGGAGAGATAAATTAAGAGATATTTCATGTCCATGCAAGGAAGAGTCAATATTGTTAAGATGTCATTTCCTCCCACATTGATCTATAGATTCAATGAAATTCTAATTAAAATCCTGACAAGTTATTTTGCAGATATCAACAAACTGATTTCAAAGTTTCTGTGGAGAGGCAAATAGCCTGAAGTAGACAACAAAATATCGAGTGAAGTTGGAGAACTGACACTATTCAACTAGGTTACAAATGAAATGGGAAAACAGTTTCATAGTTGGCTTTGTTCTATAGTTTACATTAGGGTTAACTCTAAGTGTTGTACATTCTGTGGGTTTTGAAAAATGCATAATATGCTGTTTTGGAGAAACCAAAAGCAGTAAGTGAGCAATATATGCCTTAGCAACCTATCTTTATTAATTCACATATTTAGAGCCGACTTATTCATATAAAGCTTTGCTTCTTATAAGAAATAACTTTAATACTGGCTTTCTCTTTAAAATAAGCTGAAGCTGTATGAGATTGTATAAAACATTATATATTGACTAATAGGGAAAAACTTTCTTGTGTATATAGGATTTTGTCATTAAGGTTGAAAATGTAATCTTTAATCCTGAAAGACTTAAAAAAATTTTTATCCCCCACATGTAAAGTGAAAATGTGATGTTTGTCTTTCTGTGCCTGCCTTATTTCATTTAGCATGAGGTCCATCATGCTCATTCATGCTGCCTCAGATGACAAGATTTTATTATTTTTATGCCTAAATATTATTCAATTGCATATATATACCACATTTTCTTTATCCATTCATCCTTTGATAGACACAGGATGATTTTATATCTTGGCTATTGTGAATAGTGCTGCAATAAACATGAGAGTGCAAATATTTCTTTGACATACTGATTTCATTTCCTTTGGACACATAACCCAGTAGTGGGGTTCCTTGAACATATGGTATTTCTATTTGGAGTTTTTTGAGGAAACTTCACACTGTTTTTTATAATGGCTGTACTAATTTGCATTCTTACCAACAGTGTAAGAGAGTTCCCTTTTCTTTGCCTCCTCACTTACGTTTGTTATTATTTGTCTTTTTGATATGAATAATAGCCATTTTAACTGGGGTGAGATAATATCTTATTGTGGTTTTGATATGCATTTTCCTTATGATTAGTGATGTTGATCGTTTTTTATTATACCTGTTGGCCATTTGTATGTCTTCTTTTGAGAAATGTTCATTCAGGTCCTTTGCCTACTTTTTGATCAGGTCATTTGCTTTCTTGCTACTGAGCTGAGTTCCTTAAATATTTTAGATATCAACCCCATATCAGACATATAGTTTGAAAATATTTTCTCCCATTCTATAGATTGTCTCTTTATTCTGTTGATTGTTTTCTTCTCTGTGCAGAAAATTTTTAGTTTGATATAATCTCGTTTGTCTATTTTTGCTTCTGTTGCCTGTGCTTTTGAGGTCTTATCCAAGAAATGCTTGCCCAGACCAATGTCCTGAAGCCTTTCCTCAATGTTTTTTCTAGTAGTTTCACAGCTTCAGGTCTTACATTTAAGTCTTTAATCCATTTTGATTTTATTTTTATATATTGTGAGAGAAAGAAATCTGATTTCAAATTTCTGATTTCTTCTGCATTTAGATATCTAGTTTTACTAGCACCATTTATTGATGAGACTGTTCTTTCCCTTATATGTTCTTGGTGCCTTTGTTAAAAATGATTTGGTTGTAAATGTCTGGATTTACTTCTGAGTTCTCTATTCTTTTTCATTGGTCTATGTGTCTGTTTTTATGTCAGTACCATGCTGTTTTGGTTACTATAGCTTTGTAGTATATTTTGAAGTAACAAAGCCTATGCAACTATTATCAATCTGGGCACATGGATGGCATTCAGTATACATTTTTTCTTTCTTAAGAGTCATTCAGTCATCAAAATTTGGGAAGTTTTTGGTGAATATAGGACTTTAACTTTTGTGAAAGTTAAAAAAGTAAAAGAAGATCTTCCCCCAAATAAGAAAGGATCTAGTGTTGGAGAGAACAGAAACACAGCTGAAAATATTCATGAAAAGATGTGGAATGAAAGCTCAGGGTCAACCAAGGATATTAATCAGACTGTTAAATGTATTCTCTTCTAATTAGATCTGAAGTGTGTTTACCCTGCTTAAAAAAGTGGACGAGCTGATAAGTACCAAACAATTCTGGAGTGATATAAAGAGAGGCGTCACCCAAAGAAGGTCATGAGTACACTGGAAAAATGAAGTAACACTGTTGTCATGAGTGGCCAGAGTAATAGCCAGAAGAGATTGAATGTGCCGTAAGTTTAAGGATAAAAACGTAATTGTGATGGGAGGTTGGAGAGGAAGCTAGGCCTGTAGCCAAAGTATGGGAAAAAAAAAAAAAAGGAAATACAGACAAAGGTAGCAATAGAGTTGGGTGATTTAGGAAGCTAGGTCTGTGAACAAAGGGAGTGTACCGGGTTCCTCCCTTCATGCAGTGCCCAGGGAACACTTTCCAGGGCTCAAGTGCCCTCTAAAGGCACCACTCTGCCAGGTTGGACTCAGAGCCTAATGTAATTGTGCTGCTCTCTTCCATTCAAGTAGGTGCCTTTGTTTAATATTAGTGACCACTTTTAAAGAGCTCAGTCTTCTTGGTTCTACTCTTGAACTTTCAGTATTATCAACATGTTTTCGCATTTTCCCCTCAGTGCCTTAGCATGGTGTCCCAAACACTTCTTGATGATTTTTAATACTTGGGATATAAACATAATGCCCTTCTCAATCTCCCTTTTACTTCCCCTCAAATAAAATAAAAAATTTAAGATACTGCATTCCTGAGTCCAAGGATTGTTACAGTTGTCACCCCCAAAATTAGGACAATAATCACACAAATTACAGTTCTTCTATTCAGAACATAAATCTGATATTCTTGAGCTCATTTGATAAATATTAAGTATCTTCATATGGTTTCTGGTTTACATACATTTGCCATGTATAATATCCATAAGCCATTCTGGGTGTGTGTCCCTATTTTATAATCTCTGGTTGGCAGAGAGAGCACCAAGCCTTTAAATTACCACCTCATGCAGAATAACAGCTCAGGGTCAACCAAGCATAATGATCAGACCATTAAATGTGTTCTCTACTGTTTGGATCTGAAGTGTGTTGACCCTCTTAAAATAGTGGACCAGATGATAAGTACCAAACACTTCTGGAGGGATATAAAGAGAGGCATCACCCAAAGAAGGTCATGAATTCACTAGAAAAGTGAAGTAAAACTTCTTCATTTCATATCAGCTCCTAAAGGATGTGCTGCAGGGTGTAGGGTGTGGCTTCACTGATTACCCATTACGGTGATCCTACCAGTTTTCATCAGTGAGAATATTGTCACCGAATCTTAGCATTTTTGAAATGAAATGTTGTGGCTCTATTATGTAGTTATTTTGCCAGTCTCTGAAATCAGTTTTTTAAATAACTTACCTCTAAACTCTTGCTCTGCATTCCCTTTTGTTTCCAGGATGTGAATGTGGATTCACTGGTAGATGTTAGGCCAAGGCTACCTTATCAATCATTTCTAGGCTCTTCAAGGTGAAGCAATGCCCACAGACAGAGTCTTAGAAGGGAATTCTGTTCTCTCTTTTCCTTATTTATTCAAAGACTTTCAGATTGTATTTCACTATTGCTAGAGAATTCTTTAGTAAAGCTGGATGGATTCTCCAATGCATTGGGAACATTCATTCATGGAAATTGGCTCTAGAGCAATGTTTCTTAGACTTGTATATGCATACGAGTCCCCTGGGGATCTTGTGAACATGCAGATTCTATCCTGGAGGTCATTTAATTTCACTGAATTTGTGCAATGCAAAAAGTCCCTTTCTGAACCTGAATCCACGGATCACCAGCATTACCTGGAGCTTGTTAGAAAGGCAGACTTTCGGATCCCACTCCAGATCCATAGAATCAGAATCTGCGTTTTAACAAGATTCCAGAGAGAATTAGTTTGTACAAAATTTGGGAAACATCATCCGGAAAATCACATAAGATCAGCTATGTAATGGCGAAAGCAAAAGCAAACTTACCGTACCTTCTCTTTGTTATGTTATTCTCTGATTGTTCCTTGAGGATGCAGCTGCATATGATACAGAATCATTCATGTCAAGAGAAGCAACCTGTCCAAAATACCTTCCTTTTTGTATTGAATCTTGAAACAGTGATGTCATTTCCTATAATCTACCACATACTAACAGTTGCAAATTGGTATCTGAGGGCTGTGTCTAGACAGAGGATATGTTTTGTTGGTTATTTTGTTTGTCCTGTGCATGATTAAAAGGCAATGTTATTGGGCAGGTGTGAGCAGTTAGCAGCTATTTTCTTACATGGAGAAAATAATACAGAGGTGTTATGCATGGTATATATAGGCATTTGAGTCTAGAATCCTTAAGAGTAATAATTCCCAACATAAATTCCATGGAACAGTAATGTAAGAATGATAAACAGGTATTATTTGAAAAAATAAAAAAACGTTTCTGTGATGCATTGGCATGATAAACAGTGAAACAAAAGAAATTTGGGGGGAGGATATTACAGAGGCTTTATATCATAATATACAGTTTGAACCTCCACTGCAACATTTCTCAAACTTATTTACTCAGGAAATTCTTTGTCTCAAATGATTAGAGTTCTATAGAAAATACTTTAGAACAGGAGTCAGCAAACTATGGCCTGCAGACCAAATCCAACCTGCCACCTGTTTTTGTACTGCCTACAAGCTAAGAACAGTCATTACATATTTACATGTTTAAAACCAAAAGAATAATAATATTTCATTACACATGAGAATTCTGTAAAATCCAAATATCAGTGTTTATAAGTCAAGATTTTTCGGAACACAACTACACTCCTTGGTTTACATTTTGCCTTTGGCAGCTATCGTACTATAAGGGCAGAGTTGGCAACTGAGACAGCGATCACACGGCCTGTAAAGCTGAAAATATCTATTATCTGACCCTTTAAAAAAAAGTTTGCCAACACCTACTTTAGAGCACACTGTGATTCGATTACCTCAACTTTTTTTTTTTTTTTGAGACAGAGTTTCCGCTCTTGTTGCCCAGGCTGGAGTGCAATGGCACAATCTCAGCTCACTGAAACCTCCACCTCCCAGGTTCAAGTGATTCTCCTGCCTCGGCCTCCTGAGTAGCTGGAATTACAGGCGCCTGCCACCACACCCTGCTATTTTTTTGTATTTTTAGTAGAGACGGGATTTCACCATGTTGGCCAGGCTGGTGTCAAACTCATGACCTCAGGTAATCCACCTGCCTCAGCCTCCTAAAGTGCTGGGATTACAGGCGTGAGCCACCGTGCCTGGCCTGCAATTACTTTTGCACCAACCTAATAAAAAGGCCTGGCTTCCTCAACTGGGAAATGATAATAATAACATAGTGTCTTTTCTGATGAGTATAAGTGTACTAAAGATAACACTGTGTAGCAAATAAATATTTTCTCTTGTAGACACTTTGAAATCAATGTAAAATCATATCAAATATTCATTTTACTACATTATAATAAGAATTCGTTTCTGGGGATTACCACTGTTTTCAGACTTTTAAAAAATAGAGTTTAGATTTGATAAAAAATTTTTGCAATTTTCAGTTATTACAACATGTGCCTAAGTATATTTTAAGCTGATTAATCTTTCAAACTTTTTAGTCTCAGGAGCCCTTTACACTCTTAAAAATTATAAAGGGCCTCAAAGATATTTTATTTTTGTAGGTTATATCTATCAGTATTTCAGAAATTAAAATTGAGAGAATTAAAAATCGTGTTGCTCATTTTAAAACAATAAACCATTTTATATAAATATCAATAACATATATCTTGTGAAAATAACTATATTTTTCAAAGAGTGGCATTTTTAAAACATATCTCATTAACATCTAGTTTGATAGGAGATAGCTAAATGCTCACATTACTTCTTTATTTAACTGTGGTGCTATTACACCTCATTAGGCCCCTGGAAAACTCCACTGATTCTTTGTGAAAGAATAAAAGTGATCTCAAAAAATTTTTTTAAAATAAATCATATCAAGTATCTTACCTGACCACAATGAAAAAAACCTAGAAATAAATAATAAGAGGACCATGGGACATTTGGAACTATACGAATACATGTAAATGAAACAAAAAGCACCTGTCCAACCAATTAGTGAAGGAAGAAATTAAGAAGGAAATGTAAACATTCCTTGAAACAAACGAAAATAGAAACACAACATACCAAAACCTATGGGACACAGCAAACACAGTATTAAGAGGCAAGTTTATAGCAATAAATTTTTACATAAAAAAGAAATATTTCAAGTAAACAACCTAATGATATACCTCAAGGAATTAGAAAAGCAAGAACAAACTAAATTCAAAATTAGCAGAAAAAAAGAAATAATGAAGTTCAGAGCATAAATAAAATTGAGACTAACAAAATAGAAAAAAACTCAATGAAACAAAAAGTTGCTTTTTGAAAAGATAAACAAAATTGACAAACTATTAGCTAGACTAAAAAAGAGAGAAGACCCAAATAAATAAATGAAATCAGATCTGAAAAAAAGGACATCACAACTGATGCCACAGAAATACGAAGGATCATTAGAAACTATTATGAATAACTATATACCACTAAATTTGAAAACAGAGAGAAAATGAATAAATTTCTGGGCACATACAACCTACCAAGATTGAACCAAGAAGAGAGAGAAAACTTAAACATACCAATAATGGATAACAAGATTGAATCTGTAATAAAAAGTCTCCCAATAAAGACAGGTCCAGAACTAGAGAGCTTCAATGCTGTCTACCAAACTTTTAAAGAACAAATACCAATTCTTCTCAAACTATTCCAAAAATTTGAAGTGGACAGAATTCTTCCAAACTCATTCTATGAGGTCAGCATAACCATGATACCAAAACCAGATGAGGACACAACAAAACAAGAAAACTACAGACCAATACCCCTGATGAATATACATGTAAAAATCCTCAACAACAGACTAGTAAACTGAATCAAACAGCACATAAAAAGATCAAACACCATGATGTAGCAGGATTTATCCCAGGGATGCAAGGATGGTTCAACATACCCAAATCAATAAACATGATCCATTAAAATAACAGAATGAAGAACAAAAACCATATATCATCTCATTAGATGCCAAAAGAGCATTTAATAAAATTCAACATTTCTTCATGATAAAAACTCTCAATAAACTAGATAATAGAAGGAAAATACCTCAATACAATCAAGGCCATATGTGACAAACCCACAGCTAACAACATACTGGACAGGGAACAACTGGAACAAGACAAGCCACTTTTACCACTCTTATTCAGTATAGTACTAGAAGTTCTAGCCAGAACAATTAGACAAGAGGCAGAAATTAAAGGCATGCGGATTGGAAAGGAAGAAGTCATATTGCCTGTGTTTGCAGATACCATGATCTTATATATAGAAAATCCTAAAGACTGTGCCAAAAAACTCTTAGAATTGATAAACAAATTCAGTAAAGTTGCAGGGTACAAAATCAACATATAAAAATCAGTAGTGTTTCACACAGAAACAACTAACTAGCTGACAAATGAAGAGAGTAATTTTATTTCCAATTGCTACAAATACAAATTACCTAGAAATAAATTTAACCAAAGAAGTGAAAGATTTCTGCAATGAAAACTATAAAACACAGATGAAAGAAATTAAAGAAGTGCACGCAAAAAAGGAAAGACATGCCAAATCATCCCAAATTCATAGACTGGAAAAATTAATATGTTAAAATGACCATACTATCCAAAGTGATCTATATATTTAATGCAATCCCTATCAAAAGATCAATGATAGTCTTCAAAGAAATATAAAAAAATCTTAATATTTGTATGGAACCACAAAATACCCTGAATAGCCATAGCAATCCTAAGCAAAAATAACAAAGCTGAAGGCATCACATTACCAGACTTCAAAATATACTATAAAGCTATAGTAACAAAAGCAACATAGTACTGGCATTAAAAACAGACACATAGACCAGTGAAACAGAACCCAGAACCCTGAAATTAATTGACATATCCACAGCCAACTGATTTTTGACAAAGGTGCAAAGAACATTCATTAGGAAAAAGACACTGTTTCAATAAATGGTGCTGGAAAAACTGGATATCCATATGCAGAAGAATAAAATCAGATCCCCGTCTCTCACTATATACAAAAACCAAATCAAAATGGGTTAAGAGCTAAATGTAAAACTTGAAACTATATAACTACTAGAAGAAAACATAGGGGAAATGCTTCAGGATGCTTGTCTGGGAAAATATTTTGTGAATAAGACCTTTAAAGCACAAGGGACAAAAGCAAAAGTAAAGAAATGGAATTGTCTCAAACTAAGAGGCTTCTGCACAGCAAAGTAAACAATCAACAGAGTGAAGAGACAACCTACAGAATTGGAGAATATTTTTTCAAACTATTCATCTCACAGGAGGTTGAAATTCAGAATATGCAAGAAACTCAAAGATCTCAACGGCAAACAAAAAACCTCCAATTAAAACATGGGCAAACTATCCGAATAGATAATTTTCAAAAGAAGATAGACAAATGACCAACACATATATGAAAAAGTATTCAACATCACTAATCATCAGGGAAACAAAACCCGAACTACGATGAGATATCATCTCATCCTAGGTAGGATGACTGCTATCAAAAAGACAAAAAATGACAAATGCCAGCCAGGATGTGGAGGAAAGGGATCTCTTACACACTGTTGGTGGGAATGTAAACTAGTACAGCCACTACGGAGAACAGTATGGAGGTTCTTCTAATAACTCAAAATAGGACTACTATATGATTCAGCAAGCCCACAACTGGGCGTTTATCGAAAGGAAAGACAATTATTATATTGAAAAGACATCTGCACCATCATGTTTATTGCAGCACTATTCACAATAGCCAAGATATAAAGCCAATCCAAGTGTCCAACTACAGATGAATAAATTAAGAAAATGTGGTATATACACAATGGAATACTATTCAGCCTTTAAAAAGAATAAAATCTTGTCATGCATGGCAACATGGCTGGAACTGGAGGACATCATATTAAGTGAAATAAGCCAGAAACAGAAAGTTAAACATCACATGATCTCATTTCTATGTGGGAACAACAAAAAAAGTTCTTCTTGGAAGTAAAAAGTAGAAGATAGGTTACTAGAAGCTGAGAAGTGTAGGGGAAAGGGGGAGATAAGAAGAGATTTGTTAAAGTATACAAAATTACAGCTAGACAAAAGGAATAAGTTTTAATGTTTGATAACACTGTAGAATGATTATAATTAACCATAATATATATTTAGAAATAGCTAGAAGAGAGAATATTAAATGTTTCCAACACAAAGAAGTGATAAATGTTTGAGATAATGGATATGCTAATTGCCCTGATCTGATCACTAAACATTGTATATATCAAAACATCAATATGTGCCCCACAAATATGTACAATTCTTATATGTCAATTAAAAACATAAATTAATTAAAAAATAAAAAAACTAGTTAGTGTTGAGAAGGATGAAGACCATATGTAATTCTCACATATTGATGGTGGAAATACAAAATGGAACAGTTATTTTGGAATACAGTTTAGCAGTTCTTTATAAAGTCAAACATATATTTACCATATGCCCCAGTCATCCATCTCCTAGGTATTCATCCAAGATAAATGAAAGCATATTTTTGTACAACAATTTGTTCCAGAAGCTTCATTCTAGCCACAAACTGGAAACAACTCAAATGTCTTATAGATGATGAATGGATAAACAAACTGTGGTACATCCATACAATGGAATACTATTCAGTAACAAAAAAAGAACAAAATACTGGTACACACAACAACATGGATAAATTTCATTTCTGTTAAGTGAAAGAAGCCAGACATAAAAGATACATACTGTATAATTATTTTATGTGAAATTCTAGAAAGGGTGTAAGCATAATGAGAGAAAGCAGGTCTGTGGTTGCTCACAGCCAGGAAAGAAGGGGTTATCTATAAAGAACACAAATGAACTTTGGGGGGTGATGGAAATATCTTATACCTTGGTTGTTGTGGTGACTGCACAGCTACATACATTGATCAAAACTCACCAGACTGTATATCTAAAGTTGGTCAACTTTAGCCTATATAAATTGTACCTCAGTAAAGCTGATATTAAAAATCAATCGCATGGCTATACAGCAGTGTGAATGTACTTGATGCCACTTAACTGTACAATTAAAATGAATAAAATGATAAATTTTATGTCATGTATATTTTATCTCAATTAAAATACATGGATAATATCCCTCCCTAAAAATGAGAGTGAAAAAGGCAAATAATGTCTTAGAATTGTTATGGGCCCTCTGAAGGTGTGTCAGGGGCCTCCAGGGTTCCCTGTACCACACTTTGAAAACTGTTACTCTTTTGTAACTAAGAATGAATAATCATATACATCACACACACACATACACACGTGCACACTCATACACACGTTTATAGTGGTAAAAATTATCAACAATCTTCAGTTTAGGAATGTAGTGTTTCAAATGTTTGCTTATAAGTATCCTGTTTGCTTGTTGAGCCCAATTGACTTGTACTAATAGTATTTCAGAACCCATCTGTTTCGGTATTTGTGATTCTGTGTATAAATATATAGAAAGTCCAACCTGGATGACAGGAACATGACTCCCTTCTTGCTGACTAGTAATGGTGCTGGAACCTCTATCCCCGCATCACTCCTTACCTGTTAGTGAAATTTGGGATTTCTTCAGCCCCAAGCTACTACTGGGGTTCCCCTGGCCAGGGTTGGAGGTAAGAACCTGATGAAAATAGGGACTTGGGATATGAGTAGGTAGGTGTGAAAAACTTTTCTTTTATGAAATGCAGGGATTAGTGCAACATTTTGTTTCACCCTATTGCTTCTGTGTTTTGGATGAAGTCCTGTCTTGTTCTCTCCTGTTTCCCCATATCCTCCTATATTTGTTAGACCTCTTACAATTCAAACTAGCCTACTTAAAGACAAGATAATTTGTTGGTTCACATTCCTTGAAAAGTCTAGGTATAAAAAGTAGAGGAGCTAACTTCAGACACGTTTAGATGTTATCAGGACATTTTCTCTCTGTCTCTAAACTCTACTTCTCTGTGTTGGCATCATTTCTAGTTAAACTGGTCCTTTCCGTGTGGTGAAAAATAAGGCTAGCTGAATGCATAGTCATTGTGGAAGGAAAGAAACCTGCTTTTTTGCCAGTGATTAAATCAGTCCCAGATTAAAAGATGCCAACTGGCCAACCAGGGTCACATTGCCAGTTTCTTAGTGGAAAAGGAGAGTCCTTGACTGGAAACCCCTCCAGAATACATGGAAAGGTGTAGGAGAATTGGAGAAGGGATTCAGGGAAGACAGCAAGGGAAAAATTTGTCCTGCAATTCTTGTTTCTCAGTGAAATCAAGGACCTTTTGAAGTTCTCTAAATGTCTTTGCGATTTTTAAATTTTCATTGTCAATTCGAATTAATTTGCTATAATAATTAATTGCTTTGAAGGAAACTGAGAAATAGATTCCAAACTGTAGGTAAGATACAGGCTTTTAGAAATGTCACTCTTCAACTGACCTAGTATTCTTCAACCCCAGCTAATCATGGCTGCATGCTGTTTAGCTTCATGATCAATGTATATAGCTGTCTGTTTCTGTCTTGATCATTTCTGAAGCTGCTGTTCCCTTATGTTTTCTCAACACAGAGGCTACTATGCCTTTTTTATTGAGGGGGAAGCTGAGACTCAGTGAAGTCAAATAATTTGTCCAAGGTCTCCATTAGTAAGTGATATTATAGAACTGAATCCTTTTCACCCCAAGCTAATTTTCCTTCCACCATAGCTTCTACCTTCCAATTAAACCTCTTGCTAGCCAAATATGTTCTAAATTTGTTTATCATTTTCCAAATATTTATTGACAGGCACTATTCTGGACACTGAGGGAGGATACACAATGAAGAAAATAGACAAGTTCTTGTTCTCATGGTGTGAATGCCCTAGTGGAAGGGCAGAAAATAAGCAAATAAATATATATGATGTCACATGGCAACAGTACTGTCAAGAAGAGGATGGGAAAAGTGTGCTTTTTAAGTAGGATGATTAAAGATGACGTCTTTGAGGTTACGCTTGACCAGAGCCCTCAGTGAAGCCAGGAAGCATGACAGGGGGATAATGAAGGAAGGGCGTCCCAGACAGGAGAACTGGAGGACAAAGACTCTGGGTGTGAAAGTCTTTGGCATATTTACAGGGAACAGGATAGAGGTGGGGGGACCTGGAACTGATAAGGGGTTGGGGTGGAAGCAGCAGGAGATTAAATCAGAGAGGTAGCCAAAGGAGGTTTTATCCAGAAAGACCAGAGAGATGGCAAATATTCAACTGTGTGTTCTCATTCTCTGGAAGAAGAAAACATTATATCATTTTACAGTGCTTACCTTGAGAATATGAAAAAAGAGAATCTTTTATCATTTCAGTCATCTATATGTGAATATTCAAATTTATATGTTCAATCATTTAGTGGTTCATTCTTACAGTCAACATTTACTAGGCACCCACTGTACCCAAGATACTCAGCCGGATGTTAGAGCTATGAAAAAGGAAAAGGGATACCATTTTCTATCCTCCAGAACCAGATGTGAGTATGTTGTATACAACTGGAGGATGATCAGGTTGACAAGAGCATCTTGTATTACTGTCCACACATTTTTTACCCCCCAAAATGTGTGGTTTCCAGAAGAACTAGCTGGAAGCCTGCCATTTACTGACATGTTGCTACAAATTTTTAAATTAAATGTTTTACTAGAAATGGATTCAGTGCGGTAATGGATCTGTCTGACTACTGTTTCAGAAGGGTTTAAAAGCATTTAATTTCCATGTCATGGAAAAGTGAATGATGTCATGCACTCCAGGGAGCAGTCCATTTCATAATTTAAAGTGGAACCAACAAAACACGACTCAAAAGGGAAATGAAGGTGACAAGGTACAGAATAACATGAACCAGTGTAGCTGCACCTGTCATGACCCTTCCCAGGGTTAACCTGGCGGAGAACAGAGTTTAAGGGAAATGAATCAGAGAACCAAGCCACATTCCATCTTCCTCAGAGAGAAAAGAGCGTAAATCAGGAAGAAATAAAGTTAATGTGATATGCAGCACACATTTTTAGCGTTGGTTTCCTCCACACTGAAATGAGGAAAACAGAGCATAAGGAAAGCCACGTAAGGAGACTGCATAATGAGCTGTGGGATTCCAGAGGATGTAGATCTCCATGAGCCCTCTGACTCCACACTTGAACTCTGAGGCCAACTGGTACCCTCCCTCCGTCTCCACACTGCCTGAGGCTCTTTGCTGTGCCCGCCCTTCTGAACAACAGAGGAAACCCAGGGATACGCTCTTCCCAATATTCACTCCCCTGCCCTTCCAGCTCCTTCCACCTTGTTTACATTTGTACTCGCGTATCTCATGTGGGTTGTGAAAGCTGGTAACGTTATGGCTACAGAGTGCTCTATTATATTTTCAAGGGCAGAAAAAGGCTGTATGTGAAGCTGCCAAATCAAATCCTTGCCAAAATGGTCCAAGCTAATGAGAAGGTTTGTAAATTACAGTTCAATGGATGAGATGTGGAGGACAAGGAATATCATGCCCACCCAGTAGATAGAATCACTGGGCATCACTAGCTTTTTTACTGGTATATATATACATATAATTTTATATATAATATGTATCTTTTTTGCACTATATATGTATTTTTGCATGATCTTAGTCAAAGTATTCAAAAATTTAAGCATTTGTAGAGTAAAGTTTCATCAATTCCTATGCATTTAAGCTGGAACTAGATCAGGTGTTACTTAAACTGACAACTAATGCAATGTTTTATATAATACAGTTGATCAATTTCTGCTTAATGAAGGAATGTGTGTCTACAGAAATAAATAGATACATTTAGATTGCAGAACTAATAATTAAGGGCAACTTTACCATTTGAGTCTACTTCCTGCCCCACTTCATCCCCACAGTAAAGTTTAGAATTTTCCACATATTCTGATATGATTTAATTTTAGCCAGTCCTAACACTTATCAGCTCATTTCATTTCTAGACTGATTAATGGACATCGACCAATTTTAATTTCTAAATTGGTCTTTTCCCTGTTTCTTTAGATTTTGGAAGTTTTGTATGCATTTGCTTTGGAGCCAAACACGAGAAGAAATTTAAAAAATCACAGCTCTTTGAGTCTTTAAACATTTTTCTAGTTATAAAGTCATTTAGTTTCAGAGGCTTTTCCATTTTCTAGCTGAAAGCAATCAACTTTAAGAGTCCCTATATAAGAATTCCTAGAAGTGCCTGGTCAGAAAATTAAAGCAGAGGAATAATTAATTTCTTTGTTATAGTTTCCATAATCATTTAATCAGAAACAATGCAAAAAATTAATCCATTTCTTAAAATTTTTACATGACACTTTCTATGCATATTCATTAAAAAGTATAAAATATTTTTGTAATGGATCAAAATTTAACAAAATTTAATTTATTTTATTAAACTAAGTTTTTTTCTTTAATAAAAACAATATGATAATTAAGAAAATAGAAAGCATTCAAGTTAAAATAAAGCCAATAATATTCCACACTATAAAGCTTAAAACATCATTATGAAAATTTTGAAGATGTTAATTTTAGATGTAGGGAATGGTAATTGCTTGGGCTTTGCCTGCACATCAGTAGCAATGATAGTCAGATACAAATTTAGACTTTAACTTAATTCCTCTTTTCCTGCGGGTCCTTTCTCCTGTATAATTATATTCAATCATTAAAAAGAACTCAATATCTTAATATATATGGAATTAATCTGTTGTATCTACAAGAAGCACATTCCCTATTTTCAAAAAGTTGGGTTGAAAAGAAAAGAACGCAACCTTTTGAATTATTTTGTAAAATGCAGTTAGTAAAAGCTTTAGTGTTGCTTTTTGTCTTTAATTTGTTTTGTTAGTTGTTTCTTTCTGTGGTATTCACTATGATGCATTTTGTGTTTCTGGAAACTAGTGGTAACAATGGAATAGACAAAAAGACAGGGGAGTAAAGAATGAAAGGAACAGAAGAAAAAAAGGAACTATGAGACTTTTCGTGTGATATGTTCTAGAGCTCAGTACAGAATACTGTGGAGTTTGGTTTTAGGTGGAGTTACCTCTGCCTATTGGAGTCAGGAATGGCATCCACATAAAAAAAAGTATCTGAAAAATGTCCAAAGCAATCTACAGATTCAGTGAAATACCTATCAAAATCCCAATTTTCTGTTTTTACAGAAAAAGAAAAAAACAATTTCAAAATTCATATGGGACCACTGATGACCACCAATAGCTAAAGGAATCCCGAGAAAGAAGGACAAAGTTGGAGAACTCACACTTCTTGATTTCAAATTACATTACAACGCTGCAGTAATTAAGAGTATATATTATCATAAAGATGGACATACTGCCCAGTGGAACAGAATGGAGAACCCAGAAATAAATTCACACATATATGGTCAACTGATCTTTGACAAGGGTGCCAAGAATACACAATGGAGAAAGGCTTTTCTCTTCAACAAATGGTACTGGGAAACACGCAAACGAATGAAATTGTACCTTTCTATTATATACAAAATCAACTCAAATATATTAGAAACTTAAACCTAAGACCCAAAACTGTAAATCTCCAAGAAAAACATAGGGAAAAACTTTATGACTTTGTCTTGGCAATGACTTCATGGATATAACATGCAAAACACTATCAACAAAAACAAAAACAACATGAGACTACATCAAACTAAAAAGCTCCTGTGCAGCAAAGGAAACAATCAATGGAGTGAAAAGGCAATTGATGAAATGAAAGACATATCCATAAACCATCTATCTGATAAAGGACTAATCTCAAAATATATAAGGAACTTCTATAATTCAATAGCAAAAAACCACATGACCTGATTTAAAAATGAGCTAAGATTTTGAATAGACATTTCTCCAGAGAAGATACAAATGGCCAACAAACATAAGAAAAAATGCTCAATGTTACAGATCATTTGGAAAATGCAAATAAAAACCACCATGAGATTTTACTTCACACCTGTCCAGATGGGTATCATCAAAAACAACAACAACAACAGAAAAACAAAAGACAAAATGTGTTGACGAGGATGTGGAGAAATAGGAACGCTGGCACACTGTTGGTGGAAATGCAAAATAGTGAAGCTGCTACAGAAAATACTATGAAGGTTCCTCAAAAAATTAAAAATAGAACTTCCATATATATGATCCAGCTATCCCACTTTTGGATATTTATCCAAAAGAGTTGAAACCAGGATCTTAAAGAGATATCAGCACTCTTACATTCATTGCAGCACTATTCGCAATAGTCAAGATGTAGAGATAACCTAAATGTCCATTGACAGATGAATAGATACAGAATATGTGATATATACATTGAAATATTATCAGCCTTAAAAAGGAAGGACGTTATATAATATGCAACGACATGATGAATCTGGAGGACATCAAGCTAAGTGAAATAAGCCAGTCACAGAAAGACCAATACTGCATTATTCCACTTATATGAAGTATCCAAAATAGTCAGATTCATAGAATCAAAGAATGAAACGGTGTTTGCCAGGGAATAGCAGAAGGGGGGAATAGAGAGTTATGAATCAACAGGCATAAGGCTCCAGTCAAGCAAGATGAACGAGCTCTAGAGATTTGCTGTACAACATTTTACCTAGAGTCGACAATACTGTATTGTCCATTTAAAAATTTGTTAAGCAGTAAGTCTCATGTTAAGTGTTTTTACCACAATAAATTAAAATAGTAAAATAAAATGTACCTGAGATGAGACTTGCAGTCCTGTGTGAGGGACAGGAGTTTGCCCACAGAGGAGAGTGAAGATGGAGAGAATGTTACAGACAGGCCACAGCCTGCTTTGGGACCTAGAAGTGAGTAAACAGGCCCCCTACAGGATGTGCAGACAGTTGGGCCTGGGGAGAGAGTGCCAGGGATGCTCTGAGGGCCATTGGGAGGTGAGGCTGTAAGGCAAGCTGTGGCAGACCATCACAAGCCCTTTATAGACCTGTAAGAGACTTCCAGGTTTATGGTTTGCCTGACATGAGGGGCTGCTGAAGAGTTTTGTGCAAGACATGTGATGAAGTATTTGTGACATGATAAAATGTCGTTTCAGCCATCTTAAAACCACTCAAAGCTGACAATCTCCTCTCCTGCCTCCCGCAGCTTCCATTACCATGGCAGAGATGGCAGACGTGTCTGAGGTGGTATAGAGTACTGAAGCAAGCTGTCTTGAAGAAGAGGAGACAATTCAGTAAGTATGTTAGTCAGCATAAGCTAGGTTGTGATGTGGTAACAAACAATGCTTACATTTCAGTGGCTTGGCACAACAGGAGGGTATTTCTCACTCTTTCTGGATGCCCTACACAAGACAGCGGGAGGTGGGGTGGGTCTGTTCTGCAGTGTCACTCAGGGACCCAGACTCTGTCATCTTTTGACTGCACTATCTCCAACACACGACCTTTTTAGTCACCACATCAGGGGAGAGACAACTGCAAGGGTTTGCAGTGGCTCCTTTATGCTTCACAGTGGAAGTAATACATGCCATTTCTTCTTGTAGTCACAGCCAATTCCGTGGCTTTGCCTAACCACAGGAGGCTGGAAAACGGGGTGGGGGGGAAGCAGATGGGTGCTTGGTGAGCACCACAGTCTCTGCCATGGTAATTTCAGGTAGCTAGATGGAAGCCGCAGGAGGCAGGAGAGGAGACCGTCAGCTTTGAGTGGTTTTAAGATGGCAGAAACGACAGGCCACAGAGACTGAGGCAATTTCATGCGAGTGAGAGAGGAGTGGCACAGGGTGATTGCTGGGTACTCACTGGTGGCAGCATACTCAGTGAGCAAAACTGGCAGAGAGTAGGTGTGGGGTAGAGATAAGGCTCATCTTGACCAGCACTGCTATCTGCGAAGCCTAATTAAACATGTCCACGGCCAGTCGCGGTGGCTCATGCCTGTAATCCCAGCACTTTAGGAGGCCAAGGCAGGCAGATCACGAGGTCAGGAGATCTAGACCATCCTGGCTAACACAGTAAAACCCTGTCTGTATTAAAATTAAAAAATTAGCCAGGCGTGGTGGCATATGCATGTAGTCCCAGCCACTTGGGAGGCTGAGGCAGGAGAATCACTTGAACCCAGGAGGCGGAGGTTGCAGTGAGCTGAGATCATGCCACTACACTCCAGCCTGGGCGACAGAGCGAGGCTCCGTCTCAAAAACAAAACAAACCAAAACAAGACCACAACAACAACACAACAACAACAAAAACCCCAAAAACATGTCCACTAGGAACTGCAAATCAGGAGTGCAGAATAGAGTCAGGCCTAGCTATTGATATTTGGACATCATCACCCAGTTACAGGCAGAGGTTGAAAACATGTAGGTGAATGAGTCTGCCAAAGGAGAGAATATATAATAAGATTAGGTGAGAGTTTAAAAAGTTGAATTGCTCATGCAGTCTGGATCCAGAGTCATCGCACCCAGATGGATTTGAGATATGGAGGGTCAGAAGGTCAGCTTCCACAAGTCTATAATTAACTGGGTTTTGACGTATGCTTGCAGAGGCTAGAGACACACTGAGAGATTTATCGAGTGCAATATTTATTTGACATCCAAAGAAATAAGACAAGCCTTCTTATGAACTCTTGCAGAGATTTACTTTAGATAGCGAAGAACAGCTTGACACTACAGATTATTAGACACCACAAGAGTTTATTAAATAAAGTGGGTGGAAGCATTGATTCTACATCTTAAATATATCTCTTTCGTCCAGGGGTTGTCAAACTGTGTTTCTTAGAGGGGCCTCAGGGGCTGCTGCAGCATGCCAGGAGCTGGTGCAGAGCAGAGTGACTCACATCTTCCACCTCTCCCTTCATCAGCTCTGCAGTTACTGGTTTTATATTGTAATGTTTCACATAATATTTCATTGGAGAAAAAATTCTGCACCACAAAAACAAAAAGTTTCCTTTCCATCTCCAATGTTAAAAAGCCTTAGGCCTTCATCATTTCCTGCTTGGATCGTTGTATTTTTCTTCCCCAGGGGGTCTGTCTCGCTGCTTCTGGTCTCGTCCCTTTGTCATCCACCCTCCGCATGGTTCCCAAAGTGATCATTCTCCAACACAAATCCAAATCTGATGTTGGCTTCTGGGGCATTTATTGACTTCCTATCACTGATTGTAGAAAGTTATACTCTAAAGAATGGCCCCGATAAAGCATTTCATGATTTGGCCTTCACTTGCCTTTCTCCAGCCCCCTTTTCAGGATGTCCCCTTTTGTTCCTTGTGCCTCAGCCATAAACAACAACTGGTGCTTGCAGTGCCCTGAAGGTGTAAAAGGCCTTTGGTTTAGTGAATCCAACTTCTCAGCTGCAGCTTCAGCATAATGTCATCTTAGAAGACTCTCCAACTTTCAGTAGTTCAGTTAGAAGTCCTCCTCTGGGGCTCCTGTCATGAAGAATGTGTACCCCTCTGACAGCACATTGCCTACAGTCTTGTGTTAATTGATATTTAGTTTATCTCCCTACTGGATAATCAGCAATTGCCTTCAGGAAAGGGACTGGCTCATCAGCTCTGTCTCCTCAGACCTTGGCTCTGCACTTGACCCTCTACCATGTTGTTAATCAAGAAATGAGTGTCCTCCTTTCTGGAAATCATTAAAATAATAGATTTTTATCTGCTTTATTCATTTGAAAAGCTTTGGTCTATGAATATAGACTATATGACTCCTTAAGATTTTTGTCTATATTATTTTTGATTTTTTTGTTTTTTAACACCTTTAGAATTTCACAGCCTTTATAAATATAATACTTAAAAGTAACATTTCAGAGTATTTGGATATACTTTTTGACTAAAACATAAAATGTGAAATATGAAGTATAGTAAAGATATAAAACAATAATTTGGATAAAAATTCTCTCTTTCATGGAAAACACCACTGCATTATTCCTGTTTCAAATGTCCTAAAGCATTACATTTTTTTTGCAGCAACTCCACTACACATTTGTTCATGGTGTTCACTTCCTACAAGATACAGTCAAAACTCCTTAGCCTGATTTCCAGAGCCTCTGTAATCTGACCCAAATGACTTTCTCAACCACATTACACACTAATCTTTCACATATTTTTTTTGCTTTATTTAAACCTTTTCCCCTCATATTTCTATTTACTCTTCTTGGCCTTTGGTGAATGCTTTCAATCAGAGGATTTATACCTTCGGATTTCTGGAAAAGTCTCTACCATTATATTTTAGCATATTGTTTATTTGCTGTTTGTTTATTTATGTCTTTAGAATTTCTCTGAGGCAGATACTAGAGCATTTATGATTCCTAACTTCTGTTTTATATCCTCCATTCCTTTATTTTTGTCCTCCATGTCACGGAGATGTTCTGTTCCATCTTCTAACTCATCTTCAAGCATGATTTGTCTTGTATAATCCATTTGCTTAAATTCCTAAAGAGATTTAATGACTGTACTTACACTTGACTTTTAAGAGCCTGTTTCATAACTTGCTGTTTTTATTTTACAGATGCCATTTCTTCCTTTATATTTTAAACACTGTAAACATACTTATTGTCAGCTCTCTTTCATGTTCTATTCTTGCTCATTCCTCATGTCCTGTAAGCTGTCTTTCATGATGCTAAGTGTCCTATTTTTTAAAATTCTGTTTTATTTTGCATATGAGTTTACTTCAGAAGGAAGTATCTTTTCTAGAGATCCAGATAACCACCTGGGGTGGTTTCCACTGGTGTTCCTGTCAGCACCTTCAAGACACACTGATTCTGAATTATTTTTTGTGTTAGTTTTTCAGCCTGGAATTCTGAGTCTATTCCCACTCCCACATGTTGTTCAGTCTTGGGGTTCTCATATCTCTAGAAGACTCCTATTTTACCCACAGAGTGGGGCTATTGGCTCATTTCCAGCAGTTATCTTGGGTATGCAGGCAGAGATGATCTGGTTCCTTCAAGGTTAGTGCAGTGCTTTCTAGGGTTCTGATTCTGCACAGGAAGCCCAGTTCCTATTCCTTCTATAAACACATTTTCCTGGCCAGCTTCTGGCCTTGAATAGCCATGAAAATCCCAGGCTTTGAGACCTGTAATCTCCCTTAGTTCTAGATACATTGTCATTTTGGCTCTATGTTCTAGCATTTGGAGGTTTCCTTTCTTGCTTTTGTGTTCTGCTATATATTTAATATGTAAAAAAAATGCTTTTAATCTCTATATATAAATGTCTGGAAACGTTGTGTTCAATTCCACCTTATCCTGTTATTTCTTGACTGTCTGAATATGTAGTGTTTATTACTCTCATTTTCTCCATTTTGAATAATCTCCCAAATGCTCTCTGCCTTTTGCAAATTCACTCATTCTTCCAGGACTTGAGGAGTCACTGAAGGTAATGCTTTTTTCCTCCAGGGACCAAATTAACCCCTAGGAAGGGTCTTCTATGAACTCCTTTGACATCCATTTGATACTTAATCATTTTCTGTTATAATTACTATATGGCTATTATTTGTTTTCTTGTGAAATTATAAACTCTTTGAAATTTGGGGCCATTTCTTAAGCTTCTTGAATTTCTTCACCTGGTCTCACAACAAATTCTTCCTAATGGAAGAAAAACAGAAAAGAAAGACACACTAGGATAGAATAATTTAAAATGTTTTAGATTTTATTTACGAGGGTCCAAGCACCCAGGAAAACAAGATTTGTTTAAATTTTGCTTACTCATTTTATTCAGGATTCATGAATTTATAAGGCCAGAGAGATTTCATATAAGATCCTAGGTTACTAAAGGAAAACTGAAAGATTTTATATCAAGCAATATAAAATTAATATGACAGATGCAACCTTAGAAAATGTGTTTCCTGAGATTCCTAAATTAGCTACTTTTGTGGGTGTCTGCTTAGTATTTGGTCCTGAGTAAATGAATAAACAAACAGCTACTTCTGAGAGCTACTTTCACAGGGAAATGTTTCTGAGTTCCTATTCATGGGAGTTTAGGAAGGTATGGGATGCAAATTACATTTCAACACTGAATCAGCCAATCAATCCTTGAACACTTTTGAAGTCTTTAGCTTTGCCTGTGAACATGGGAACACCCAAGGGCACCTTCAAATTAAAAATAAACATACATTCTAAAAAGTCCTAAATGTGTAATTTGGTAGAAATTTAAGGGGTATCTTTTTATAGTAACAGAGTCTATAAAGAAAATACAATTCAGGTGAGGTTACGTCCTTTCCAGTCATAAAAATGTATGTAAATGACATTTAACTCGAAATTCGAGTACTTTGGGCATATCATTCCCGCTCCCTGCCCCAATCCCATAATTTCTTGGTAAAAACTCATAGTGCTTTTTTTTTCAGTTTCAGCCAGATTTTTATATCTATTGGATGGATATTACATTAATAAAAAATAGCTAACACTTATTATATGATTGTCTTATACCAAGCTATGTTCTTATAATTATCTAATATGTTGATATGATTTGGCTCTGTGGCTCCACCCAAATCTCATCGTTAATTGTAATCCCCACATGTTATGGGAGGAACCTGGTGGGAGGTGATTGGATTATGGAAGCGGTTTCCCCATGCTGTTCTTGTGATAGTCAGGGAGTTCTTACCAGATCTGATGGTTTTAGAAGTGGCAATTTCCCCTGCACACTCTCTCTCCTGCCACCATGTAAAACATGCCTTGCTTCTCCCTCCCCTTCCGCCATGATTGTAAGTTTCCTGAGGCCTCCCCAGCCATGTTGAACTGTGAGTCAACTAAACCTCTTTCCTTCATGAATTACCCAGTCTCAGGTATTCTTTATAACTGTGAAAATGTACTAATATGCAGATAACCCTATGGTGTTGCTGCTATTATTATTCTCCCTTTGCAGATGGGGAAAACTGAGATAAAAAAGAGTTAATTAATTTACCAAAGTCAAAAGAGTAGTCTTAAACTACTGTAAAATTTATGTAGGCCTCCTTTTTTTTTTCTTCAAAACCTTTAATGTGCTAATACACATTTTTGTGTTTTTTTTAAATTATACTTTAAGTTCTGGGATACATGTGCAGAACGTGTAGGTTTGTTACATAGGCATACACGTGCCATGGTGGTTTGTTGCACCCGTCAACCCATCATCTACATTAGGTATTTCTCTTAATGCTATCTCTCCCTTAGCCCCCCACCCCACTGACAGGCCCCGGTGTGTGATGTTCCCTTCCCTGTGTCCATGTGTTCTCATTGTTCAACTCCCACTTATGAGTGAGAACATGTGATGTTTGGTTTTCTGTTCCTGTGTTAGTTTGCTGAGAATGATGGTTTCCAGCTTCATCCATGTCCCTGCAAAGGACATGAACTCATCATTTTTTATGGCTGCATAGTATTCCATGATGTATGTGTGCCACATTTTCTTAATCTAGTCTATCATTGTTGGACATTTGGGTTGGCTCCAAGTCTTTGCTATTGTGAATAGTGCTGCAATAAACGTACGTGTGCATGTGTCTTTATAGCAGCATGATTTATAATCCTTTGGGTATATACCCAGTAATGGGATTGCTGGGTCAAATGGTATTTCTAGTTCTAGATCCTTGAGGAACTGTCACACTGTCTTCCACAACGGTTGAACTAATTTACACTCCCACCAACAGCGTAAAAGCATTCCTATTTCTCCACATCCTCTTCAGCATCTGTTGTTTCCTGACATTTTAATGATCACCATTCTAACTGCCATGAGATGGTATCTCACTGTGGTTTTGATTTGCATTTCTCTAATGACCAGTGATGATGAGCTCTTTGTCATGTGTTTGTTGGCCACATAAATGTCTTCTTTTGAGAAGTGTCTGTTCATATCTTTTGCCTACTTTTTGATGAAGTTGTTTTTTCCTTGTAAAAATTTTTTTTTTTTTTTTGAGACAGAGTCTTGCCCTGTCGCCCAGGCGGGAGTGCAGTGGCACGATCTCGGCTCACTGCAAGCTTTGCCCACTGGGTTCACGCCATTCTCCTGCCTCAGCCTCCCAAGTAGCTGAGGATACAGGTGCTTGCCACTACGCCCGGCTAATTTTTTGTATATTTAGTAGAGATGGGGTTTCACCGTGTTAGCCAGGATGGTCTCAATCTCCTGACCTCGTGATCCACCCCCCTCGGCCTCCCAAAGTGCTGGGATTACAGGCATGAGCCACCACGCCCGGCCAAATTTTTTAAGTTATTTGTAGATTGTGGATATTAGCCTTTTGTCAGATGGATAGATTGCAAAAATTTTCTCCCATTCTGTAGGTTGCCTGTTCACTCTGGTGATAGTTTCTTTTGCTGTGCAGAAGCTCTTTAGTTTAATTAGATACCGTTTGTCAATTTTGGCTTTCGTTGTCTTTAGGCCTCTTTTCTATTCATGTTTCTACTTTAGAAGACATATATAGATATATATATATGTCTTCTAAATATATATCTCTATAAATATGTCTTCTAAAGTAGAAACATGAATATATGTATCTAGAAACATATATGTCTTCAGAAGACAAATATATATGTATACGTCTTCTAAAGTGTGTGTATGTGTGTATGTTTATATATGCGTGTATATATACATGTGTATATGCATTTGTCCAGAGTTCTCCTGGGGAATCTATATTTTATTGAGATGAGAAGGAAACATGGTAGTGTTGGTTAACTTATCACCACCTTGTTGCTGTCTAAACTCAACCACTTCCTATTGTGTCATGGTTTGATTATAAATTTCCTCTAAGCCTCTTTTTCTGGACACTCACTTATCACCACTAATCCTACATACAAAAGGTTGAATACTGGCAACTCTGAAAGTTGAAAATCTAATATGGATTAAATGTAAAAATAAAGCTAGTGACTCCAAAACCCGCCACCAGCTGGTTCATCACACTTGTATATTTTTACACTTTCTCAGTCCACACTCTAACCCAACTCATCTTCTTGGAAGCCTGACACCTATTGTTGGCTATCTAGTGGCACACTGCGAAGGATCTGATGTGCCTGGAGCCTCTGTTTGCATTTTTTTCTTTTTTTTTTTTTAGAGAGAGTGTTGTATACTTGAATCTTGACAAGCAAAAGAAAAAGAATGATGTTTGGAAACCATCACTTCTAAAAAGCTTGTGTTTTATTATTTAGAACAGACTTGTTTAAGGGAAAGATAAAATCAATATTTTTTCCCCCTATTTTCAATAAGTGCCTAGAGATTAGATTTTATGTTTGTTTGAAACAACGTTTTAAACTTCGGAGAATTTTGAGTAAGAAAATAAATAAATAAGTTGGATAGAAATAAACCTTTTAAAATTAAATTCTCTTCACTAAAGAATGTATTACTGGGAAAGATTTTAAAAACTTCACTAGAGGTCCTTCCAATTTTTTTCACCTGTTTCCTCAAGATGGGGTAGTCGAGGACAAATTGATTACTGTTTTAAGCTTCCTTCCAAATTTCCATTGCTGTTATTTATGATTCTATTCCAAATGTAAAATTTAGGCCTTTACAATATTTGTTTTTAAAATGAAGAGACTTTCTGATTCCTATGAATAAAAATACTCCGTGCTGATGGAAAAATCAAGAATCTTGGTGCCAAAGTGCTTCATTCAAACTCTTAGACAATAAAATGGGCAAGACATTAAATTATAGCAAAGGTTCCAACCTTTTACTAAACTACACTCACCTTTAGGAGCTTATGAAAGTACAGATTTCTAAGTTTTCCCAGTCTACTCTTTCTTCCCATCCCAAGATTCTGAAATTAATTGGTTTGGGTGAGCTTGATCCAACACATTTTACTAAATACATATGTTTATTATATATAGTCTATATTATAAAATAAATATAATTATAACAGAATAAATATAATAAATATAGTATAAATTATATTTATTATATAATTATTTAAGGCTGAAGATCAGTGTCCACAAAGGCATTTCATTTAGTTGCTCTTTGCTAATGCCAGACAAATTAATGCAAAATAAATGGTTGGATAAGAAGAAAGGAAAATGAGAAATAATATTCCTATTTATAATTTCTATGTATCTGTTTTCACAAAAATCACAAGTAGCTAAAAGTAGTCATTTTGCCTCAAATTGCCAATCAGGTTTAAGAAGTTTTTTGTCTGAATTTCCTAATTCTAAGTGAGAGACTGAAAATGCAAATGAACTATGACCAGACCACCTATGACAACAGAACTCTGACCCACAATCTCTGTGGCCACCAGCCCAGGAAGCAAAACCCCACTTCTGTAGCCTTCAGCCCAGAGTGGTCAGGACTTGGTCAATGACTGCCAGCTTTCTTTTTTTTTTTTTTTTTTTTTTTGGGCTTCTGCTTCCAACTCAGGACCAAGGAGAGAAAGCCAAATATGTTACCCTTCTCTAAACAATCACTTAGGATGCCCCACTTCTAGTTAGTGCACTTCCAGCTTCCCTAAAACCTTCCTTTTCTTTCTACTGTAAAACGTTCCCATTCCTATCTGTCTTTGAGTCTTTGTCAAATACAGGTGATGGTGGTTGACTCCCTTGCTATGGCAAGCTCTGAATCAATAGCTTCTGTTTGTTCTCATTTTGGTAGTGTTTATTTAGTTCCACGTAACTAAAAATGGGGAAAATAAAAATGGGAAAAAATAAATTATCCTTGCACATACATGTAAGGTTATTTATACCAATTTATGCAATTTCAGAAAATGAGAGGAGAAAGCAGATACCATCACCAAGGCAAGTGTTCAAAAGGGCAATAATTACAGTGACAAGAGGAATCCCAATAACTTTTATTCTCAGCAAATATGGCTACACAGTCAAGAGTGTTGAGGACCCGAGAATGGGAAGTCACTGCTTTGGCTCCTGTGATTCCACCAATACTTGCCTGCATTCTCTTGAATCAATGAATCAGGCGTGGAAGACTAGAAGCAACAAAGAGAGGAGCAGGTAGTAGAGGGGGTAACTTTTAGAAGGCTGTAGAGTGCTCCCTTGATATCCACAGAGGATTGGTTCCAGGACCAACCACATATACCCAAATCCATGCATACTTAAGTCCTGCTACTGGGACTTCAGAATCCAGGTATATGAAAAGTCAAATGTGTATATGTGTGTGTATATAAGTGTACATGTAGATACACACATATATGTATATATATACATACACACATACATGTGTGTATATACATACACACACATACATGTGTGTATATATATGTATATACACAAAGACTTTTTCCAAACAAAAGCAGATCAAAAATACTGTATACATATACATATATGTATGTGTATATATGCATACATATATACAGTATATACATATATACATATATGCAATATATATGTAGTAGTTTTGATCTGCTTTTGTTTGGAAAAACTCTGTGAATAAGTAGACCTGTGCAGTTCAAACCCATCTTATTCAAGAGTCAGCTGTAATTTCAATATTTTGTAACAGTTTAGTCACCAATATTGAAGTTGAGAGAAGGAAGTTCTCTCTTGTGGACAATATGGAATGCTCTAAAACTTGAATCCAAATGTACATTCTTGGCATCACTCAAATAATGTGAGTGTATAATATTTATTATATATTCAAGAGGCAAAACCCAGTTCTTTACACTGTAGACCTGTTTTGTTGTTGTTTTAGTTTTGAGAAGCCAAGGTTTTAAGGCAATTTAGTTCTAAAAGCATTACCGAGTATTTACTATTTGCAATTCACTGCACTTGGTAATAAACTAGAGAGAGATGCAGAAACTCTCTTTTCTCCACCAATTCTTCGAAGGAAAAAACGTTTCCATTATCATTAGGTGACAGTCTACACAGCTAATTATCCATACGAACTCACTGATAATTTACAGTTGCAATATGGTGTCATAAAAGGAATCATAAAACTTTGTGACTTTGTTTACTTTTTCTCTATAAGATATGTGCTGCAAATGCAAACTAACATCAAATAAATCCTATCTTTATTCATGCATGATCTAATACTTTCCACAACTCTGATATTTAGGGTACTTCCATTATGACTAGTTAATTGCATAAATTCAATAATTAATTATATTCTAATGATCAAGAAGAGTATTTATCAAAAATAAAACTTGCAGACATTGGGGAGAAATAAAGGCATGTTAACACATTTTCTATATCAATCAGGTACTTTTGTGTAAATGTGTTATCAAGTGAACTGAAACATTAAATAGAGGAATTTGGTATCATTGTGGGAAAAATAATCTAATCAGTTTTCAAACTTGGCTGCCCTTTGGAGCCATTTGAGAAATTTTTGAAAAGCAAGACACAGGTATTCTAATTTACTTGGTCTGCAGTATGGCCCTTGCCAGGTGATACTAACATGTGGCATAGAGTGAGAACCATCGTTATATAATCTAGAATCTAGTTTATTACTCCTTCAGTATTATACTTCTCCTCAAGCTCTTGAGACTTTTCCTGATTTCATAGATTTGTTGAGCAGTTTTTGTTGTTGTTGTTGTTTGTTTTTTTAATGTTGACTTGTTTTCCCGAGTAGGTATTCCTCCTGGAAAGAGATAGTACTCACTGTAAAAGATTAGTTGACTTTCTAGTCAAATTAGTCCTTGATGAGTCTAAATAGTGGGTGGTAGACATATCTCATCTCCCCAGTTTGATCAGCCTGGGATAGGCATGCCATCCATCCTTAAGAAAACAGACCTATAGAGCTAATAGGTCAATCTTAGAAACAAAAAAGGCAACAGTTATATCCAGGTCATTACAGCTTGTCAATTTGCTTCTCCCAAATTACTGCACTTCTTGTTTCTTCATTGGTTTACACACCTGTTTATTCATGTCCCTCGATCAGTTTTTCCTCAATCCTGGGTGCACAACATCATCACCTGGGGGGCATTTTAGATGCCTGATGCCTAATTACATCAGTCTCTGGGGGTAGGATCCAGTTATCAGTGTTCTTTAAAGCTCCTCAGAAGACACTGTGAACCATTGCCTTAAGCTGTAGTGCTCTCAATATTTACCTAAGACATTCATGAATCTGTATTTTCTTTAGTTGGTATGACGGAGCTACAGACCAGCTCTGACCCAAGCTAATTTATATAATGGCAGATGGATACTATTAAAATCCTAAAAAAAATTTAATAGAAGTCTTTGGTAATGTACTTACAGAGCCCTTGTACTTTGGGCCAGGGGCTCTTGTAAGCACTGTACATAGATTGAATTATTTACTCTAGCCACATCTTACAGAGGAGAAAATTTCCCAATGTTACACACTTAGTGTTTGGGCCAAGATTCAAATGAGGCACTCTGGCTCCAGAGTCACCAGTTAACCACAGGCGACCAGCAATGTGGCTGTTAAAACTACTAGATGTGATTACATAGGTGATATCCTTACACTTCCATTTTACAGGTAAAGAATCAAGGTACAGAGAAAGTGTCCTACGATCACACAGCTAGTAAGTGGCAGAGCTGGGATTTGAACTCAAAACAGTCCTACCCTAAAGATGATGTTCTGTTAATAATCTAGCCTTTTATTTTCAGACAAATATTCAACTGACCCAGCTTTCCGTAAATTTGTATTACTGCAGATTGGAATTTGGTATTGCAAGTTTCATTTGCACTTCTGAACTTATTCTCCATGTTTTACCCAGAATTTTATTTTTAAAAAAAGAAATAAAACTTTGGTGGATTTTTCATTCTACTACAACTGACTGTACTGGAGAAGCAATTACTACAGAGATGCTACAGCTGTTTTCTTGGTATTAGCCCATGGTTTAAGAATGTTCTTGATTTGTAAATATGTTAGGCACCACAAGTCCATCAAGATGGTATGTAGAAAGAAGAAAAGATTCTCCACTCCAAATCTTTATGTGCCTGAAAATCCCTTTGATTTCCCTTATTAGTTTGCTATGTCCTGAATTTTATATTAAAAATACAGATTTCTTCCAGTTATTGGACATTGTCCCACTTCAAACTTTTAAAAACAAATTAATCAGAGTTTTTTGGTAATTATTATGTAAATAGGACAAATATATCTCAGCCCTTTGGCAAGCAGCCTTGACAATTGAAACAGTTTCACATTGTGGATTTCAATCAATGTAACAAAGTTCCTGAGCACAGTCTAAAATGAATGAATTCTAGATTGCAGGAGTTTTTAAAAAGTTTCTTGCTTCTCATATTTTAATATAAAAATCATCCCAGGCTATCGTTAAAATGCAAAAATCTGATTTGGGAGGCTTTAAGTGAGATGTTGGACTTCATATTTCCAGTAAGGTCTCAAGTGATGTACATGCTGCTGGTCTGTGAACCACACTTTGAGTAGCAAGGACACAGTGCTTGGTAAACTCGTTCTCCAAAGGAGGAAAACAAAGCCCTGGCTTGTAGTATTTGCTAATTTCCATGATATAAATGTTCCCACAAAGACCACATTCAAGCTACCAACGTGATGTCATTGAAAATGGAGTTGGGAAGAGACCTTCAGCACGCTGCTCACAATTAGCTCTCCAACCAGGTACAAGCCAGTTCCAGCACACCACTGGTCTACATACGTATAAGTGCATGCACCTTCAAGATCCCACAACATAGCTGTTTCACTCTGCAAAGGATTTCAGGAGGTGAGGGAGAGTAAGAATGTCACAGGAAAAAATGACAAGATTAATTACAAAGTTTTCAGAATAGGTGCAAAATGATCTAGTTCCAAGGCTATAGGCTGATGAGAGGGCATGTTTAAGAAGTTAAAAGACATGTGTGGCCAATAATGGAGACTTTGGGGAAGATCTGAACCCTGTTTGGACTGTGATGGGTTTGGATGAGTTGGAAAGGAGAACACTCACAGAAAAGGAAGTGGGATAAACACTAGCAAAATGTCTGGTGCTAAACAAAAGTGAAGGAAAGCTTGGAATTCCTAAAGAGTTGAGAGTACAGTCATTGGTCCAGCAGAGTGAGGGCATCCTGCTTTCACAAATGTTTTATTCTCTGGCATGATTGAGGAATAACATGTTCAGATTAATCAAATATCCAGGTTAACAGAGAGTTGACATATGTACCAAAAAGAGATGCCAATGTTTAAAGTAATAGAATATATTAGAGTACACAGAACCTAATTTCTTTCTTCTTTGGTGAAGAAAGGACTTTGAAATTTTCCATGTCTCCGAGCCATGGCTCTGAGCACCTTTGGTCCCTTCTGGTAGGGTTCTGTGATGGAGCCTGCAAAGTTTTGTTTGCAGTGTCCTGTAAGAAGAGTGTATTTTCAAGCCTTTCTCCAGGGCTGTAGAATGAAAGCATCCTAAGAAACTGACTCTCTTGGAGAGAATTTCTAACTGGCAGAAATGCTCTCCCTTGTAGTGCATTGAGTGCTTAAGAGCCCAGAATCATTTCCACATCTGTAATTGGGGCTAATAATAACGATCTCATATGGTTTTGGTGATTATTAAGTGAAACTTGGTCAAGAAATATTGGTGCTCAATATTTGAATGAGCACTACAAATTAGTGCAGGCATTGTAGCCAAGCATACACCATTACTGATTTTTAAATCAGAATTGCTTAACAGACACTGATTGTCTACAAGGCCATAAACAGTTTGAGGCTGTGGGGAGAAAGTATTGACTGGTCCCCAAGCCTGCAGAGCTAAGGTTTCGGCATTCTGCACACCTCTTTGAAAGAATCTATGACCACCTGTGCACAATGTTTAAATGCCCAGGAACCTTCCCTTGCTACCCAGGCAGAGGCTTTCCCTAGATGCTCTGACAGTTCCCTCAGTCAGCAACTATATGAAAGAATCTTCTTACATTTCTGAAATCTGAATAGAGGTTTATTTGGGAAAAAATCCTTTTCCCTCCTGTCTCTTGGAATAAATGTACTATTTCGTTTTCTTAATTTGTACTATGTTAAGAACCAGTAGAGGGAACTTAAGGTCAATCTGTCTCTCAGGTTGAGTAACTCTAAGCTATAAGCTCCAGAATCTTGTCTTTGTCTCTGATTCCAAATGGGCTTGTGGGGAAAAGTGATA
This sequence comes from Hylobates moloch, assembly GCF_009828535.3. NCBI lineage: Eukaryota > Metazoa > Chordata > Mammalia > Primates > Hylobatidae > Hylobates > Hylobates moloch. The sequence continues at coordinate 153,461,617 of NW_026652277.1, forward strand.
TAACCATGAGATCACTGTGTTCTTTTAGATGATTTCCTGTTTCCTGTGTATTTAAATACACAGGGAATAATCCCGCTATTAAAATGAGACCCTGTATGTGTGTATGGGCAGAAGTTCAATGAAAAAGGAAGAAAAATATGCTTGCTGAATACCAGTTGTAGAATGCATAAATCCTGTCAGAACAAGTGGGGAATAGCTTTTATGGCTGACTTGCAAGAAACCTAAGGGAATTGGGAAATCAGATAGGCATGTGTCAAGCAGACTTATTTAAATCATCCACTTCCTCAGCAAAATAAAAGTTTGAGAGGGTTCTGCTTCCTTTTGTGGTTTGAAATTACAGTTGTAGGCCTCAGAAGTCCTGCTTGATTGAGGGCTTCCAAGCAAAGATGTTATACAACCTAGTTCAGGCGCCCGACAACACTGGGGTCACCCAATGCCTCTCCCTGAGGTCTCCAACCTTGCTTTGTTTGTACTTTGTGTCCTTTGTCATCTCAGAAGCAAATTGTAGTGCAGCTGACCACTGCTTCATGGACCTCCAGCTTGTCCCTACTGAAAGGCTTTTGCATCTGAAAGAGAGAGATGCCCACTGGCTTCCTTCTTAGACCACTGCTGTAGATCCTGAGCACAAACCTTAGCTCTGCAGGCTTGGAGACCAGGCAATGCTTTCTCCTTGCAGCCTCATTCTGTTCGCAATTCACACGGGGTTTATGGCCTTATAGACAATCAGTCTGTGGTAAGCAATTCTGATTTAAAAACTAGTAATCTGTGTATGGTTGGCTACAAGGCCCACATGAATTTGTAGTGAGAGATAAACTAGATACCAATTATTTCCAGGTATAATATCCTAACAGGTAAGTTTTTCAGGAGGCCACATTGTAGTTCAGTAGGTTACTGGTGTGTATAGATAGAACGCAAAGGTATTTAAGTACAAACCATTTCCTTTAAGGTGTGGTAGCTCCCTAAATTGTTCTTCTCAGGATATTTCTGTTTTAAAATGTCCTGTTAAATATATTATTTTTATATACAGTATAATTTTTTAGAAGCATGCTGACATGGAAAGATCATGGACTTTGCAGACCCAGCATTAAGTCATTCCAAATCTACCACTTACTAATGTGTGAACTTCAGCACGTTACTGTACCTCTTTCAGACTCATTTCCTTATCTTCTTGCTGAGAATGTGTGTGTAAAAAGTATTAATATGGAATCTAGCATGGTGTCTAGCACTTTGTGAAACCCTGACAAATTCTTATTCCTCACCATTCATCTGTTCATCTGTATTAGTTTGTTTTTTTCACGGTGCTGATAAAGACATACCCGAAACTGGGAACAAAAAGAGGTTTAATTGGACTTACAGTTCCATGTGGCTGGGGAGGCCTCAGAATCATGGTGGGAGGCAAAAGGCACCTTTTTTTTTTTTTTTTGATGGAGTTTCACTCTGTCGCCCAGGCTGGAGTGCAGTGGCACTATCTTGGCTCACTGCAACCTCTGCCTCCAGGGTTCAAGCAATTCCCTTGCTTCAGTCTCCCAAGTAGCTGGGATTATAGGTCCCTGCCTCCATGCCTGGTTAATTTTTGTATTTTTAGTAGAGACAGGGTTTCACCATGTTGGCCAGGCTGGTCTCGAACTCCTCACCTCAGGTTATCCGCCCACCTCGGCCTCCCAAAGTGCTGGGATTACAGGCATGTACAAGCGTGCCCAGCCCCAAAAGGCACTTCTTACATGGCAGCAACAAGAGAAAAATGAGGAAGAAGCAAAAGCAAAAACCTCTGATAAACCCGTCTAATCTTGTAAGACTTATTCATGACCACAAGAACAGTATGGGGGAAACTGCCCCCATGATTCAGTTATCTCCCACCAGGTCCCTCCCACAGCACGGGAATTATGGGAGTACAATTCAAGAGGAGATTTGGGCGGGGACACACAGTCAAACCATATCACTACCCATCCATCCATCCATTCATTTATTCCTTCACTAAACGCCTGTTGAACACCTTTTATGTGCCAACCACTGTCAGTTAGCAGAGGCACAGACAAAAGTGAGAGGTGAGCTCAGTTGAGAGTATGTAGATGGGTCTATTTCTGGGCTCTCTATGCTTCTCCATTGATCTATTTGTTTATTTTTTTCTGTTTGCCAAAGACTTTCTTAATCTTTAACAATGTAATTCCAGTGAGAGAAAAAGAAGTTTCAGAAGTAATATACCAAAGCATGGGGTGGGATTGTTGGGGTGGTGAGTGAGTTCAGGAGAGAGACAGAGACTGAGAGAGAGAGAGAGAGAGAGAGAAAATGAAGGCCATATAAGGTAAAGTGTTGAATGTTACGTGCTCTGTTGACTGTGGGCCCCAGGATGTGTATGATGGAATTTACTGAAACAGAACTTGCGCATTTATAAAAAGGATGCAGTTTTAGAAAATAGCTAGTTATGTTAGCATCTTGTTTCTTCATTGATGCTGCAATGTTATATAAGCACTGAATCCTCCCACATTTCCAGCTCTTATCTAAAAGCCAGAGTATGTACCACCTGGGTTGAGAGGAAGATGAAATGAAATTGAGGAAGTAAATGGTAAAAAGCATCCTGAAAGAAACCAACTAGATATGTTCAAGTCAGCAGGTTATTTAGTATTTTGAGTTATTTAGTAATTTGAGTAATGTGTAAGGGGTGTACTGACATGCTTTTTCTCTCATTTTCTCCCTGTTCCACCTGTAGCAATTCTACCACTTTTGTTGACCTCTTCTTCTCCCCCCACTTATTGCTGTAGAGGCTACCTGAGCTCATTGTCCCTGGAGATGGACCAAATAGAAGAATAAGCAGTGCCTGTGTGGTGAGCTTCAAAAGGCATCTGTTCTCTGGGGAGTGGGTGGGTGGGTGGTAAAGCAAAGATGGGAGATGTGTATATTAGCTATCCATTACTGTATAGTTAATTATACACAAAACTAAACTATACACTAAACTAAAACTTCACAGCTTACAGCAGCAAATATGTATTATCTCACACAATTTCTGAGAGTCAGGAATCTGAAAATGGCTTAGCTAGTTTGGTTCCGGCTCAGGGTGACCTATGGAGTTGCAGCCAAGATGTCATCTGGGACTACCATCATTGGAAGGCTCAGCCGGGGCTGGAGGTTACACTTCCAAGATGGCTCACTTATAGGGCTATTGGGGGAGGCTTTAGTTCCTCTCCACATGGAACTTTCCTCATGCCATGGAACTGGCTTCCCTCAGAGTGAAAGACCCGAGAGAGAGACTAAGACAGAAGCTGCAATGTTTTTATGACCTAGTCTGTCTTGGAAGTGACATACTGTCATTTCTACTGTATTTTATTCATTAGAAGCAAGTCATTAAGTCCAGCCCACATTCATAGTGAGAGGATTTAAGCTGAACCTCTTGAAAAAATGGTATCAAAGTATTTATGGACATTTTAAAAACTACCACAATACATATAGGTGAACTTCACAAGGTGTAGACATGGGCTGAGACAGAATATTGGATACTATCTCATTCTGCAAACAGCAGCCTCATCTGTAATAAAATCCCAGCATTCAGAAATTATCATGATCAAGTAGGAAAAGGGCTTGTTGGAAAAAACTTATCAAAGATGTTACTTCATTTGTCCATTTATTCTGAGCCATAGCATAATAGCGACAAATTGTGTGTTCTGTGTAATTTGGGCACCTCTGCTCAATAATAGCTGGAACAGATTTTATCCTATTTTTAGAATAGTTAATATATACACATGGCACAAAATTTAAAAGGTATAAAAGTTTCTGGTTCAAAAATAAGATTCCCTCCTTTTCTTTTTTTCTGATTCTTTGAATGCAATTAGATTTACTGATTTCTCATGTAGCCTTACAAAGTATTCTATGTACTTACAAACATATATGTACACATATTTTTTCTTTCCCACAAATACAATACTATATGCATTGTTTTATTCTTGGCTTTTTTTCAATGGACAGTATATCTTCAAGGACTTCTACAATAGCACATGTAGACCTGCTTAATCTTTTTTTAAATGTCTGCCTAGTACTGCATTATATTTATTTAAGCAGTCCTCTATTGACAGACGACATTAGGTTGTTTCCAGTCTCTTGTTACTATGGACAAAGCTGCAATGACTATCTCTGCACATTCATCATTTCTCACACAGGAGTAGAATTCTTGTTCATTTGTAACATTGACAGATATTGACAAATTTCTCCCCAAAAGGGCTTACCATTTTGCTCTCACTACAATATGAATGCCTGTTTCTTCAACCCTTGGCAATACAATAGGTTACCCACTTTTTGATATTTGCCAATTCTATAGGCACAAATGGTCTGCAGTTGTAGTTTTAATTTTTATTACCCTTATGAATGAGGTTGGGCCTCCTTTTATATGCTTAAAATCATCTGTATTTGCTTTACTATGAATTATTTGTTCTTAATCTTTACCCATCTTTATATTGAGTTGGTGGGTTTTTATTTTCCTTACTGATTAGTGGGAGCTCTTTAGGATTAAAGAAATTAGCTCTTCTAAAGAATGGATATACATGGACAGACAGAGTGGAATAATAGACATCGGAGACTCTGAAAGGTGGGGATAAAATACTGCCTACTGGGTACAATGTACGCTATTTGCGTGATGGGTATGCTAAAACCCTAGACATCACCTCTACGCAATATATCTATGTAAGAAAACTCCCCTTGTACCTCTAAATCTATTTCCTTTTAAAAGAAATTAGCTCTTCATCTAGAGTGTGAGTGGCACGTGTTTTTTCAAGTGTGTTTTTTCCATTTGTGTTTTGACTTTTTATTGGTTTTCTTTTTCTTTTTCCATGTAGTAATTTAAAAAAATATTTTTCTGTGGTCACATTTATCAGTTTATTTCTCTTATAGTTTCTGGGTTTGCATCACTCTTAGAAAGTCTTCCCACTCCTAGGGTTATTAAGAATCCTCTTAAGGTTTCTTTTAGTACCATCATAATTTGATTTTTACATTTCAAATTTGACTGAACTGGTTCTTTTAATGATTTACACTCTACTGAAGTATAAAATACTGCACTGACTGTGTTTGTTTTGTTTCTAGTTCAGATATTTCTAGTTTATTCTCAGTTTTCTTCATTTGTGAAATAGGGATAACAAGTATTACTGAGTAGCATCCATGACTTTTAGTGGAGAGATGCCATCTTGATGACTGAAAGCTAAACCAGAATTTTCTTCCTCATTCTCATTACTTAGAAACCTTTGCTGATGATTAGGTTTGGTGCCCTAATGGGACAATTGAGACTAACACGGTCTATAAGATAACTTGCTTCAATTTAAAAAGGCAAAATCAAATTAGCCCTTTCATATCTGCCTACATAGGGGCTACTGCTTTCATTTGTAATGTTTAATTACATTTTTTTCCCCAAGAATACATACACACGGCTATCACTTCTAAAATAATTTTGGCTCCCTATGAAGCAGAATTAGAAAGTGTCTTAAAGTTAGTTTTGAATTGGTTATTTGGAACTCAAAATGATACTTCATTAAAACAATACCTTGAATGTTGGTTAGGTTCTTGAGCCTTATTACAAATTCCATACTTATGTATTTATGATTCAGAATAGGAGGAATGGTGCTATGTCAATGACATGTAATGATATTTAATAACTGTGTCCCTGTTAATATGCATCTGAGTGGCATATCAGGAATCCCAAATATGTCTTCCCCAGTCCTTCCCGTTCATCCTAGCAGCAGATGTGAGAACCCCAATAGCCACTGGGAACTGGTTGCAAGGCCAGAGAGGACACTCTGGTCAGGAGAATACCTCTTTATATTAGTACCAGGGAAAGCTATTTTCTAGTATTTGGCAGTTGTCCTGAATAGGATAACTAGAGAAACTAGGTCTGTGGTGTAGAATTTCAGAGGTATATCATATTTTTTCTTGGCAAATAATACAGTTTGGCTGTATCCCCACCCAAATCTCATCTTGAATTGTAGCTCCCACAATTCTCATGTGTTGTGGGAGGGACCTGGTGGGAGGTAACTGAATAATGGGAATGAGTCTTTCCTGTTCTCATGATAGTGAATAAGTCTCACAAGATCTGATGGTTTTATAAGGGGAAGTTCCCCTGCACACACTGTCTCTTGCCTGCTGCCATGTAACATGTCCCTTGCCCTTCCGCCATGATTGTGAGGCCTCCCTAGCCATGTGCAACTGTGAGTCAATTACACCTCTTTTCTTTATAAATCACCCAGTCTTGGGTATGTCTTTATTAGCAGTGTGAGAACAGACTAATACAGCAAGCAATTAGCTTTAGTGAAGCTGGCAAGCATGAAATAGGGTCTTAGCCACCAAGGTGGGTTTTAAGGGAAGGAAGGTCTTGGAGAAGAGAAGGCAGGAGGCAGATCTCCAAGACAGGGACTCAGTCATACACAGAAAGAAGATAGCAATGTAGGTGTCTGGCATGGGAAGCAAGGTGGAAATTGAGGCTTGGGAATAAGAAAAAATCTAGATATCAGGACTAAAGTCTAAGACTACCTAGAAGAGTGAAATTACACTGAGCCCCACACTGATGGTTTGGAGATAATTCATCTCCAGTGTTTAAGGTAGGGACCTGGGAACTGGGCCAAAGCATGGGTGAAAGGTGAGAATGAAGTGGATCTGACTGTGGCGCAAGGAGAGGGCAGTGGCTGATGATGGGATAGGGAAGACGTTTACCACCTCTGAGTGGAGGTTTACCACCACCGAGGAAGTGGATGACCATTATTTGGCGAACTACTTATACTGCTGTATTTTGTGTATAGTATAAAATAAATAAATATATAAATATATTTATATATAAATATATAATATATATAAATAAATATATTTATATATAAATATATTTTATATATTCATATATAAATAAATATATTTTTATATATAAATAAATAAATATATATATATATATATTTGTTTCAGGATTATTTAATGGTTTTGCCCATGTGGAAAAAAGCATATACTTATTCTATTTCTCAATGACATTTATGAGTGCTATAATTATAATAACAATGATGAAAGTTTGCCTAATCAATATGTAAATAGTACTTACAGTGAGCCAAATCTATTAGAAAGCCAGCCAGTCTAAAAGAGAATAAAGTTCCCATATTGCAAATACAAATTATGATAGTTTGGAATAAAAATCAAATTATATTTTGCTCTGTGATGCATTGTGCGTGCTATCTATGTTCTTTGCGTCTCCTTCCATCTGTCTTCCCGCTGTTTCCCTGCTCATTAACACCTCTACTAGAAAGTGGGCAGGGTGATGACAAGAAATAAAAATACAAGTTGAACTGCAACTAAGAATTTAACATTTAAAAAATGCCAACATAAGAATGATATAAATATCTCAATTGTGAAAATAGACTGCGACCCTGGTATTTTAAATATGTGAAAAATGTGAGGAATTGGAGCACATCCCATAAAAAAGAACAAGTTCACAGAATGTTATCAAGAGAAAGGACTGCAGAGATAGACTGCAGGAGCATCTCTCCCTACAGGTGGGAAATGCAGAAAAATTCATTAAAAAAAAAACGAATTAGCAAGTACGCATAAACTCTTAAGACCTAACCACATTTCTGGAAGCTAACTGCAAAGCTTGGCCTAAACATGGAAATGCTGAGGTCACTTGCTGGAGTCAGGTACGGCATCTGCAATGGAAAGATTTTTTTTTTTTTTAAAGAAGGTTATTTTAACATTTTCAGAAAGGAGGCTGGGGTGGAAATATATGACACTAGATAAATATACATCAAAATATTCATATTATAATAGACATGTAGGTTATTTAGGCTACTTTATTATGTTTGTACTTTACATCTCAAAATTTCTACAACGAACATGTATCAATTTTATTACGGGAAAGTGGGCTTTAAGTAAAAAATTTATGTTCTGCTCTCATTTGCTTATCTGTCAGTGGAGTTTATTCAGTGAATTTTACTAGTCAACCCCTTTTCACAATGGGATTGAGACAGGGATCAATGCTGGGAATTTCTGATATGCAAATGATTTTAATGATGAGAGCATGGAGTTTAGTCATAATGAGGTCATGTATGCATGCTGATTAGATTTATCAGACTGCTTCTAAGCAGGAAGGATTTTTAAAATTTAAAGATTGAGTGACCCAACTTATAGGAAATTCAGTGGCTCAAACTATATTTTCTAAGTGGTGTGATAAGACAATTAGACACAATTAACTTGCAGCTAGAAGACAATTACCACTACAAAATGTTAATTCTTTGTTCTAGAAGTTGCCTGCATTCAGTCTCAAATTAGAAGTATGTATTAATATATATAATATTATACAAATATATTTTTCATTACATATTACATGTAAAAGCTAATTGAGTATTACACATATTATTTATTAGTGAATCTCCCTGAGCTTCGAGGAAATCATAGACTTCAAAAAATTTTTGTGGCCTCTGGTACAAATGAAGCCAATTTTAGAATTTCACAGATTCTTTTATGAGGATAAATAAGTTTTTGTTTTTTTTTTTTGTGGTACAAACCTAATAAAGTGCCCGAATCATCTGCCTAAACATGGAACTTATTTCAAGATGTATTGATTGGTTTAATAACACAAAGTTGCTGAAGTTTTTAAGATATATTATCTGAAACCAACTGGCAATTTCTGATTATATTTCCAAATCTGGGCAAACTTTGGTAAACCCTATGTCTGTGAAAATGCTCACTTGCTTATGAATCTGATAAACTTTATTCTGAGATCCACTGTGAGTAATGCAAAACTGAATTCAGAATTGAGGATGTCCTGAGTTTACCCCAGAATTCACCAAAATATTCTAATTTGTTAAATACAAAAACTCTCATTGAAATGGATGAAAATGATCATGATTAGCATTAAAGCCGTAAGTGTAGATGAAATAGCTTTCTATTAATGCTTCTAAATAGAATGCTTCTAATGATACACCCATGTTATTTTCTATTAAGATATATTCCACTCATGTTTATCAATAAAAGCTATATTGTATCACACACATACTGATTTCTGAAAATTGAAGTTTATACAAGTAAAGTAATTTTTTCAAAATTACAGCATGGCTGGCTAGAACCTAGGTATGCAAAATCATACATAATCAGTGGTCATTCTACTAAACAATGCTACTTCTCCCTGTCGTTAAAGAACTAGGAGGGACCTTTGAAGGAATTTGATAGGAACTGAAAGTACTGTCATGTATAATCATAAGAAAGAAAGGTTAAAGTGTTTCCCAAAATAACTTTTACTTTATAAATGATTGATTATAAAAAGATTAGAAGATAAGATTAATTGGGTTTGTATGCCTCTTTTACAATTTATTAATTGTCATTGTACAAGTTTTAAACTTTCTACCTTTTGCTTTTCATTTTTTTTTTTTTTTTTTGAGACGGAGTCTTTCTCTGTCCCCCAGGCTGGAGTGCAGTGGCGCAATCTCGGCTCACTGCAAGTTCCGCCTCCCGGGTTCACGCCATTCTCCCGCCTCAGCCTCTCCGAGTAGCTGGGACTACAGGCGCCCGCCACCACGCCCGGCTAATTTTTTGTATTTTTAGTAGAGACGGGGTTTCACCATGGTCTCGATCTCCTGACCTCGTGATCCGCCCGCCTCGGCCTCCCAAAGTGCTGGGATTACAGGCTTGAGCCACCGTGCCCGGCCTTTGCTTTTCATTTTTAAGATGGGGATAATAACTGTGCCTGTATCACACGGCTGTATTGGTGACTATGATTTAATAATACAAAAGGCTTGGACAAGGCAATATATCAGTGTAGCAAAATTTCATTTATACCCCATGATTATATACAAATAAAAAAGAGAAAAATAACAATAATAAAATGAAAATAAAATAAAAAATAGCTTTGCAGTGAAAAATAATGATATAAAAAGCTTGGGACAGTGTTTGACACACCATAAGTGTTCAAAAAACATTAGATGTTATTATCACTATATGTCGAGCACTATGTTTTGCCCTTAGTATCCATAATTTTAATCATTCCTTACAACAGCAGTGGGAGGATAAATATTATCATTCCCACATGGCAGGTCTCGTAAGTGACCATTTTTGCATGGCTAATATGATTAAAAGTCAACATTCATACCCAGATCTGTGTAAGTCTAGAACAGCAAGTTGGTGAATTAAAAACTATTTTACATTTTCAAAGAGTTGTTAAAAAAATGGGACAGAGACCATCTGTAGCCTGCAATGCCTGTAATACTTACTGTCTGAAACTTTAGAGAATATGTTTGCTGATTGCCACTCTAGTGCAGTTTTTTCTTCTGTAATATCAGACTAGGCTGCCTCCTGAAAACCAGATGCCTATTTTAATTGATAAAATCATTCATGTTTTCATTTATTTGACAGATGTTTATTGAGTACTTGATATTCGTGAGGCATGTGTCAAAGTTTGTTCAGGCTGCTCTAACAAGATACCTTAGACTAGGTAATTTACAAACAACGGAAATTTATTGCTGACAGTTCTGGAGCCCAGGAAGTCTAAGATCACGGCAGCAGCAGATTTGGTGTCGGGAGAGGGTTCATTCTCTACTTCATAGATGGTATCTTCTTGCTGCACCCTAACATGGTAAAGGACAAACAAACTTCTTTGTCCTCTTTTATAAAGGTACTAGCCCCATGACCAAATCACCTCCCAAAGGCCCCACCTCTTAAAACTATTGCCTTGGGAATTAGGTTTCAACATACAATTTTTTTTGGTTGGGTTGGGGGATACAAAATTTAGATCATCACGGCATTTTCTAGACCTGTGGGTACCAGGTCTAGGAAAATGAGTGAGATAATAACATTTCCATCAAGAAAGTTACAATCCTGTGAGGAAGTCTAAGAGAAAATAGGCAATTATGGGACAGGGTGAAAGGTATTTTGGCTTAATATCACAGGCTTCTGTGGAAACACATAGGAGGGACTTCGAGTGTAGCATTCAGGAGTCAGATATACCTTCCTGGTAGAACTGATACTTGAAATAAGTCCGAATTTTTAGTTTAAGAGTAGGTATAGAGTATTCTAAATTAATGGAGGAGCAAATAAGTACAATGCAAAAAGAAGTATGAGAATCTGAAATGTAGTTGAAGTTTATGGTAATGGTGGAACTTGGGAGGAGGGTCCCTGTTAAAAGAGAGGGTGAGAAAGAAGGAGTGTGAAGTATAAATATCATGCATGTCGTGCTACTGTTTAAAATTTATCCTGAAGGCTATGAACATTGTCACACTGTGGGATTATTGGAAACTTTCAGCAGGGAAGTGACACACTAAAATTTGCATTTTTGAATGCTCCTTCTGGAAGCATGGGAGATGAAGAACAGGGATTCAAGAGTGAGGACAGGGCTTGCAGCCATGGAGTTAAAGGGCCTGGATTTATCCTCATGTCTTGATCAATTCTAACATTACATGAAGAAGACTTCTTCTCAGACATTGGACAATAGGCAGCACAAGAAGGACTGTGAATCTCGGGGGAAGAGAAGTAAGTGAGGTGAGCCCTGCAATTGCCTAGGATTTCCACCTGGAGGCACATTCTAGACTGCAGAGCAGAGAGGGAGATTCCAAGCAAGGAAAAGTTGTCTTATATAATTGAGGAGGCAGCACTTGAAGTTTAGGAAGTCTGGTGTCTGTAAATGGTGAGGCAGAGATCTGCAGAGTAGGGAGCTACACAGAAAAAGGGCTTGAGAAATACACACAGTGGGTCCCATGTGTCTTTGAAAAATATCAAGACAATGCACAGCGTGAAATGCTACAAGGCTGGGCAAAGAACAACTGTGGAGTTATGAGAGGAGCATATTTCCACAATTCACACAGACTGCAGAATCATTTGCATTACCACCAGATAGCATGGAGAGCCCTCATTGAGCCTCTTTACTTGGAGAATGCAGTAAAGACTCCATCCAGAAGGGCTACTCTGCAGTAGTGGGCTAACCTATTCTCAGAGGAAAGGTTTCTGTAGACCTGCCCAAGCACAACTTAAAAGCAAGTCTCAAAACCATCTAACTAAATACTTATATTAGAAAAGAAGTAATATCAACAATCAATGATCTAAATTTATTAGAGTCTAAATTCCCACCATAAGAGTCTGGAAAAGAGAAGAAAAGTTAAACCAAAGTAAGCAGAAGGAAGAGAATAAAAATGATATCAAAAATAGAAAACCCAAGACAAACTGAAAAAATTTATGAAACCCAAAGCTGAGTTTTTGACAACATCAGTAATATTGGTAAATATCTAGCTAAACTGATACAGGAAAAACAGGGAAGGCAAAAAATTATCAGTCAAGAATTAAAGAGGGGACATTATTAACTATCCTACAGATTTTACCCAGATAGTAAGGAAATATTAGTAACAAATTTATAATGACAAAGTTGGATTGTTGGGAAAAGCATCCTGTGGTAGCAGTAAGTAGCCATCCAACAAAAGCCACTATAACAATAACAAAAACACATCATTCATTAACCAATTTTATGTGGCAGGTCCTGGTTAAAGAAAGTGGAAATAAACCAAAACCAACCAAAGAAGAAAAGCAAGGATTATTTATTCAGTGTTTGCTATAGCAAGGGGAGTCTGCCACTGTCACTTGTGTTTTGGGAGAGAATCAAAGGCAGGCAGAGGAGTGGGAAGCTTCATAGTGAGAAATAAAGGGAAGGCTTCAGTCATAACCTGACTGGAGGCTGTTGTCATGGGGAAGTTGGAGGTAGGCTAACCAGAAGCAGAACATCCTCTGTGATTGCTTGGGGGTGCATATTTAGCTTTCTCTGGTTTGTCTTAAGTTTGGAGTGGGGACAGATGTTGGGGAAGCTGTCAGTTATGAATCAAGTCCTGGCCATTTTGAGCCAATTGTTAGGGAAGTTTTTGCTTAGCTTCCCAGATTGTTTCTACAGATAGCAGCCTGACTTATAGCCGGCTGGCTTCCTGGACTATTTATTGAAGTTAACAGATTGGCTTTCTGGGCAAGATTCTGGAGGTTGATGGTCAAAGTTCTATTTTTATACATGGATTAGTTCATGTCAGTTTGTATATTCAATCCCTCAGTAATAAATGATATAGTGATACCCAATTCATTCTGAAAGCATAATGAAAAGAGTGACCCAGTCTTCCTGGGAGCATCCGAGAAGCCTTTACAGTGAAGCTAATATTTGAAGTTGCCTTAAATTCTGAGGCAAAAAGAAGATAAGAAGAAATCGCTACCAGAGATGACCACATTAAAAAAACTAATAAGCAGGTGGGTGTGTGGTGTGTTTGAAGATTAGTGACCTTTTAAAGAAGCTTGAACATAGGCGGGTGGAGGCAGACAGCCAGGAAAGGAAGGTGGAACCAAAATGTAATGGACTTTGAGTGTTGTTCTAAGACGTAATCTTATGGGCTCCAAGGGAGACAGGATGCTTTAAAGCCAATAGTTATAATATTAGACTTGTATTTTAGGAACATGATCCTTTTGATAGTGGAAAATATGCATGGGGTGGGTCAGGAAACTGGAAACTTGCACACAAGCTAGGATGGTATTTTACCAATTGAAGGAAGTGGTGGGAAAGGCGTTGATTTGGGCAGGGACGGTGGGGATCCAGCAAAGGGCAGATAGAGCAACCAGGGCAACATTTTGGACATGCAGTGAGTGCTCCGTAAATATCTGTTATATTTTTAAGTGAATAAATGGGACATTTAGGAAGTGAAATAGGTTAGGTTTGGTGACTGATTGGATGTTATAAGGACAGGAAATGGTCAAGAACTACTAAAGTTTTTAGCTTCAGTGACTGATTGTATAGCAATGCTGGGGGCCAAAGTGTGAAAAATAGGGGTGTGGCAGTTTATGAGTGACGATGCCAAGTTTCATTTGGGGCATGTCTTTAGGGCTTATAAAGTTGGAATCAGGGTTTGTGGGGGTCACTGATGGCACATAGGTAATAGCTGGAATTATGCAAAGAGGTGGGATTGGTCAGAAAGACTTTCCAAAGCTAGGGGAGAGGGTCCAGTCCTTGAATGCACTGATTTTCACTTTTTAAAATTATTTATTTATTTTTTTGAGCCAGAGTCTCACCCTGTTGCCCAGGCTAGAGTGCAGTGTTGCGATTTCGGCTCACTGCAACCTCTGCCTCCCAGGTTCAAGCAATTCTCATGCCTCAGCCTCCTGAGTAGATGGAACTATGGGCACATGCCCAGCTAATTTTTGTATTTTTAGTACAGATGGGGTTTGGCCCTTTTGGCCAGGTTGGTCTCGAACTCCTGACCTCAAGTGATCCACACGTCTCTGCCTCTCAAAGTGCTAGGTTTACAGGCATGAGCCACCATGCCAGCCTGCACTGATTTTTAAACAGTGGATAAAAGAGGAAGAAACAGTGTTTGCCATTAAATACTGTTATGTGCTACTTCTTTGGAATTTTTCCTTTAGTTTCTTGTACACAGTTTAACCATTCATCTACTTGGATGTAGGGAGATGAAACAGAATACCTTTTAAGGACAACTACAGAAATCACATTGGGTGTAATGTACAAAATTCGGAGAATCTGACTCTTCGAGTCCTGAGCTTTGTGTGAGGGTGAATGACCTGTTGCACAAAGGGACCTGAGTTAAAATCCAAGCTCACCTAATTTCTGTGACCTTGGCCACATCACTTTTCTCAGTTATACACTGAGGTTAATGATATCTATTTTAAAGAGTTTTTAGGATTAAATGAGATAATTCTACATAATATATGTAAAGTGCCCACTGGCATCTTGCATGTAGTTTGTGTTCAATAAATATAAGTTGTTATTATTTTTGAAGACCTAGAAGAATGACACTCAAGAAAAGCCATCAATGCATTTTTTTTTATAAAACAAAATTATGGTATTATTTTTGTTGTTTATATTGCAATGTTGATCATGTGAATTTCACATTTCTCTCTGTTAATTCTTCCCTGCCTAAGAAAAAACAAAATCAGTTTTTTTTCTAGAGAGGGATTTTGAAAAAGTTTCAAAATAGCATTTTATTATTTCTTTGTTTCAACCTATGTGTTTATCCTTATCCAATATTACCCTGAAGATTATTTCCTAATATGGTGCTTCTAGGTTACAAGCATTTATTGGGTGCCTTACCATGCATCAGTTACTGTGCTCAATGCCAGAATACAAAGATGAGTCAGGAGACTTCTCTTGAGAAATTCATTCATTCATTTACTCAATTAATTATTTATGTAACTCCTTCTAAAGGGCAGGTGCTTATCTCAGTGGCAAAGGTAGAGCAGGTATAGAATAAATACACAAAAAGACTTGGAGCTTTGGCAGACTGCATTAAAGTGAAGGGAGACATGAGAGAAAATAATAAACAGGTAAATCAAGAAGGTAAGTTTAGATGTTGCTTAGTGGAAAAACAGTGAAAAGAAATAATAGGTAGAGAGTGATTGGAAGAGAACAGCATGTGTGGCCAGATGGCCTCTGGGGATTGGGGTAGGATTGGGGAGGAGGATGAGAGAAATGAGTCAAAATAATTATTATAAAACAAAAATATTGCATAATTGGAGACAAAGGAAATTATAGACATCACGCACACAAAAAAAACAGCCCAAGGAGGAAAAAGCTATAAATGCTTAAAATATATTAATTTGGAATCACATTTTAATCATTTTAGAGATTTTATATGCTCATGACTCCCACTTTAACCTCATTCTTGAACTAATGATAATACTTAAGGTAGGGGGAAAAAATAGATCTCTTTCTCTGTTCTCCCAAATATTCACTTTGGGTAAATATCCTGATTGCAAATTAACCTCAGGCATGCTGGATAGAACTTTTGTTATAAGTAAGATTTTTGTGTTGGTCATTCTCCCAACCAAGTAGATCTTCATTATCTGTATCTTTGAAATTCTAGCTAGGGTCTTTAAATTATCCAACCAGCATGTAGAATCAAAGTGACACTGAAAGTCATAAGACTTTGAAACTAGAAAGGACCATTTTGTCTAATTCATCCTTAATTTGCAGGAGGTGGAATGGAGGCTCAGAAATAAATAACAGAGTGAAAAACGGTAATTGGCAGAACAAGAACAGAAACCCTGGTTTCATATCACCAAATTCATTGATTGAGATCTTTCCAATTTTCTCATCTATTCAAGAAACTAGCACTTCCTAAATGCCAGGCACTGTAAGGCTCTGGGTTCCTGGATAAGTAATAAGTTTCT
Organism: Hylobates moloch; assembly: GCF_009828535.3. Classification (NCBI taxonomy): domain Eukaryota; kingdom Metazoa; phylum Chordata; class Mammalia; order Primates; family Hylobatidae; genus Hylobates; species Hylobates moloch. The sequence continues at coordinate 153,477,754 of NW_026652277.1, forward strand.
CTGCAAGAAAACACTCTCTCATTCCCTAGAACATTGTAGAGTACTAAAAGATGTCTCAATTAAGCAAATGACAATTCATAACCTCTCAAAGTACAATAGACATTATTGAAAATGTCAAATTGTCACATGAGAGCAAGTCTTTGACATGCTTATTCTTTACCCTTCTGCATCAAGAGTTTTAAAAATGGTATTTCAGTGGAGAAGGCTTTGGAATGATAGATTTGGAGCTTAATCTAGACTGAGACTTACCACCTTTTGACCTAGGAAAAGTTGTTGGGCTTCACTTTCTAGTGGCAAAATGTGACCAAAGTTACCAGCCCAATGCCAGGGACTCATAGAACTTGGTGTGTTGATGGAACTGTCCTTCATTTGCACTGTTTGAGGTTAGGAGGCTGCAGGAGGTTGGGCTGAGAAGGCCCTTGGGCCCACAGGACTCAAACCCCAGTACACTCAGCTCTTTTCTACTTCTCCAATGCTCTCAGGGCCCTTTGCAAACAAGAACTCATGCAGGACAGTGAACTCTGCCCTACATCCAAGGGAGAAACCTGAACTTGGGAGTTGGAGGTTGCAACGAACACTACATCACCGGCCACTCCTACTCAGCCTCTTTGATTAGCTCTTCTCACCTCTAATCTCTGAATGCTGTCATGTCCCAGGGCTCAACCTCTGTAGTGCTTTTCTTTACTATCTACATTACCCTCTGTCATATCATCCAGCCTTCTGATTTTAAATGCCATCTATACATAATTCCGATGTATATATTATCTCTAGAGTTGGAAGTCTCAACTCATATTTGACTACCTCCTCTTGGTTGTCTAATAGTCAATTCAAAATTAGTAAATCCAGATCAAGCTCCTGATTTCCCTCACCAAACTTCCTCCTGTGTGGTCTTTCCCAACTCACTAACATGGCAACTCCACTTTATTTTTTCAATTGCTAAGGTCAAAAACTGTATTCTTGATTTCTTTTTCTTAAATCCAACATTCAACCTATCAGGAATCTTGTTGGTTCTATCTTCAAAATATGTTGAAATCTATCTTTTAACCACTTTCACCACTAAGAGTCTGGTTCAGCCCCCGTCATCTCCGCTGCGCAAAAGCAGCGGTCTCAGTTTCAGTGCTCAGTCCCTCTGTTTCTGTATTTTCCCTCTTACTGTCTACTTTCAAAAGAGTGGCCAGAGTGATCAGAGTAAAATGGAAATCAGATGTTTCTCTTCTGCCCAAAGTTCTCTACTGGTTTTCTATCTCACTCAGTGAAAGCCAGAGTTCTTAGAATGGCCCTATATGATTAACAGGGTGTGTCCCATAACAATTCTTTATTTTTCTCTGCTGTTATTCTCCTACCCAATCTCTCTACTTCAGCCACACTGGTCACTTAATTTTTTTTTTTTTTTAACATATCATGGAAACTTCTGTCTCAGGGCTTTTGCACTTGCTGCTGCTTTTGCCTGAAATGATTTTCCCTCAGAGGTTTGCCAAGCTCTTCTTCCCCACCTTCTGAGCGAGGAATTCCCTGACTATCCTATCTGAAATTGCAAAGCTCCCTCCAACCCCAGTACCCTCCAATTCTCTTTCTAACTTCATTTTTCTCTCTATATTATCTGCCTATGTATCTATGTATCTATCTACCTATCTATCATCTATCTTTCTATCTCTGTTTATCTGTTGTTTATATTTCCCCAATAAAATATGAGCAATGTTTTTTTCCTTTGTTTTCCGTTTTATCCATTTCTATATCCCTAGTGCCTAGAGCTAAGTCCTGATGGGTGGGAGGTGTTTTGTAAGTATTTATGTGATAAATAAGTGGTGTTATCCTTAATAGCTGTACAAAATTTTTTTTATAAAAAGGCGTTTTGGGCCGGGCGCAGTGGCTCACACCTGCAATCTCAGCACTTTGGGAAGCCAAGACGGGCGGATCACGAGGTCAGGAGATCAAGACCATCCTGGCTAACACGGTGAAACCCCGTCTTTACTAAAAATACAAAAAAAAATTGGGCGCGCACCTGTAGTCCCAGCTACTCGAGAGGCTGAGGCAGGAGAATGGCGTGAACCTGGGAGGCGGAGTTTGCAGTGAGCCGAGATCGCGCCACTGCACTCCAGCCTGGGCAACAGAGCGAGACTCCATCTCAAAAAAATAAAATAATAAAAATAAAAAGACGTTTTGCTTCATTTTAAGTTTATCTCTTTTTAAATAAATTCTAATTCTTTAGATAATAGTGGGCTTTAGGGTCAAGGATAAAGTGGCAGGATATATCAAAACCACCTGCAACACACCAAAAACAGAAAAATCATAGACAATGAATTTTGCAAATGTTAAAAATAAACCATTCTACTCAACAAGGAGGGAGAGAGAGAAGAGGGAGAGAGAGAGAGAAGTGGGAGAGAGAGAAAGAGCGAGAGAGAGAGAGAGAAATTCCCAGGGGCTAGAACAGAGAAAGTCCATCAGAGTCGGGGCTAAAGTGTCATGCCCAATGGCAAAGAGGACCAAATTAGGAAAAAAGGGGCTGGGGTTTCAGTGCCTGTTCAGGAGGTGGAGTTAAGTGTGTGTTGGCCAAGGTGGAGGACCACAGTGGGGCCACCAGTGGAAGGCTGGAGGTGGGCAGGGGTGAGGGATTGAGTTAGTTCCAATCGATGTAGAGAAAGAATAACCCATGAAGGGTTGGAGCTTGGCCCATATCACTTGCGTGGGGCCCCAAATTGCACAATTCAGGTGGAGCAGTAGCCTTCAGGTTCTAATTTCAGGGTGGGTTTGGAGCCCTGAAACCCAGAGAACCAGACTGTGCACATCAAACTCATGATGGTCTTGCCTCTAGGAAGGGTGGGGAAGGGAGGTGGCAAAGAGGACTTTATCTACAGTATTTATTGAAAGGAACAATACAGATGTGAAGAAATTGTTATCAATTTTCGATTATTGTGAAAATATGGATGTTTTTCTGCCATTCTAAGTACTTTTCTGTAATTATTTTAATATCACAATTATTTTCAAAGGAAAAAATTAAAGAAATAGGATAGTCTTTTAAAACTAAGAGTATCTAGTCTTTCTGTGATATTTCTAGTGACTTAGGTCCACTTCCCATATACTTTAACTGGTAGAATCAGGAGTGATTTTAAAAAAGAGCAAATGTCTATTAATATATGTTTTTCCTATTTTGTTTAAATGATAATATATGAAAATCTGTTAAAAAGTACTTTCTTGGGATAAAAGTAAAAAAATGAAATCTGATTGTTTCCTTTTGTTACCTTGATCAATTGTGATAGCACTGACTTAGATAGAACGCAAACTATAGGACAACTCATACAATTCCCATCCTATGGCATTTTATAGTGAAGGAGAATTAAAGTCAAAAGAGGCAGTCAAGTATCTTTGGATATTTATACGTAATTGTCAAGTAGACTTTATATTGAGTGCATAGTTGTATGTGTTAGTATATTGCTGTATTATTTATTTATTTATTAAATTCCATTTTTATTTTAGATTTAGGGGGTACACGTGCAGGTTTGTTACAAGGGTATTTGCATAATGCTGAGGTTTGGGCTTTTATAGATCCTGTCACCCAGATAGTGAACATAGGATCCAATAGAAAGTTTTTCAGCCCTTGCCCCACTCTCTCCCTCCCTCCTTTTGGAGTCCACAATGGTGTCTATGATTCCCTTGCTTATGTCTGTGTGAACCCAAGATTTAGCTCCCATTTATAAGTGAGAACATGCAATATTTGGTTTTCTTTTCTGCATTAGTTTGCTTAGGATAACAGCTTCCAGCGGCATCAATGCTGCTACGAAGGACACAATTTTGTTCTTTAAATTAAAATTTTAAACATTTTTTAAAAGAAATAATCCAAGATGTTTTCTTGCTTAGTGAAAACTGCTCAGGTGTACATCTGGAATATTTATTTACCGTAAGGCTTCCTGGAAATTTCTACTGGATATAATAATGTACTATTGATATGGTTCGGATGTCCCCTCCAAATCTCATGTTGAGATGTAATCCTCCTTGGTGGGTGGACAGGCAGGGGGCCTGGTGGGGGGTGTTTGGGTCTTGAGAGTGCATCCCTCATGCCTTGGTGCTGTCCTCACCATAGTGAGTGTGTTCTCATGAGATCTGGTTGTTTAAAAGTGTGTGGCTTCTCTCCCCACCACCTTGCTCCTGCTTTCGCCATGTGAAGTGCTTGCTCCCACTTTCCCTTCCACCATGAGTGAAAACTTCCTGAGGCCTCCCCAGAAGCAGATGCTAGCATCATCTTAGGAAGGATGCAGCCTGCAGAACCATGAGCCATTAAACTTCTTTTCTTATCCAGTCTCAGGCATTTCTTTACAACAATGCAGAACAGCCTAATACAACTATTAATCCATATTCATGTCTATACCAACAGCAATACTTTGCTGATAGCAAACAGGTATGTATGCTAACACTCCTGAAAAAAAAACACCTTCCGTTTTCCTCAAGGCTGATTTGGAATAAGAGAGGCATTGTTATTCTGCATCACTGCATCATACATCATGCTTTCAGATATGGGATTTTGCTCTTGAAATTTCACCTTTTAAAACAAAATTCTCTGCTTTTCAAAAATAAAGGTTTTTTTTGGAGAAATAATCTCCACTCAAAATGTAATTTTTTTTTTTAAAAAAACATGCTTTTGAATCACACTCTTGCATCCCCTTTTCACTTTTTGTTTTGGCTCACTGCAGATTTGAAAGCTGCTAAACAGATCTTACTCAAATTTTCCAAAACAATTCTTTATTGGAAAAAGATTAGGAATCAGAAATGTAAAATTATGAGCCCAAGAATGCTCTTCCAAATTTTAAGAATTTGATGAATCTAGATATTTAAAATAAAACTCTTTCTCTTGTATACACTTACTTAATTTTTCCGTTGTAATTACTTGGCATTTCATGTAGATGCACATATAGTCAAATTTTTGTATGCTCTGCTTGGTTCTTACATCCAATCTTGGCAACTGTGGCCTGGGATGAAAGCCAAATCTGTTCCTAACAGAGTGATTATCCATTCCTCCATTACTTATTCCATTTAGAGTATGTGGATATGTTAATGTCTGCAGAACATTTTAAGATGTTCAGAGTAAAAGAGCTTTATTAATTCCAGATTTGTGACCAAAGATGGGGATCTTTTAAATGGAAATGGCGATTGGGAAATCCAGGACATAAAAGTAGAAGGGGCATTTTAACCAAGGAGGGATGAGAAAGGTTATGAGAAATAGAAATAGAGAGATGAAAATATAAAAAGAGGTCTGGATCTAACATAATCCCAGGAATAACATTCCAGGAGTTCCAACAACAACTGATAATGTCTTAACATTGATATTCTCGTCAATCATAACTGTGCTTGGAAGTCATACGAGACACTAATAATACAGTACTCATGATGGGCTTAGGTTATATGCCATTCTTTTGGAATTTCAAAGGGTGAGAATAGCTTTCATGAAGTGAGAGTGATGCATGTATGCTTGTCTTCAGACCATCACAACTGAGAAAAATAATTATATTAATAAAAGGGCTTAATTAGAAAGGAGCCATTTGAGAGGAATTAAGTCACTTTGATTAATATAATTACCTTTCTCACAGAATTAATCAAGATTTAACTTTAACATATAACCCCAGATCACTTGCTAGAATTCTGTGTGTCCTGAAAACCAAGTTTTGAAACTCATTTGTCATGTAGATTCATTATCCTGTTGTTCCCAAACTCCCAGACCACTAACTCAGAATCCCTAAGATGGAGACTGGGAATTTAGGTTGCTTGCTTAACCCTCTGGGTCAGAGGTCTGTAACCTTTTTAGCACCGGGGCCCGTTTGACGGAAGGCAATTTTTCCACAGTGGGGCAGGGAGAGGGGGATGGTTTCTAGGTGAAACTTCCACCTCAGATTATCAGGCATGATTTAGATTCTCATAAGAAGCATGCAACCTAGATCCCTCGCATGCACAGTTCACAATAGGGTTTGTGCTCCTATGGGAATCTAATGCCACTGCTGATATAACAGGAGGCAGAGCTCAAGCAGTAATGATCGCTCACCTGCCGCTCACCTACTGTATTGCCCAGTTCCTAACAGGCCACAGACCAGCACAGGTCCACAGCCCTGGGGTTGGGGACCTCTGCTCTAGGTGTTTGGGCCCTTGCATAATGGGGATGAGTTTCAAATATCAAAACATTCAGCACGTTGAGTAACTTGTTAATCTTTGGTATATAACATAACAATAAAATCTATCATTTATTGTTGCATACTATGTGCCAGAGGATAACGTGCATTTTCTCCATCCACACCTTAATGCTTCCAGGCATCATTATTCCCATTTGACAGATCAGAAGTTAAATAGCAGAGCAAGTCTCTGGTTTGCCTAAGGTTTTACAGTTAGTAAAAGGCAAAGCAAGGATTCCGGCACAATTCAGCCTAGCTCTGGAGCTTGTGAGCTTCTCAGAGTGGCATCCATAGGATATTATGATCCTTCATACAATGGCCTGCCCATGTATATAAGGTTTTATGTTGGCATATTTAATAAGAAGAGTTTTATATTTATTTCCAGAAAGTCCCAATAATTTTCAGCTGGTAAGAATTCTGAGTTGTGAGATGGTAACAGAATTCTAAGCCTGGTTGTCTCACAATCCTTTAGCTGATAAATGCTTTGAGATTTGCATTTTAATTATAACAAGGACAAAAATGTGGAAAATACAAAATATATTTTCTCTCTTTATATGGAAGGGAGAAGAAACGTCTTCTCCCTTAGGAGCTTTGTGGTAAATGAAATGTCCCATTCTTAAGCTTTTCTCTCTTTGCCTTCTTACTCCCCTTCCCACGCTAGGTTTCAGTTCATTCCCAACAGTGCAGGTGGCTGTAGGAGGTCCAGCTTGGCTGAGGAGGAGAAAGCCCATTGGTAATGTTCTCATGTTCTTCTGTAGATAGAGAGTAAGCCTTTTCCACATCTAAAGGGCTTTGAAATTGGTGGGAGGATTGGAACCTCAATCCTCATTCCTGAGTAATACTTCTAGGTTTTCAGCAACTCATTTCATTTTTGATTGCTGTGATCCATTCTTACATAAGGTTATCCTCAAATTTGATGTAATCTGCATTGTACTTCAACAAACCACAAGTCAAGGGTTTCTTACTGTGAGTTTCCTATAGAAAGATAATGCTGTGAATAAAAATCCTACAAGAAATAAAAAATCATGACAGGCTACATAGAAGCAATGAAATATATCCATCTTTTAAATATAAACATCCTAAAATGTTAACACAGAAACAGTAATAGAAAATACGTGAACATTGAAATGAACGAATTATGCTTGCTAATAAAGATAGTCTTGCCAGTTTGCATCAAGCTTTTGGTTCTCAGGACCAGCCTGCATGTGTGTTAAGAGTTGCTTTGTTTATATTTTTATCTCTTTTCTACATGCTCCCCATCAAGTAAACGTGAACAATTCCTTGAATTAGTTAGAGGAATGAACATGTTTTTCGGGCAAACTGGCAACCGTGCTGAGGGAGTGTATTTCACATTCAGTTTCTCCACTCTCCTGAAGTTGTCACGCTAAGTGCCTACCAGCTGGGTGTTTACACTTTGGGGCTAAGGAGGGGAAAATGTTTTGGCTTATATACACTGACACCAATGGCTTAAATCCCAGTCATTTGAGGGACACCTGTTGTTCCGCAAGTTCCTGCCCATCTTCTAGTTCACTTAAAAAATGCTGACAATTGTCCTGTATGTTCTATCAGAAAGGAGGACTCTGTCATTGAAGAAAAAAACCATTCTGAGCACAAACAGAGTGTGTGTGGCTAACTCACGTCTTTCATACAAATATGTATATATAATTATGTTTAAATATTTATGGAATAATGATCACATTTCTATGTGAGAGAGGAACAAAAATACCAATTAGATTGCAGCTTGGCTGTGGGGCATGTGTAATAAAGCTTTCCCTACCCTTCACCCCTGCCTCCAGGTTATCAGTGCAAACTTTTTTGTTCAAACTTTTGTATCATATAAAATTTTAATAATATTTTGAAAGAATAAAGGGCTCTCCCTTTTGTGGCCTTATTCCACATCCTGACCTCGTCTTTGGTAATATTTCTTCTTTAGAGATATGTACTCTGGCATCGTTTGAATTACGGAGCAGAACAATTCTACTAAAATGCCCAAGAATACAATAATAAAATGTAGAAATTTTAACTTCTTAGAGACAGATGCAAATATTCATTTCTCCATGCTCACAGCTGAAATTAGTAAATAAATGAAGAACATTGGTTTTTATTTTGTTCCTTTTAAAGGAACTTAACAACTGCACAGGAATGTAAAGATGTATGAAGATGTAATTATAGCACAAGCCAGAATATGATAAATACTACAGCAATGGTACAAGAACAGTCATAGGAGATTACAGATTAGGGGGCCTCTATTTCTAGCAACAGGATAGATGGGATCATCTAAAAACTTTCCACACAATACATTAGAAAAGCTGGATACAATTATGACAAACATCTTTTTAAATGCACAGTTAATCATTTGTGAAAGTAATGTAAATTTCTAAATAGAGAGAATGAGAAGGGGATCTTGAAACCAAAAAGATGACCCCACACCATGCATAAAACTGTCCTGGGAAAATAAGCCACTCTTAGTAAACTAGAGTCTTGGATTTTAAATGGGTGCCCATGTGACCAAGAGCCAAAGCCTTTGGCATGTGCAAAGTGAAGAAGTATATCCCTGTATAAAGCTAGAATTCTTCAAAAGCTACACATTAGACTGGTGCAAAAGTAATGGCAAAAACCACAATTGCTTTTGCACCAACCTAATATTTAGCCAGTGAAATGGTGAATTACCAAAACAAACCCCCAAATAAAAAATATAGATTAGGAACACGGAAGACAAGAAAATGTATCTCTCTCCACAAGGGGTCTGGGTGAGTGAAAATCTCCTTCAAAAATCGATAACTACAGGCCTGTCCTTGTAGGGCAATTTGGAAACCTGAAGTGGAGAAATAGGCTTGCTAAGACCTTGCAGGATTTAGAGATAAAGCCCAGAAATACATGAGTTAGCAATAAAAAAGCAAGCTTACCCTGAGGAATAAGCAACCTTGAGCTTATTTGCTCAAGCACAATTTGACTACAAGGACTTCAGATACTGGACTTATTATATCCAAAATTTAAATATATTTCAAATATATAAATACATGATGCAGAGATTTAATAATATTAGCAAGGAAAAGAGTACTATAGATTGAGTATCCCTCATTTAAAATGCTTAAGACCAGAGTGTTTTGGATTTTGGATTGTTTTCAATATTGAATATTTGCATATACTTAATGAGGTAACCTGGGGATGGGAGCCAAGTCTAAACAAAAAATTCATTTTAAAAAATTGTTTTATTTTTATTGATTTTTTTTTAGAGACAGAGTCTCAGTCTCACCCAGGCTGGAGTGCCATGTGGCATGATCATAACTCACTGCAGCCTCAAATTTCTGGGCTCAAACAATCATCCTGCTTCGGCCTTCTGAGTATCTGAGACTACAGGCATGCACTGCCATGCCTAGATAATTAAAAAAAAATTTTTTTTTTTTTAAAACAGGATCTTGCTATGTTGCCCAAGCTGGTCTCAAACTCCTGGGCTCAAGCTAACCTCCCACCTCGGCCTCCCAAAGTGCTGGGGTTGTAGGCATCAGCCACTGTGTCCTGCCCATTTATGTTTTATATATACCTTATACACATAGTCTGAATATAGTTTTATGTGATGTTTTTAATAATTTTGTGCCTGAAACAAAGTTTAAATACTTAGGAGTGGAATTTTCTGCTTGTGGCATTTATGTTGGCACTCAACAAGTTTTAGATTTTGAAGCATTGTGAATTTTAGATTTTTAGATTAGGGATGCTCAACCAGAATAAAAAAAGACTAATATGTAGATGTGTAAGAATCAAATAGATCTTCTACAAATTAAAACAAAAATGTTGAAATGAATTTTCCATTGGGTGGGATAAACAGATAAGATACAGCTAAAGAGAGAATTAATGAAGTATAATATAAATTTAAATATATTTCCCAATATGCGTAGGAGACAGACACTAAAACATAAAAACCAAAAAAAGAGATTAAAGGACATAAATAATAAAGGATATGGTGTAATAAATATCTCAGTAGTTCAAAAAATAGGCATTTAGAAAAGGCGTGAAGATTTTGATTTTCAATTTGGGAAGCAGAACAAATCCCAATAGGACAAACTAAAAGAAATGCACACAAGACACATCACATTGAAATATTATGGTAATATATGCAGACTATCAGAGACACAAGTCAGATTGCAAACAGTGAGAAAGATTATCTACAAAAGAATGGCAATTAGGCCACGAGCTGACTTCTCAATGACAATAATGGAAGCCAAAAGTGGTCCAATAATACTTTCCAAATCTAGAGAGGAAAATTGTCAAACTAAATTTTTATACCTAGAAAACCAACTTTCAAGATTGAAGGGGAAATTGAGACATTTTCAAGTAAATCCAAACGGAAAGTTTATCACTAATGATGCCTTATAACAGATATTTCTCTGAAAGAGGAAAAATAATTCCAGAGGAAGAGTCTGAGATGCAAGAATAGGGAACAAAGAAATCTGTAAGTTTGTAGGCACAGCTAAACAAACATGTTATAATATGCACAATCTTGGAAGGTTAAAAAATATAAGATACCATGGTAGGCAGAATAATGAACCCCCAAGGATATCCATGTCCTAATTCTCAGAATCTGTGAATGTTGTTATATGACAAAGGGAAATTTATCTACTTATTTTTCTCTAAGTAGTCCCTCCGTTTTCATTTGCTTAATTAATTTTTTTAAATGTTAATAGCTTTAGGAGTACAAGCAGTGTTTGGTTACATGGATGAATTGTATAGTGGTGAAGTTGGGCTTTTAGTGTACCCATCACCTGAGTAGTATACATTGTACCCAGTAGGTCATTTTTCATCCTTGAGCCCATCCCACTCTCCCTCCTTCTGAGTCTCCAGTGTCCATTATACCGCTCTGCATGCCTTTACATAGTCATAGCTTAACTCCCACTTATATAAATGAGAACATGCAGTATTTAGTTTTCTATTTCTGAGTTACTTCACTTAATTCGTTCTTTTTTATGGCTGAGTAGTATTTTATGGCACACCTATTGATGGGCACTTAGGTTGATTTTCTATCTTTGCAATTGTGAATTGTGCTGGAATTAACATGTGCACTCAGGTGTCTTTTTTATATAATGGCTTCTTTTCCTTTGGGTTGATACCCAGTGGTGGATTTGCTGGATCAAATGGTAGATCTACTTTTAGTTCTTTAAAAAATCTTCATATTGTTTTTCATAGAAGTTGACCTAATTGAAATTCCCACCAGGAATTTATAAGCATTCCCTGGCAGAGGGGAATTTACATTGCAAATGGAATTAAGGTTGCTGATCAGCTGACTTTAAAATAAGGAGATTATTGTGGATTATCTCCTGGGCCCAGTATGATCCAAAAGAGTCTCAGAAGTGGAACAGAGAGACATAAAACAGAGTCAGAGGGAGATGTGACTACAGGTGAAGTCAAAGTCAATGCAATGTGAGAAGTACTAGATCAGCAGGATGAAATAGAAATGATAAAATAAGACAGTATAAATCATTCCAAAAAATCAGTAGTAATGATAAAATAAAAATATATTCAACTCACTAGTTTAAAAATATAGATTGTCAAATTGAGTAAAAACATCAAAATCTAGCTATTGCTTTTTATAAGTGATATACCTAAAGTATAAGAACATGGAAAGACTAATGGCAAAGTTATAGAAAAATTGTACTTAGAAAATACTAACAAAGCATGTGGCTGGTATAGCTAGATTAAAAGCAGATCAAACATTTAAAAGTGAAAATAGTAGTAGTATCAAAGAGGATTACTAGATAATGATAAGAAAGTATAATCTAAAGAAATACACAATCATTTCAAACTTTCACGTCTTAATAATATGCAGTACTTTGAAAATTCCCAAAGCAAATCTTGACAAATTTCAAAGAGCAATTCATAAGTCAACTGTTGTACTTGAAAGTTTTAATACTTCTTAGTGACTGGCAATTCAACCAGAAAAATTAATAAGTAACTTGAACAATATAGTTAACAAGCTTGATATAATACACATACAGAGAAGCTAAACTCAAAGTCACAAAATACATATTATTCTTAATTACATGTTAAACATTTATAAAGTGTTGCCATTTATATTCATAAATAGATTGCAATAGACAAAAAATTATATAGACTCAATTACCTTATCAACTCAAATTAGTAATCAATAACAAGAAGATAACTTAAGTGAATCTATTCAGAAATTAAAGTTAAAAATTTATAATTAATTTATGAGTTAAAAAATCATAATGGAACTTAGGAAACAGAACCGTATTCTTTTTTAGACACAATATTGAAACTTGTGAGGCAGAGCGAGAGTATTAAATACTTGCATTAGGAAAGAAGAAATGTGTAATACTAATGAGATAAACATACAAATTAAGAATTCTTCTTAATGAACAGAAAAAAATACCTCAGGGAAAGTTGAAAGTATTAATAAATGTAAGAAGAGAAACTCATTTAGTATGTAACAAAGGAGAGAAACACAAAGTCAAAGCTGTTTTGTAGAGAAAACTGATAAAATAGATAAAGCTATAGTAAATTTGAGCAAAAGAAATAAAGAAAAGGTACAAATAAACCATTAAGAATAAAATATGCACCATAACTACAGAAACGGAACAAATTTACTCTTTCATAATTAATACTAAAAACAACTTTGTGGCAATATATTTTAAAAATTAGAAAAAAATCCTAGAAAATTATAGCTTACAGAATTGATTCAAGAAGAAATAGAAGACCTAAATGGAACTATAATGAATATGGCAACTGACAGTACTTACAGGGCAGAGATTATTGGATGCTTACCAATGCTATTTCCTCTTCCTGGAAATACATCTGCCTTGCCATTAGATTGAAGCTACAAGTTTGGTACTAGTCAGTGGAATGAGGGCGAAAAAGATAATTACAGGACTATCCTCCAAAATCTTTCTTAAAATCTTTGGCTTGCTTTCATTTGCAGCTGAAGGTAAAGAAATTTCATGTGGTGGATTCCTACAAAAGACAAAGCTGCAAAAGAGTCAACCAGGAAAGGTGCTAGACAAACATCCAATGGCTGCTGAGTGATGAAAGAGAAAGAAACTTTCTGTGTAGTAAGCCATTGAAATTTGGGGAAAATTTGTAATAGCTGTTGCTGTAAACCTCCGCATTGCAAAACACACACATCCTAGATAATTAAAAGACAACTTCTACCAGATGTTGAAGGGCACATCATTCCAATCTTATGTAAATTATTCCAGAGAATAGACAAAGAGGAACTATTCCTCCAACAGATTTTAGGAAGCCAAAATAACCTTAATACCAACACCAGCAGAACACAGAGTGAGAAAGGCACAATATGATTTATATGAGGAAATCCTAAACAAAGTATTAGCAAATTGAATCCAGTGAAAAATATACTTGAATTGTGTGCACACATACGAAATCATTCTTCAATTAACAAATATTTTTAAGCATCTGACATATGCCAAGCAGCAACATAACACCTTGAGACGTCAGAGATCTTTGCCCTTGTAAACCTACATTCCAGCAGAAGAAAGTAGAGAATCTATAAATAATAGAGAATTCCTAGTGTCATCCTTGACTGAGGCAATCTTTTTCTTGGTGCTGCCTAAAAACGCCTTTGTTTTTTAAAAATTGTATATTACTGATGACTCATACTAGCTTATAGTTAAAAGGAATTCCCCAACCTTTAAAAAAAGTATATAAACCATTATGAGGACCAGTTTACTTATTATGATGTATGTTGAGTGTTCAAAACAGCAAAAAAGAGTAAAATAATAAATACCACATCCACCCACAGCTTATAAAATAAAACTCTGCCCATTCAGTTGGCTCTCCTATATATTTCTCTGTGCTATTTCTTTCTTGCCACATAGAGTTACCACTAACCTACATTTTTTTCCATTTTTGTTGCATGCTTATATGTATTTTTAAGCAATAGAAGGTATTGTTTACAGGTTTTAGAACCTTATTAAATATGTTTGTGGACAGTAACTAATTCCATTTGTTTAAAGGGTTTGACATAAAATAGTAAATAAATAATTCACAGCTAGTAAAACCAAAAAACAAAGAGATAACTATTTGCTGCTTACAAGGAACAAATAAAATAAAAAACTTTAAATATTTAATTGAAATCGCGACCATCCTCATATAATAAACATACTAGCTATAAGACAGAGTGCTCATGCTGGATAGCATCTTCAAGAAACCCTCCCTGTGGTTTTAATTTGATCCCCATGACGTCTATTTTAAGCCTTCTTAATGACTTTCAATAACAACTTATAATTATATTTGCAAAGATCAGGCTCACTTTTTTTAACAGATTGCTAAGTCTCATATAATTCATTAGGGCAAATTATATTGTTTCCAACAGTTCATTTTTCTGTTGTTGCTGGTGATTTCTATTGATATAATGAATTTCTTTACCGATTTAAATCCAGCTATCTTCCAAAACTCTCTTGTATTAATTCTAATAATTATTTTGTAGATTATCTTGGGTTTTTCTAAAGATATAATTACATTTTCTGCAAAAAAAAAGTCGTGTTTCTTTATAATTTTTATAAATTTTACTTCCTAGTCTATTCTTATTGGATGACCATTACCTCTATTTAAATGTTTAGCAGAAGCAGTGAAAGAAGGCATTCTTTTTTTTATGAGATGGAGTCTCCCTGTGTAGCCCAGGCTGTAGTGCAGTGGCGCAATCTTGGCTCACTGCAAACTCCTCCTCCCGGGTTCACGCCATTCTCCTGCCTCAGCCTCCTGAGTAGCTGGGACTACAGGCACTCACCTAATGTTTTTTTGTATCTTTAGTAGAGACAGGTTTCACCGTGTTAGCCAGGATGGTCTCGATCTCCTGACCTCGTGATCCGCCCACCTTGGCCTCCCAAAGTGCTGAGATTACAGGCATGAGCCACCGTGCCCGGCCAAGAAGGCATTCTTGTGTTATTCCAGATTTTAAAAAGAACACTGCTAATAGTTCAGTTTTAAGTACATTTGTTACAAATTTTATCAGGTTAAAAAATTCCCTTTATTATATTACCAAGAATTGATCTCATACAAATTATTTTTATTTCCACTGATTTTACAGATTTGGAAAGTGAGGCGTACACAGGCTAAATAACTTGCTTAATGTTACACTGGTCACAGAGCCAGAATGTGAAAAACAGGTTGTAGGCCTGCAAAGCTCTTCCGGGACTGTGGTCGTAGGCTTGCTCTCCACTTTGGGCCCCTACGTGGTTAAAAATGAAGGCTTAGGATATGTTTACTTGGCAAATCTCAACAGGAAGCAGTTGTGGTAATATAAATTTCAGACAAAGTAAAATGGAAGCCAACAGCATTAAAATGAGACAAAGAGGGTCATTTTATGTTATCAGAAGTTATGGCTCAGAATGGTATAAATTATGAATTGTAGCATATCATCAAGCTATTAGACAAATACATGGAAATTAAGAGAAACAAAACTCTCTAGGAGATTTTAACATATCTACCTCACCCTTTAACAGAATTAAAATAATAAAGAATAAATAATGACACAAATTATTTGAATACCATAATTAATACATTAATGTTATATATCATTTTCTCTTGGACCTCTTGAGTATTAACACCATTAACACCACAAATACAATCTCAACAAATTCCCCAAATCAAAAATTATACATATATTTCTTTCCATAAAGCAATAAATCTAGAAGTTAATAAATTTTTAAACAAAATAGTTTGTCTAAGAAATTTTTAAAAAATCACTCTTCTAAATAACTATTGTGGCTGGGTGCAGTGGCTCAGGCCTGTAATCCCAGCACTTTGGGAGGCTGAAGCAGGCAGATCACTTGAGGCCAGGAGTTCGAGACCAGCCTGGCCAACATGGTGAAACCCTGTCTTTACTAAAAATACAAAAATTAGCCAGGCGTAGTGGCGGACAGCTGTAATCCCAGCTACTTGGGAGGCTGAGGCAGGAGAATCATTTGAATCCAAGAGGCAGAGGTTGAAGTGAGCCGAGATCACACCACTGCATTCCAGCTTGAGCAACAAGAGTGAAACTCCGTCTAAAAACAAAAAAACTATTGTTTCAAAAATGAAATAAAAACTATAGTTGGTCTTTCAAAAAACAATATGTTTCAGAATACTAAAATTTATAGACTATAGCCACATTGTCTATTTGAAAAATTTACAAGCATTAGTGATTTTGTTATTAAGCAATAAAGAATTAATATTTCATGAACTGAACTTTTTACTCAAAAAGTTTAAAGAATCAGCAAAGCTAAAGAGATAAGAAAGATAAATGCAAAGAAGAACAATAAATTATGGAGAAAAGCAATAGAGTGTATAGTATTAAAAACTGGTTGTTTGACTCTCAATAAACTTGGTATTGATGGACCATATCTTAAAATAATAAGAGCTGTTTATGACAAACCTACAGACAATATTATACTGAATGGGCAAAAGCTGGAAGCATTCCCTTTGAAAACCAGCACAAGACAAGGATACCCTCTCTCACCTCTCCTATTCAACATAGAATTGGAAGTTCTGGCCAGGGCAATCAGGCAAGAGAAAGAAATAAAGAGTATTCAAATAAGAAGAGAGGAAGTCAATTTGTCTGTGTTTGCAGATGGCATGATTGTATATTTAGAAAACCCCATCATCTCAGAGCAAAATTTCCTTAAGCTGACAAGCAACTTCAGCAAAGTCTCAGGATACAAAATCAAATGTGCAAAAATCACAAGCATTCCTATACACCAATAATAGACAAACAGAAAGCCAAATCATGAGTGAATGCCCATTCACAATTGCTACAAAGGGAGTAAAATACCTAGGAATACAACTTACAAGGGATGTGAAGGACCTCTTAATGGAGAACTACAAACCACTGTTCAAGGAAATAAGAGAGGACACAAACAAATGGAAAAACATTCCATGTTCATGGATAGGAAGCATCAATATAATGAAAATGGCCATACTGCCCAAAGTAATTTATAGATTCAATGCTATCCTCATCAAGCTACCACTGACTTTCTTCACAGAATTAGAAAAAACTACTTTAAATTTCATATGGAACCAAAAAAGAGCCCATATAGCCAAGACAATCCTAAGCAAAAAGAACAAAGCTGAAGGCATCATGCTACCTGACTTCAAACTACACTACAAAGCTATAGTAACCAAAATGGCATGGTACCAAAACAGATATATAGACCAATGGAACAGAACAGAGTCCTCAGAAATAACGCCAAACATCTACAACCATCTGATCTTTGACAAACCTGACAAAAACAAGCAATGGGGAAAGGATTCCCTATTTAATAAATGGTGTTGGGAATACTGGCTAATGGCCAGCCAGTACTTCTTCCTTACACTTTATACAAAAATTAACTCAAGATAGATTAAAGACTTAAACATAAGACCTAAAACCATAAAAACTCTGGAAAAAAACCTACACAATACCATTCAGGACACAGGCATGGGCAAAGACTTCATGACTAAAACACCAAAAGCAATGGCAACAAAAGCCAAAATTGACAAATGGGATCTAATTAAACTAAAGGGCTTCTGCACAGCCAAAGAAACTATCATCAGAGTGAACAGGCAACCTACAGAATGGGAGAAAATTTTTGCAATCTATCCACCTGACAGAAGGCTAATATCCAGAATCTACAAAGAACTTAAACAAATTGATAAGAAAAAAGCAAACAACCCCATCAAAAAGTGGGTGAAGGATATGAAGAGACACTTCTCAAAAGAAGACATTTTTGCAGCCAACAAACATATGACAAAAAGCTCGTCAATGCTGGTCATTAGAGAAATGCAAATCAAAACCACAATGAGATACAACCTCATGCCAGTTAGAATGGTGATCATTAAAGTCAGGAAACAACAGATGCTGGAGAGGATGTCGAGAAATAGGAATGCTTTTAAACTGTTGGTGGGAGGGTAAATTAGTTCAACCACTGTGGAAGACAGTGTGGTGATTCCTCAAGGATCTAGAACCAGAAATACCATTTGATCCAGCAATCCCATTACTGGGTATATACCCAAAGGATTATAAATCATTCTACTGTAAAGACATATGTACATGTATGTTTACTGCAGCACTACTCACAATAGTAAAGACTTGGAACTAACCCAATGCCCATCAATGATAGACTGGATAAAGAAAATGTGGTAAATATACACCCTGGAATACTATGCAGCCATGAAAAATGACGAGTTCATGTCCTTTGCAGGGATGTGAATGAAGCTGGAAACCATCATTCTCAGCAAACTAACACAGGAACAGAAAACCAAACACTGCATGTTCTCACTCATAAGTGGGAGTTGAACAATGAGAACACATGGACACAGGGAGGGGAAAATCACACACTGAATCTTGTCACGGGGTGGGGAGCTAGGGAAGGAATAGTATTAGGAGAAATACCTGTAGATGACGGGTTGATGGGTGCAGCAAACCACCATGGCACTTTTATACTTATGTAACAAACCTGCACGTTCTGCACATAAATCCCAATACTTAAAGTATAATTTAAAAAACTGGTTATTTGAGAAAAACGTGAAATAGACATATCTATAAATTATAATGAAAGGAAATACAAATTTACAAAATGAGAATTGAAAAGGCAAAAAGAGACACAAAGTAGAAATACAAAAGACCAATAAAAAGTGGAAAATACGCTCACTAGTAAGCAAAATATAGACACTAAAGTACTGTTTTTCTCTATCAATATAAGAAATTCTGGCCTGGCATGGTGGCCTAAGCCTGTCATCCCAGCACTTTGGGAGGCTCAGGTGGGCAGATCACGAGGTCAGGAGTTCACGACCAGCCTGAACAACATGGTGAAACCCCGCCTCTATTAAAAATTACAAAAATTAGCTGGGTGTGGTGATGGGTGCCTGTAATCCCAGCTACTCAGGAGGCTGATGCAGGAGAATTGCTTGAACCTGAGAGGCAGAGGTTGCAGTGAGTGGAGATCACACCATCGCACTCCAGCCTGGGCGACAGAGCAGGATTCCATCTCAAAAAAAAAAAAAAAAAAAAAAGAAAAGCTTATAAAAATACCGAATTCAAGATCATAGTAATGTGTCTATTGTTTACATGGCAGCTAGAAGTTGGCACATCATTTCCCAAAAGGTAGCTTTTAAAAAGTCACACATTTTGACTCAATATGAATCTAGCCCAAATAAAAAATTAAAATATCCCAAGACTTTTGCACAAGATCCAATTTTAATTTTTTATTTATAAATGAAAATTAGGAATAAATCATTATGTACAATAATAGAATAATTGAAAATTAAATGAGATAAAACCACATGATAGAATTTTTAGAATATGACTGATGCAGGAAAATGCTTACTAAATAGTTTTTAGTGAAGGAAAAAAATAGGACACACCTGCTTTTTACAGTATGTACAGTAGATTCATGGCATTTAACATTGTAACCTTTGATTACTTAACATTGGGTTGTTTGTGATGGACCTCTGTGATCTATGGTGAATAATATGTTTTCATTTGGGGAGAGAGCGTATAAAAGATTACAGAGTCTTTCCTACTCAATGTTTATATATATATGTCTCATATGTAACAACTCAGTTGTTATATAAAGCTCTATAAAGGCAGTCCTAAATTCTTTGATATGAGAATACTCAACAGATATGAGTATTTGACATATTTTGTTTTTCCTCCAGAACATCATCATCCAAATCCCCTTTTCCCCTCCCTGACCCAAGATATTTATTGGAACCTGCAGCATAGGAGTGGGTGTGCTGAGCTGGATACAGAATATTAGGCTGACAGATTTTGACTGTCAGTTAATGTAGGAGATTTCTGATTTGATCTCACAATGTCCCAGCACCAAGTCAGTGAGGAAGTGGCTGCTTGGGGTTTAGGTAAGTGAGTGTCCCGGTAGAGCATAATGTTTTAAAGCCCAGCAACTGTAGAATGAAAGAATGCTCCGAAGCTAAGACCTCTTGACTCATTATGACTAATACATCTCAGAGCTGTATCATAAGGCAAATTAGTTCTTTATAAATAATTAACTTCGGTCAACCTGAGGTCAGAGATAATTTGAATGCTACATGACTAAATGTTTCCTACCATTTAGCTAGTCTTGCTGACTCCTTGCCAAAGGCTGTGGGAGCCCACCTCTTGCATCAGCGTGACCTGGATGTGAGACATGGAGTCAAAGGTGATCATGTTGGAAATGTAAGGTTTAATGACTGCTCTATTGGATCTAGGACTTGTGTGGGGCCTGTCGCCCCTTTGTTTTGGCCAGCTTCTCCCATTTGGAAAGGGCGTATTTACCCAATGCCTGCACCCCCATTGTATCTAGGAAGTAACTAACTTGCTTTTGATTTTATAGGTTCATAGGCAGAAAGGACTTGCCTTGTCTCAGATGAGACTTTAGACTTGGACTTTTGGGTTAATGCTGGAATGAGCTAAGATTGTGGGGGACTGTTGGAAGGGCATGATTGCATTTTGAAATGTGAGGACATGAGATTTGGGAGGGGCCAAGGGGGGAATGACATAGTTTGTCTCTGTGTCCCCACCCAAATCTCACCTTGAATTTTAATAATCCACGTGTCAAGGGCAGGAGCAGGTGGAGGTAATTAAATCATGGGGGTGGTTTCCACTATGCTGGTCTCATGATAATGAGTGAGTCTCACAAGATCTGATGGTTTTATAAAGGGCGGTTCGCCTGCACAAGCTCTCTTGCCTACAGCCATGTAAGACATGACTTTACTCCTCCTTCACCTTCTGCCATGATTGTGAGTCCTCTACAACTGTGTGAAACTGTGAGTCCATGAAATCCCCTTTTCTTTATAAATTACCCAGTCTCAGTTATTTCTTCATAGCAGTATGAAAATGGACTAATATGCTTCTCTTCCCACTTCAGGCCTCACTTGAATGCCATTTCTTCCAAAGAGCCTCCTTTGACCCCCAAGAGAAATTGTACTCCCTTCTTATGTTCATGAGTTTTCAATTTCATCACCTGCATCTCTTATACATCTTCATTCAGACTTAAATGCTCATAGAGTGAAGAAAGGATGGACATATTGTGTTTTCTTAATGGTTCCCAGTTAGTTCCATCTTGGGAATTTGAAGCTGGGAGTAAATATTTGATCTCTTGATTCTGCTTGTTTGTAAGAGTCTACAGTGTTAGTTTTCTGGAAGGCAACCCTATTGTTTGGGGCACCAAATCACTAGGAAAGCTTAGGACTGAAAGACCAGGTGAACTTGAGATTACTATTGCTGAGTAGGATCGTAGGGTGCACTTTAGTATTTTGCTTGTGTTTTCCTATTATCAATTTAATACAAGTTCACTTAAAAATGTAAAAAGAATATACAATGTAAAGAGGAAGAAAATATCTCATATACCTTGTATCCAGAAGCAACCAGGTCATCTCTTAGCATTTTCATTTCCTTTTCAGCTGGTATAAAAGATTTTCAGCACCGAGAGAGCCCTTAGAATTCCTCTCAGGCTCACTCTAAGTCAGGACTCTCATCTTCCTGTCTGTCATCCTTTCTGTTACTTCGTAATACCTTATTTAAAAAATTAAGGAAATTACAGGTTGGAAAAGATAAACCAGGCTGGAAATATGGAGAGTATGAAAAGTGGTAAAGAAAAACAAACGCTTTAACATCTATTTTCTCAGCATCACAGAGAGTTGAATTTGTATAGAGTTTGAACTCCCCTCAATTAGAACCTATAGGTAAATAATTACAAAATTCAAAATCCAAACATACCACAGCAAATCAAACCAAACTAAATCACTCCAACAGCCTGCCCTCCCACCCACCAAAGTGACCTATAAGAATTATCTGCCAAATTTATACTATATCTTGATTATTAAGTCCTTAAGTTAAAATTACTGCAGACAAATTTGGTTACTTTACTTTCCTACATTTACACAATATTTCATGCACTTATAACAAATACTTTGATTAAAACTCAATGGTCAATACGTTAGCCATTTTGGACAAGGTAATTTTAAAAGATGTAGTATAATTTAAAGTGATTATGGTAAATAAACATGGATTATACAAAATTTATTTCCATAGCAGTAGTAATTATAGAATAAAAAATTAGAAATAGCAAAAATATTTCACAATAAAAGCTTGGTTAAATTCCTACATTTCAATAAAACATGATGTTATTGACTGTTGGATAGTGATATGGTTTGGCTGTGTCCCCACCAAATCTCATCTTGAGTTCCCATGTGTTGTGGGAGGGACCTGGTGGGAAGAAATTGAATCATGGAGACAAGTCTTTCCCATGCTGTTCTAGTAATAGTAAATAAATCTCGCAAGATCTGATGGTTTTAAAAAGAGGAGTTTCCCTGCACAAGCTTTCTTTTTTGCCTGCTGCCATCTGTGTAAGATGTGACTTGCTTCTCCTTGCCTTCTACCCTGATCATGAGGCCTACCCAGCCATGTGGAATGCTAGTCCATTAAACCTCTTTCTTTTGTAAATTGCCCAGTCTCTGGTACGTCTTTATCAGCAGTGTGAAAACAGACTAATACAGTACATTGATACCAGTAGATGGGGTGCTGGTGAAAAGATACCCAAAAATATGGAAGGGACTTTAAAACTGGGTAACAGGCAGAGGTTAGAACAGTTTAGGGGGCTCAGAAGAAGACGGGAAAGTGTGGGAAAGCTTGGAACTCCGTGGAAACTTGTTGAATGGCTTAGACAGAAATGCTGATAGTGATGTGGACAATAAAGTCCAGGCTGAGGTGGTCTCAGATGGAGATGAGGAACTTGTTGGGAACTGGAGCAAAAATGACTCTTGTTATGTTTTAGCAAAGAGACTGGCAGCATTTTGCCCCTGCCCTAGAGATTTGTGGAACTTTGAACTTGAGACAGATGATTTAGGGTATCTGGCAGAAGAAATTTCTAAGCAGCAAAGCAGTCAAGATGTGACTTGGGTGCTGTTAAAGGCATTCAGTTTTATAAGGGAAGCAGAGCATAAAAGTTTGAAAAATTTGCAGTCTGACAGTGTGACAGAGAAGAAAATCCCATTTTTTTAAGAGAAATTCAAGGTTGCTGCAGAAATGTGCTTAAGTAATGAGGACCTGAACGTAAATCCCCAAGACAACGAGGAAAATATCTCCAGGTCATGTCAGAGGTCTTCACAGCAGCCCCTCCCATTACAGGCCCGAAGGCCTAGGAGGGAAAAGTGGTTCTGTGGGCTGGGCCCAGTGTTCCCATGTTGTGTGCAGCCTAGGAACTTGGTGCCCTGCATCCTAGCCACTCCAGCCATGCCTGAAAGGGGCCAATGTAGAGCTCAGGCCATGGCTTCAGAGGTGCAAGCCCAAAGCCTTGGCAGCTTCCATGTGATGTTGAGCCTGTGAGTGCATAGAAGTCAAGAACTGAGGTTTGGGAATCTCCACCTAGATTTCAGATGTATGAAATGCCTGGATGTCCAGGCAGAAGTTTGCTGCAGGGGCAGGCCCCTCATGGAGAACTTCTGCTAGGGCAGCATGGAAGGGAAATGTTTGGTTGGAGCCCCCACCCAGAATCCCTACTGGGGCACTGCCTGGTGGAGCTGTGACACAAGGGCCACCATTCTCCAGACCCCAGAATGGTAGATTCACTGACAGCTTGCACCATGCACCTGGAAAAGCTGCAGATATTCAACCCCAGCCCATGAAAGCAGCCAGAAGGGAGGCTGTACCCTGCAAAGCCACAGGGCCAGAGCTGCCCAAGATGTGAACCCACCTCTTGCATCAGTGTGACCTGGATGTGAGACATGAAGTCAAAGGAGCTCATTCTGGAACTTTAATGTTTGACTACCCTGCTGGATTTCGGACTTTCATGGGGCCTGTAATCCCTTCATTTTGGCAAATTTCTTCCATTTGAAATGGCTGTATTTACCCAATGCCTGTACCCCCATTGTATCTAGAAAGTAACTAACTTGCTTTTAATTTTAAAGGATCATAGGCAGAAAGGTCTTGCTTTGTCTCAGATGAGACTTTGGACTGTGGACTTTTTAGTTAATGCTGAAATGAGTTAAGACTTTGGGGGACTGTTGGGAAGGCATGATTGGTTTTTGAAATATGAGGACATGAGATTTGGGAGGGGCCAGGGCTGGAATGATAAGGTTTGGCTGTTTCTCCACTCAAATCTCATCTTGAGTTCCTACATGTTTTGGGAGGGATCAGGTGGGAGGTAATTGAATCATAGGGGCAGGTCTTTCCTGTTCTAGTCTCATGATAGTGAATATGTCTCATGAGATCTGATGGTTTTAAATCCCTGCACAAGGTTTTTTATTTTGCCTGCTGCCATCCATGTAAGATGTGACTTGCTTCTCCTTGCCTTCTGCCATGATTGTGAAGCCTCCCAAGCTATGTGAGACTGTAAGTCTATTAAACCTCTTTTGTAACTTTCCCAGTCTCAGGTATTTATCAGCAGCATGAAAACAAGACTAATACAGATATCATGGGACTATGATCACAATATTTGAACTAAAAAGCTATTGTGAAATACTATAAGCAATATTATTCTATTTGTGGAAAAATACATTAACACTTGGAAAAGAGACTGAAAGAATATTGATCAAAATCTAAAGCAGGTTTATTTGTGGGTTATGAGATCTGGTGACTTGATATTTTTGTTTATGCTTTTTAGTATTTCCCAAATTTTCTACAATGAGTGTAGATTGTTCAGTAGATTGTTCTGAACATAAATAAGACAGATTATCTGTGTGAAAAATATCAGAGTATTTATGTAGAACAATCTACATAAACAGATTGTAGATTGTAGAATTATTAACCTGGAGTATTTGGGCTCCTCGAGTGCCCGTAAATGGGTGTCAAAGAGTCTGTGTACCCTGTGGAATAATTTGTATGTGTTTGTATATATTGTTGCTGATGGAAGGGGATCCACATCTTTCACGAAATTCTCAAAGTGGTCTGTGATCCTCAAGACCTAAGCAAAAGTACTTTGCAGCAACCTGTTCTAAATCCTGTTTATGACAATTTAAAGTAGGTGTCTACAGGCTCCTCATTTCAAAGATTGTGCATATATAAACTGTTTTGGCTCATGGACCATTCACACTGAAAGCATTTGGGTTAAAGCCAGAATATTTACAGGAGTAAATAAAATTAGTATCCACTTGAAATGACAGCAGAAAAGGTAAGTTATTTTTTGTTTGATAAGAACTGTATCTTACTACCAAAACTCTCTAATACATCCTGAATTATTCAAAATTAAGACTCAAATTTTCACATTAAAGTTGACTAGCATAATGACTTGTTTCTGTTAAAAATCCTCGTTATGAAATACATTTTGAAACAATTACCTACTGAATAAACATTCAACTTTGCTTTCTTTTGATCCCTACTTAAATCACCATATAACACTGACTTCTTACTCTATAAGTCTTCACATGGTCTTTGATCAAAAGCAACATAACCTGAAAATGACCTTTGTAAATGGACTTACATTTTCCTCTTGTGAATGGAGATAGAGAGGGGCTAAAAGCTGCTCTGTGCTTCTTTGCTTACCAAGCCTAAAAATCTTATGGGGAAAATGTCAACACCACCCAGACATTTGAAACCCTGAAGGACATTGGTTTGTCATTTATTCAAAAATTAAGTTTTTTGAAACCTTCTTTCATTTTGCCTTTACACTTTCATTTTGGATAATTGTGCACATAAACTTACACACACTTCTTTCATTCATTAACTGAAGAATTGCACTCTGGTTACCAAGACCACATCATAAGTACTTACTAAGTTATAAGTTAAAAAGAAGTGGATTCATTTTTAATTTATTATTCAATAAAATTCTTATTTCCCATTTGGGACAGATGCAGAATTTGCGGTTCTTTTAAAATAGCAGCCTGCAGGCTTATTTCTGTCCAGAGAACAGTACAGTCCTTTTGAGTTTGACTCTATAAAATGTTTTGCTTATTTACTTTTTAATTTCAGGGTTGATCTTTGCAGTCATTACACACACTGTTTCATGGTGAACATTGGAAGCTTGCCTCCATATTCTTTGGCTGAAGAAGGCATGTGGTGGTTCTCCCTTTTAAAAAAGTTCTTTACAACCAACTGCAGCCAGTTTTTGATTTTGGATAACTTTATCTAGAACTCTGACATTTTGTGGAGTTTTATATATTGGAATGTCCTGTTCACTAACCCATTGATAGGAGAGGGGTGCGACCCCCTTGCTGCAACTCACTCACTGCTTCTCATTTGGTGATTGACCAAGTTCTACCATATAGACTACTGAAGTTTTCATTATGAACTGTCAACTCGTAACGATAAACAGTATTGTTCCAAATGACATCTTTTTAAGAACTAGGAAGAGTGGGAAGAATATTAGCCTCCTCCAAGTCAATAATAAGGATTCTGATTAGAGGATTCTGATGAGGCCACTTACACAGGAATAGAAAGACAGGGCCAGGTGCGGTGGCTTACGCCTATAATCCCAGCACTTTGGGAGGC
Source organism: Hylobates moloch (assembly GCF_009828535.3). Lineage (NCBI taxonomy): Eukaryota > Metazoa > Chordata > Mammalia > Primates > Hylobatidae > Hylobates > Hylobates moloch. The sequence goes on from NW_026652277.1 coordinate 153,504,316, forward strand.
CGAGGCAGGCAGATTACCTGAGGTCAGGAGTTCCAGGCCAGCCTGGTCAACATGGTGAAAGCCCATCTCTACTAAAAATACAAAAAGTAGCCGGGCATGGTGGCAGGCACCTGTAATCCCAGTTACTAGGGAGGCTGAGGCAGGAAAATTGCTTGAACCCAGGAGATGGAGGTTGCAGTGAAGCCAATGTACTCCAGCCTGGGCAACAAGAACAAAACTCCATCTCAAAAAAAAAAAAAAAAAAAAGACAAAAATCAAGGATCATGGAAGAAGAAGGGGTTCCCTGAAGATACTTCTGGTAATTTCACTATGTCTTGCAGGGCAAGACTTAATAGTGAAAATAATTCAACTTTTCAACTTAAAAACAAAAAACAAAAAAACAATTTTCTCCTAAACATGTAACTATTGAAAAATCTAAGATACAGGGAATCAGAAACAATGTATGAGAGGAGGCATATGTTTGGTTAATGTGTTTCATTATATGTTAAATGTAGTTCCCACTACTGATATTCAATAGATACAAAATAAGTAAAATGTGTGAAGTAAAGTGCTATTATAGAATAGTGCAGAAACTTTCCAATGGAAGGCTCTTGTCTGTTTTCTATAGACTTGTGATCTGTGGAGATGTGCTCTCATGCTCTTCATTAATACCCTGCTCCACCCCATCATTAAATATTCCAGACTTTTCTAAGCAAATACCATCCAACAACAGAATACGCATCTTTCATTGTCACAGTTAGCTGATATCTATGGAACGCTCCACATTTCTCCATAACTTCAATACTGAAGCATGTGCCTATTCGTCATTCTTCTTGCCAACCCAGTGACTTCAACACTACTCTTGGTTTTCTTGGTTTTCCTTCTCTGGCTTACCCCTATGATCTTTACAAAAACCACGGTTTCCACCTCCATTCCAATTTAGCCACTATGTTTATAGCCATAATTTAAATCTAATCATCAGTCAAGATTACTTTATTGCTAACATCCTAAATTCTAACATTTCCTTTTTTTCTTCCACAAGGTTTTGTTTTACTGCTCCATTCATTTTCTTAACTTTACTAATCAATTAGTTATCCTTCTTTTCTACTTCAGGTCCTTATTGCTCCTCTGATTGTCCAATCCAGTGGCACTCAAGCTTTGGCATACATTAGAATCACTTGTTGAAACACAAGTGTAGATCGTACCCTCCAGAGTTTCTGATTCTGTAGGTCTGAGATGGGGCCTGAGGATCTGCATTTTAACAAGTTCCGAGTGATACTGATGCTGCTAGTATGAAAACCGCACTCTGAGAAAAATCATCTTTGTTCAATAAAACTCTTGTTCCATTAGAGAAATAAGTGATTGGGAACTGGAACTTACAAGGGTGGTTCAACATATACAACTCAATCAGTGGGATACATCATATCAACAGAATGAAAAACAAAAACCATATGATCATTTCAATTGATGTTGAAAAAGCATTCTCTATCTCGTCTGTTTTTTATATCATCCATCTTTTAAATTTTGGGTAACCTATTGGGTAAAAAATAATATCTTACTCTTTAAACTGGTATAGTATTTTTTTCTATTATGACTCATGTGGCTAAGCATGTTTTTCATATTTGTTGGTTGATTGCCTTTCATTTATGTGAATTGACTACTGAACTAATTCCTGTTTATTTCTTTCTCAGTGAGTGATAGGAATTTTTATACATTCTGGGTGCTAATTCTTCATTTGTTATTATATAACACAATTTGATTAGTCTTTCACTTGTGTTTCAACCATTAATATGTATTTTTTATATATTTTAATTATTTTAATATAATCAAGGTTATCTATTTTTTTACACTACCATTTTTGGGTTTTTATTCTAGTTAGTAGGGCCTTCCTTGTCCTGGGGTCATGAACTAATATTAGACCTCTTTTCTTTTTTTTCTTTCCTTCTTTTCTCTTTCTTTCTTTCTTCTTTCTTTCTCTTTCTTTCTTTCTTTCTTTCTTTCTTTCTTTTTCCTTCCTTCCTTCCTTTTTCCTTCCCTTCTTTCTTCCTTCCTTTCTCTTTCTCTCTCTTTCTTCTCTCCCTCTTTGTTTCTTCTTTCTTCTTTTTTTCTTTGAGACAGAGTCTCACTCTGTCACCGACGCTGGAGTGCAGTGGTGTGATCTTGGGTCACTGCATCCTCTACCTCCTGGGTTCAAGCTATTCTCATGCCTCAACCTCCCAAGTAGCTGGGATTACAGGCATGCGCCACCATGTCTGTCTAAACTAAATCTTTTCCTGATGCTTTTAAAGATTTAAAATTTTTTTGCTCTACTTTCTAAACTTTCCGAAATTATTTTTTCTGTATACTATGATGTAAAAAATCTAATTTTAATTTTGTCCTTATTAATAGTCCATCTTTTATTTATTTCCAGTGCTACCCCTCTCATAGACCAATATGTGAGTTTATTCTATTTGATTGGACAATTTACTTAATATGGCACCAATGCTACACTATTACTACAGCTTTATTAAATGTTTTGATATCTGGTAGAACAAGTTCTCCCATTTACTTATTTTTCACAAATTTCTTTTTTTTTTTAAGTGAGAGCAAGTTTATTAAGAAAGCAAAGGAATAAAAGAATAGGCAAAGCAGCCACAAATTTCTTATATTCTCTTGTAACTTACTTATCTGTGTGACTTTTAGAATAGACTTGTAAAGTTCCATGAAAACTCTTGTTGAGACTTTTATTTGATATTGTGTTGAATTCATGGATTAGTTTAGAGGAAATTCACATCTTTAAAAGTGTGGATTTTCTCACCTGCACACACCTTAACCTCTCCACCTATTCTAGTGTTCTTTTATGCCCATCAGGAATGCTGTATCATTGACTCCACAAAGATTTAACCCTCTTGTTATTGTTAAATTTATTCCTAGATATTTAAGATTTAACTGAAAAAGAAAACATTCATTTAACATCAGTCGTCTCTCTTGATCCAATCCTGACACTCTAATTTCTTAAACTGTCCATTTTTTGAATGACCAGTTTGGAGAGTCTATTTCCTCCATTTTCATACCACTTGCTTCATTCCCTTGCAATATGGCTTTCTTTCCTGACGCTGTAGAAAAAGTATTCTTTAAAATGTTGCTGATGATCCCTGAATTGCCTAATCACATAATTTTTTCTCAGTTTTAATCGTTCTCAATTTCTCTGCGTTACTTGTTGTTATTGATCCCTGCACCTATGTCAATACTCCTCCATTGCTGTCCATGGCATTTCACTCTCCTGTTTTTTTGTTTTGTTTTGTTTTTTTCCTATTACACTCTCATTGCTTCTTATCTAGCTTTTTATTCTCCCACTCTGTGAACATAATGTTGTTGTGACCTCTTTCTATATGCTTTCTTCCCATGCATTTGAGGATGACAGGGATTTCTATATGCTCCCAACAATGATTTTCGTACTTGGCAGGTTGTGGGTGGTGAATGAAGGTTTCTTGAACAAACGGATCAACCTAATCATAGCTTTCAAATGCTTATTAACAGGAAAGTCAGGTGACTATTGATTATTGGGCAAATTTGAACTCTGTTTACCATTTTTGGGGCTACATTATGGTCTCATTTTACTTTCAGTCGTATTTTTCTCCTCCACTGTAATCAAACTGTTCACTGCTTCATAATATTGCCTTTGTTCCTGAGGTTTTCTCTACCTGAGATTCCTTCCATTTTTATTTGTTGAACTCTTGTCCATTACTTAAGAACTATATCATCTCTCTCTTTTTCTTGGAAGTCTTTTCTCGGAAGTCTTTTCTCATTCCTCCTGGTTTGATGTAATCTCTTCCACTTTTGAATCTTCAGAGACACTGTCTGATTTCTGCTACTCTCATCGCATTTGTATTCATTAATAGTAAAAACTGTCTTTAAAATTGGCACAGATTAAAAAGAACGATAATTCCCAATCTTGGCAAGGTGAGGGAAGAGAAAGTCTCAAACATTGTTGATAGGAATTTCTAGAGCATAATTTGGCAACATGTATCAAAGCCTTAAATATGCAATTAGTCCATGGTGCAGCAATTTCCATTTCCATGAATTTTTCCTAAGGAAATAGTCAAAGATATGTGCAATATTGCTCATTATAACATGTTTTTGTAAAGGTAAAAAAAATTGTAAAAACCTGTGTCCAATAATCTAGCTTTGGCTCAGCAAACCTTAGCATATCTATAATAGAAGACAACAAAACCAAAATCATTTTATAAAAGAATATTTATTTACATGGGAAAATGTTCACAATATGAAAAATAAAACAGGACATACCACAATTTTTCCAGCACAATGTCATTATTTCAGAGGAAAATAAATGTGCTTAGAAAATATTAGAAAGACAAATCTAAAATGCTATTAATGGTTTTGTGAGATTGTGGCTGATACGAATTTTTTTAAAGTTCTACTTTTCTATCTTTTTAAAATTTTCATATGTGTGCATTTTGTTTATAATTTATATCCAAATGGACTACATGATATGTTGCCCAGGTTCCTCCTCCTCTCTTCTCTACCCTCAACTATTAAGACGTAGGCTCTCATTCACCTGCTGCTGGAGGTACTGAAGGCTGACCTCCCCCTGTTGAGACCCAGTTCTCCAACTCCAGCAACTGCCCTTCACTGAGCAAAGCTGCCACTGGAGAGAGTTGCCTCTTCCAAGGTCACATGCCCTTCCCACAGGAGGTCTGCATCTAGTGACTGTAGTTATAGGACTCTAAAATCCTATCCCCTTTACCCCAATTTGAGAGAATGCTACAGGGCCATCCAGCTTCAGAGTTCACCGTGCAATTAGTTGTGGGCTTTCTTAAAACTTCTTCGTGACCCATTTTCTCCCTCTGTCTGATCATGGTTCTTTCCTTCCCCGCTACAGCTGTCAATCCTGAGAGCCCACCCTAGTAAACTTCCTACATCTGCTTTACAGGGAAGCTCAACTGGAACATCTGTTTGCTTGGTACTTTACACTTATTACCTCTCAAAACCTTGCAATAGGATTTTAGGGCAGTTATTGGCATCTCTGTTTTTCAGAAGAAGAAAACTACATTCAAAATGTTTATGTATTTTATGCAAAGGTACACTATTAATAAATTTCAGAGCCAGGTTTGAAAGTAGCTGTGTTTGGATATAAAAACTATGCTTTTTCCATTAAGCCAAATGGCTTTCTGCAGTCAGTTTTGTGCTTTATTATTTTTGTGCTTTATTATTTTTGTGCTTTTCTAGTTCTCTCTGGTAGATGATAAATTCTTTGGCTGCAGGAATTTTGTCTTATTTGTCTTTGAATCCCCTGCAGGGTATTGCTTACTACCTTACACATAATAAGTGCTCCATGTTTTTGGAATTGACTTGAACTAGTTGAGGCTTGAAATGTAGTTCTACTTCTGTTCCACAAAAAAATAGATTCCCTAGGAGGAAAAGAAAATCATGATGGTAAGATGTAGAAATTGTTTTTTGATTTAAATTTCATGAAATAATCTCCTAAAAAAGAGTGATACTAATTTTCTTCTCTTTGCTTAATATTAGATAACAAAATGCAATTTTCCAGAACTTTGCTTATAATTACTAAAATAAACAAATCGGTGAGTGTAATAAACTTATACTGAACTGTGATGGCAAGTACTATGGTTTTTACCTTATATCCCTGATTCAGGCTTCTGTGAAATCTAAGTCATTGGAGAAGAGAATCTACTAAGAGTAGAAAAATGTAACAAGAAAATAAGCTTGCTCCTTACACAAGAATTGAAAGTATTCTGAGACTTAAAGTTTTTGTGGCAGCAGAGATGCGTGAGCTGACATTTCCAGCAATCAATGGAATTTGCAAGTGCAAGATGAATTTTCCTTAATTAAAATCTACCAGATTAATCACATTTTAAGTACAAGTGAAATGAATATATAACTAATTAGTTATGATGTTAGGAAAAAATGACATTAAGTTCATGTTTACATTTAGGGAGGCAGACATTTGAAAGTAAACTACAAAGACTGCTGCTATGGTCTGAATATTGATGTCCTCACAAATTTATGCATTAGAACTTAATTCCCAACATGATACTATTAAGAGATAGGGCCTTTGGGAAGCAATTAAGTCATAAAGGCTTTGCCATCATGAATGGGATTAGTGCCCTTATGGACAGTTGAAGGGAGTTGCCTCACCTCTTCCACTCTGTGAAGACATATAGAAGCTGCTATTTATGAGCAACAAGCCCTCCCCAGACACTGAATCTGCTGGCTCCTTGATCTTGGACTTCCCAGACTCCAGAACTGTGAGAAATAATTTCTGTTGTTGATAAATTACCTAGTCTGGGATATTTTGTTGTAGCAGCCTCAACAGACCAAGACAAATACAGAGTAGAGAAACTTTCCATATTGACTGAATTTTATTGTTCTTGCACTCTAGAGAATCAACATGAAAGGATATGTCTAACACCAAATAAGGGTTAATTAGTTGAAGTTATTAATGCCAGAAGGCCCTGGCAAATGGCATAACATAGCTACAGCATGCATGGTTGGTAACTGACCCAAATTATGCTATAAAAATGGTCAATACTACAGCCTGGATATTCTCCTAGTGGATGAAATATGAAGCCACCTAGGTGAGATGATTTTAGGTACCACCACACCGAGTGGGTCAAACACCATGAGTCCTAGAATTCTACTGTTAGAAATTTATCACTTTGGTTGACCACTTTAGCTCCTATTACAACACTGAGAAGCTAATACTCATCAGTTCCTTAACACAAATACGCCTTTTATTGAAAAAAAAAAAACCTACAGAAATAGAGGTCTGGAAGCAAGAAAAATAGTTTCAAAAATCAAATGGGACAGGCCATAATTATAATTGCATATGGTTATGATCAGTGCTGAACCTTAAGCCTAAGACCTAAAATCAATCTAGCTTTCAGTTAGCTTACTTTAGTCTGTCTCATCATATTATTTCCTTTTATATTTAGCCTGTTCTAGAAGTTCTGTAAACATTTCCCTGAAAAGGTAAGCAACCATCTCTAAGGCTAGAAGATCAATCGCATTGATTACATTTTTCCCTGAACTCTAGTTCTTCCTTTTGAGCAGAAATATTACTGTCCTTAGTGGCTCAAGCCTGTAATCCTAGCACTTTGGGAGGCCGAGGTGGGTGGATCACCTGAGGTCAGGAGTTCAAGAGCAGCATGGCCAACATGGCAAAACCCTGTCTCTATTAAAAATACAAAAATTAGCCAGGCGTGGTGTTGTGCACCTGTAATCCCAGCTGCTCATGAGGCTGAGTCAGGAGAAACGCTTGAATCCGGGAGGCAGAGGTTGCCGTGAGCTGAGATCATGCCACTGCACTGCAGCCTAGGTGGCAGAGCGAGACTTCATCTCAAAGAAAAAAAAAAAGAAATATTACTGTCCTAGAAGAAAACCTCTTTAACTCTTCTTTCCCCTCTATTATAAAATGCCAATAAAAAGGGCTTCCACAGCATATAGGTATTTATATTAAAGCAATTAAAACTACTGTTTATCTATTAACTCCATATATTTTCAAAGGACCACTATTAGGTTGCCCGCATTCTGTCCATAGGCCCATCCTGATAGAGGCTTTCCTTCCAGTTCTAAGGTGAGATTAATATCTTCTTGAAAATGCTTAGAAATTTTGAAGTTTCTGTTTTCAGTTGAAATTTTTCAAATTGATAAACCTTTTCAACTAATAATTATATTAGTTTTTCATGCTGCTGATAAAGGCATACCTGAGACTGGGAAGAAATCAGAGGTTTAATGGACTTACAGTTTCATATGGCTGAGGAGGCCTCACAGTCATGGTGGAAGGCAAGGAGGAGCAAGTCACATCTTTTGTGGATGGCGACAGGCAAAGAGAGAGGTTGTGTAGGGGAACTCCCATTTTTAAAGCCATCAGATCTCATGAGACTCATTCACTATCATGAGAACAGTGCAGGAAAGACCTGCCCCCATAATTCAATCACCTCCCACTGGGTTCCTTCCATGACATGTGGGAATTGTGGGAGTTACAACTCAAGGTGAGATTTGGGTGGGGACACAGCCAAACCATATCAATAATCATTCTCTTTTAAAATTGCAAATACCATCAGTAAAGTCAATTGTAACTCTTTGTTATAATTTATATTTATAAATATGTTATATTAATATTAGACATTATAAGTTATATTAGTATTTATAAATATATTTGATTACATTTATTCTGTTACAGTTGACTTTACTGATGGTATTTGCAATTTTACCATTTGTAACATAGAGTCATTTGTAAATTAATACAAACTATTTTAAGCCTTTGATTTCTTTTAATTCCTACCTTAGGGCATTCACTGAAAGAATGAGATTTTTAACTTGAGGGAAAGGGAGAACACAGAGAATGGGGTGGTAAAAAGATGTTGCTATAAAAGTCTTTGGGTAGCAGGAAAAAAACTAGCACTGGGGCATAGGAAAAGACATGGGGTAGTGACAGACAAGTGTTTGTATCAAAATTCTGCCTTAGGTGGATTTTGATTAGGATGGGAGAGAGAAAGAGTGAGAATGAGAATTAGAATCACACACGCAGAGCAAGCTCTTTGTTACTTCATTTCTGCCTTCGATCTTCACCCAGGACAAGTGTCTTTTTGCTACCAGAGGACTTAAACTAGGCTTTTTTAAACCGAATTTGAGCTCTATTCTGGGTTAATTGATTCTTGCAAGCTAGTCTGGCATTTCTGGTGCCTGCTTTTGAGAAAAGATGCCTTTGCAAATCTGAACAATAAGCACTTAGGAAGCCTCTTACAACAAATCGACTTATAAATCAGGCACATAGTTACAGACAGCATTCTAACAAGAGAAAGCACCTACTAAGGAAGTCAGCTGCCCATCAGATGATGTGAAATAACTGTTTCTTATTGAGCAAGTAGAAAAGAATGGTGAGCTCATTCATTTTACAGTCAGACCATCCCCATGTGGCAGGGTGGGCCAACTAAAGAGGGAAATGTGGGCTGGTAAATATTTAGTAATTATTTGGTGTATAAAAACTCTAGCCATGGAACTAGCTTATCCACTTAAAATTGTAAGTATATTTTGTAGGAATTTTAATGATGTATATGCATTTTGGGATCAAAAGATACATATAGAAAATAAAATGAAACAATAAACACATTGTTCAACACACTCAGAAAAGCTACTTGGCACCATTTTTAAAAAATATATGTTATGTTCATTTTGCCTTTGGCTCCTTCATCTTGTTCCCGTGTCAATTATCTGTCCCTCTCCAAATAGCCCTTTTCTCTTTCCCTATTTTTAGAAGGCTGTTTTCCCTGAGATAATTCAGCACTCTCTTTCCTCACTCCTGTATCTTTCTAGGGAGTATGGTGTACAGGGTGATGTTTTTCTCTGCTCAAGTCATTAACTTTGTTAGAAGGGCACCAGACAGAGTCAGTGGGATTCTTCTCTTCTCAGTAGTAACTAAGCACCTGTCAAGGTTATGTTTTCAGGCAAAGTTTATGGTTGGTACATAGAGGGTTAGAACCTTCACCATGACATTTTGGAGCACATGGAACCTGAAACTACCGAAGGAAACTTTCCACTTCAGTTTTTGGCAAGAAAAATAAGACGGAGAGAAGAGAGGGAATTAGATCATGACACATGTTTCTCAGAGGAAAAAAAAAAAAGCAGGAGGTAGTTTAAGAAAATAGGATGAAGGAAAGCCTAAGAGACAAAATTCTGGCATCACTTTCCTACCTAGGAAAGTGCTCTCTTCTTTCTTATATCTGGCTTCTAAGCTAATTTTTTTTATTATTCTTACTGCCTCCATGTTCCTCAATACTTCATTTTTAATGAAACACATGTTTAAGGTCATTTCATTATTTATTTTTCTAGAGAGTTCTTTCTCCAACTTCAGAACTCTCTCTAATATTCTTGTGATTATTCAGTCTTCTTTGATTTTTAAGGAATTGACAAGGTTCCCAAAGCAATGTATTTTCTTGTTCAGCACAGTGTTCAGCTGTGCTCAATTTTTGGATTATTCAAAAGAGAATATTTTGTTTTCCTTCTGGCGTGATTCAAAGTATGTACAGTAGTCCCCTCTTATCTGCAGAGTATATGTGCCAAGACTCCCGTGGATGCCTGAAACCACAGAGAGTACCTCACTCTCCATAGATACTATTACTTTTTGATCTGATAACTGAGACAACTACTAAGTGACTAACCGGTGTGTGGTGTACACAGCGTGGATCCACTGGACAAAGGGAGGAATCATGTCCCAGGCAGGATGGAGTGAGATGGCATGAGGTTTCATTACACAACTCAGAATGGCGTGCAATGGAAAAAGATATGAACTGTTTATTTCTGGAATTTTCCATTTACTTTTTCAGACTGTGGTTGACTGAAGGTAACTAACCACAGAAAGTGAAAGTGCAGATGGGGAGGGGGAGCTAATGTATAACATATACTTTAATAACACAAAAATTAATGCTGTAGTATATTTGCTAAGCAAATCTGGCAACAAAAAGGAAGATGTAAAACCTCAGCATCCTGAACAGTAGTTATTTATCTCAGAATGAAATTAAATTTTCAAGAGGGTGGGAAATTATATTCCAATGATAGGATGAAGAGCAGAAGGAGGGTTAATGTATGCTAATATTTTAGGGAATATGAGACATATGAATTTGGATAAGCTTTTTTGTTTTCCCTTTATTGTAGGAGAAAATAATGTTGTGTATGCATTGAAAAATGCCCATTGAAACCATATTTTACATAAGATGTATACAATGCTGACAAAGATTAGTTTATTTATTTATAATGAGTAGAACTTTCATGGAATTACAAGATAAAACACTATTTCTGGTAAAAAGGCAGAATTAAGTAAAGTAAAAAAATTATCTTTACATTTTATAAATGGTCTTGGTATATGTAAAATAAAAAAAGAAACTTGGTATATGTAAAATAAAAGAAAAACAGAACTGCATGTTGGAAAGAAATTCTCTAATATAAACTGTAAAATAAGGAAGATTGTTTTTTAAAATCCTGGATTAAATTACATTTTGATAAAATATTTGATTTTTTCAAATGATGCTGGTATCTGCTTCCATCTAAAGACAGCATATGCTTCAGCTTGAAACACATCTACTTCTGTTATTAGATTCTCCTTTTACCATAATTGTTCTTGTTTAAATCACCATTTACCTACCTTTTCATCATGACTTTAAAAATTCCTGTATTGATTCAATATTATGATATGAAACCTTTTAAAGAAGTATCTTTTTTATAGAAAAAAATCTGTTTATTTGGAAAATGTGTAAAATGATGGAAGAGGATACTAGTTAGTCATCAAAACATATTTCTTCTTCTTAATTAGCACACAGTTATGCCACATTTCCAAGTCTCCCTTGCAGTAAGGTGCAGCCATGTGACTGAGTTCTAGCCAGTGAAATGTGAGCAGAAGAGATATCTGTTATTTCCAGGCCTGGCTCATAAAATGCACCCTACATGTTCTCTTCCCTGCAACTTTCTTCCTTCAACTGATTGTGGTGGAAACAACTATACAAACTTTGGAAGCCTCATTTTGAGGGTGTCAGAACATTCCTCAGAGATATAAATATTTTTCTGTAAGGTATGAGGTATTATACATTTTTAGAGTCTGTTTTATATAAGCTTAGCCTAGAGTTATTAATAAAGTACCTCAAGATAAATACCAAAATACAACAATATCCAATTTTATATAATGAACAATCCTTCCATTAAAACACTCTCTTTATAAATATAATACAATTCTGTTGACTTTGACATTACTTAATTTCATTACACTTTTGCCTCATTATTAAAACCAGATATCATTAGACTTCTCTGATAATTTATAGGTTTTCTTTCTAAAATTAAACCAGTGGTCAAAGTAGAATTGTTTCCATTATACTGATATCATGAAGCAATAATGTAGGTTAAGAGCTAAGTAAGAAGGCCAGATATACTGATGTTGAAAAGCTTACAGGACAGTTCCCATAGCAACCTCGTGCATATTATTTTATTAGTTTCTTACAAAAAGCGTATACCTGAAAAGGACTATGGAAATGGTGACCCCAAATGTCTGACTTTCCCAAGGCCACAGTTAGAATGTAACTGAATTCAGTTAGAACTTGATATTCTTTTGAAAGCTATGCTAGGAGGCTGGAGAAGTCCACAGGAGAATTCATAATATCCTGTCTAATTGCCATATCTATGCTTGATTTGGGTAAGAAAATTCAGGAAGAGAACCCATTGACAAAAGGCATACAGAACCTGTCAATTAATACTTTGTTAAAACTTTTACCTTCCTACATAAAATCATAGACTTTTTTTTTTTTTTTTTTTTTTGAGACGGAGTCTCGCTCTGTCGCCCAGGCTGGAGTGCAGTGGCGCAATCTCGGCTCACTGCAGGCTCTGCCTCCCGGGTTCACGCCATTCTCCTGCCTCAGCCTCTCCGAGTAGCTGGGACTACAGGCGCCCGCCACCACGCCCGGCTAATTTTTTGTATTTTTAGTAGAGACGGGGTTTCACCGTGGTCTCGATCTCCTGACCTCGTGATCCGCCCGCCTCGGCCTCCCAAAGTGCTGGGATTACAAGCGTGAGCCACCGCGCCCGGCCAAAATCATAGACTTTTAAACATGAGGACACATAGAGGCCATTTATTTCAACATGCTTGACAAAATAAGAGCTCAAAATCTATCTCTGATAGGATGTAGTTTTTCTAGTTGTCTATCTTGGGCATGAATATTTACCTGTGCTAAAAAGGTAGTCCATTCCACTTTTAGTTAACACTAATTGTTAGAAATTTTACCTTATGTTAATTGAAATCTACCTCCCTGGGACTTTAAATGCTCGAAGGCAATCAGATTTTCCTTTACTGTAGCTTTTACTCTGCTGTGCTTCAAATCCTTTCTGACCGCGTTTGTTTTACCCTTTTCAATTTGAAGATGAATCTCCTTGGGAGAGAAGAAAGAAGCAAAATCAAAATTGAGTGGCTTTACTTTCTCTCTGTCATTGAATAACATCTTCTTCAAGCAGGAAAGCTATTTTTTTCTTGTTTATTATCCTTATTTGTACATAGCTTTTAAAAAGTTTGCTGTTCCCAGTACTCTTCAGTAGTTCAAGGAGTCTCCAAATATTTGTGCATGGCCATTATTTTGGTATCTTAAGAAAATAAAATTACTCCTCTTTCATGTTCTTTGAGTGATAGGGTTATTCTTTCAATCGCAGCAACCAGCAATGCTTAATTGTTTGTTTGTTTTTTAAGTCACACTAAACTTGAACATGATCTGTAACTCATTTTAGTGGCATCAAATTACTATCTCATGACAAGTAGTGCAAATGCATTTGTGTCCTATGCTTACCAGGCAGTGTAATTCAGCCCACGCTGAATGAGCTTTAGGAGAAATTCATACCCTGACCCTGGTGCTGTCTAAAAACTCAGTGCTTTTGGCATTCATATTTATATCTCTTGAGGATGCTAATCATTAAGCACGTGTGTATTTTATGACTTATTGTAATTGTTGCTTCAAACTTTTCTTCACGTGCTAGAAAATTATATATGTAGCATTTTTCCCTTTAATTAACTAGATCTCAAATTATGTTCTCTTTACAGGTCGAGAACACATTCATCACAATACAGGACCTGGGCACCATTTGTATTAAACTTGCACTTAGCCGTATCTGATTTAATTTCCAATTCTTAATAGGTATATTAGCTTATGTATGAAACACAAAGCATACCTAAAACACAAAGCATGGCATATATAGCTTTGAATTGCCCTGATCAAATAGCTAATGATCTGACACTAATTCTCATATTTCTTTTTAACCATGGCTATTTTGTTTTCTATTTAATATATAGGAAATGAAAATTTGCATTTGTATCTCAGTACATGGTTTAAAATTGACTTTCATATACATCAAATCCTCCCCAAACCCTGTGATAAAAGCAGGGTTGGTACCGCTGACGTCTGTGTTTAGAAGGAAACCAAAGCTTAAAAACTGAAAGATAAAATAAATGAATGAGGACTCTCCATCAATCCTGTTGAAAGATTTTCTATTATTATAATAGTAATTAGCACTGAAATAACACTATTTTCAAGGACCATTCTAAGTGCTTTACATATATTAACTCATTTCTTTACAACAATCTATGATGTAGGTTCTATTATTGTCATTCTTATTTTACAGATAGAGAAACTGGGGCACAAAGTCACACTGCTGTTAAGAACTGAGTTTTGAACCAAAGTGTTCTGTCTCTAGAGTCCATAGCCTTATTTCCCATATTTTCACCTTGGTAAACATTTATTGAGAACATGATCTGTGCAAAATGCTGTGTTATGTACACTGAGAGCTTTAACAACTAACAACATGTTTGAAGGGATAAATATGACTGTAACTTTAAAAAATGAAGCTATCGTAAAAATATTACAGAAGTTAAATGTTTTTTCCATTGGTATGAGGTGGGAAGAAAGAGCCCTAGTGGTCAATCTGGAAACCATTTGAAGGAGACATGATTTCAAGCTCTTTGCAATCTGAGAAGACCTTTGCAGCGTGAGAAGAGCTGTGACAGGTGGGCACCTGGGCAAGAGCATTGCAATAGGACAGCCTACGTAGAGGCCCAGGGAATGAGACTGTGGGAGTGAAAGGTGAGATTTCTCATGTGGTTGAAGTTGAGGGTGTAGGAGTGAGGCAGGATTTAGTAACAGATAAATTACGAACATAGCCTCGAGCCAGATTGTGGAGAGCCTTGAACACTAAACTGAGAAGATTTGAATTCCTTCTATAAGCAGTCTGGACCCAGGAAAGGTTTTTAAGGACACGAGTTACATAATCAGATAAATTTTAGAATGGCATCTCTGGCAGCAAAGTATAGGCTTAATTGGAAAGGGCTGGGCTAGAGAAAGGAGAACCAGAATTGGATAAAGACACAATTGTCCAGGCAAGAAAGAGGCAATGAGTGTCTGAACTGAGCTAGTGAAAATATGAGTCAGGAGCCTTTTACCAAAGAGAAACTTGCTCAGAAATAGGATAAACTATATTTGGAAACTCATGGGAAGGAGAAATAGGAGGTTACCTCACATTTTATAGTCTGAACAGTGGAGAAGTTGCCCCTGTAGTCACGGGAGACAAATATACGGTCAGTTTTGGGGGTTTTGTGAAAAAGCCCAGCCCATAGTAATCTTTCTTCTTCTTGAATTTTAACAATCAGCTTTCACAGTTTGGTCCTCTGCTTGTATTATGTGTATCCCAATGTGTGTGTGTGTGTGTGTGTGTGTGTATGTGTGTGTGTGTGTATGTATGTATATATTACACATATATAACATATATGTTATCTGGTATGTATATATACACACACACATATATCTCATATCAGATCATCTCTCATAATGTCAGTGTGTATTATAGCTTTGACTGCCTGGTTAACACGTGAATCTACTCATCGCTGTGTCGGAAATCTCTCTGATAGCCCAAGTCATCTCTTACTATTTTCATAGATCGTGCTATTATTCCTAAAACACAAGTAAATATTTCTATCTTCTTGAATATTTAAATATTGATATAAATTTGAAAACAATTGGTAAGTAAGATCAAGGGTTGGGTGATTTTGATGCGTGATAACAATCTAGCGAAAGCATTTTTAGACATACGAGTTATGTTTTTTTGCATAATTCTTGTGGAAGACCTTGTGATAGTTTTCTGTGTCGTAAATTATTTCAAACCCTTTGCAGTTTCAGTACGAAATACTTTCTAATGAGCAACTCCTTTGAATTATACTAGCAACATTCTATGTGGCTATTTCAGTGGATAATATGTCTATACTTTTGCTTTCTGTTTTTGTACTGTTAACCACATTTAAACCATTGTTAACCTTGGAACATCCTAAGATCTAGCCCTGTATTTTTTACATCTTTTAAAGAGGTGACACACCCTTTGTAGTGCGTATTTCTCACTTTTTAAACCTACCATTTACTTTTTAAGACATTTTGAAAGTTTATTTTATTTCATCCTGTTGTGATTTTTAATTTTTTTCCATTATCGCTTACAATGTTTATATATAATTTATAATAATAATGTATATTTACAATGCATATAATTCACCTTTTTTCCAATTGATCTTCATTAAGTTAGTCAACAACAGAAGCTTAATAATGTTCATGTCCTTTAAGATGCTATTTACCTTCATGGTTCAGTCTATCAAAATTGGGTCCAAGACAAAGGAACACACTCCAGATTAGTCAGACAATCCTAGCAATTGTTTTGTCGGTTGTATTATTATTAATATGTTGCTTACTTTTATCGAGTCTTTCTCTACCCTGGTTCCTTTCTGAGCCCTAAAATAATACTTGCTGCCCCATTGACTTCAGGCTTGGCAACACAGCTCGTTTAGCCAGTGAAATGTAAGTAGACATAACATGTTGCTCTTTCAAGCAGATCTTTGAGTTATTGTCTGATTTCCTCCAACTTTTTTGTCCTATCTTTCTGTAGGCTGGCATATCACAGATAGAGGCTGCAACTTCAGCCTTGATCTCAAAATAAAGTGCACCTGGAGCAGAACCTCAGTCAATATGTACCCATATAATGTAGTGAAATATAAACCTTTGTTTTTGTGAGTTACTGAGACTTGGAACTTATTTGTTAATTGCACTACATTTAGCTTAAACTAGTGCAAATAACTTTCTGCATACTTTATTCTTGTTTGGTGTAGATCAATGTAGACATTTTCCCTACATATTTTCTGTAAAAATATTAGTATATTTTTATTAAATGGTATAGTACTATAAAATAATTGTTGTAAACTTTAAAAAGTCTTTATTATGGTTAAAAGTGTACTGTGAGCATTAAACCAGGTGACTAAATGTATATTTGCCTCTTTAATGATTTAATAGTGTTCTATTTATGGAAAGTGGTATAGTGTAGTGGTTAAGAGTACAGTCTCGGGGCCATAAATTTCTGGGTTCAAGTCACCATTCTATCACTTACTAGCTGTGTGACCATAAGATACTAAATTTATTTGTGACCTTAAGTAAGAGACTTATTTACCCTATGAAATAGTAATCCAATCCCTTATTTTGTTAAATAAATGATTTTTTCTATTATAAAGAATATGGTAAATAATATCATGGGTGCCACCCTCTCCCTCATCCTCACTTCTGGCTTACCTCAATTTCTCATGAGCCTTTATTATTATTATTTTTAAATACCTTTCATAACTTTTTAATGATTGCCATTCTAACTGGAGTGAGATGGTATCTCATTGTGGTTTTGATTTGCATTTCTCTAATGACCAGTGATGATGAGCTTTTTTTCATATGTTTGTTGGCCACATAAATGGGAGGGGAACATCACACACCCAGGGCCTGTCGGTGGGTCGGGGGAAAGGGGAGGGAGAGCATTAGGACAAATAACAAATGCATGCAGTGCTTAAAATCTAGATGATGGATTGATAGGTACAGCAAACCACTGCAGCATATGTATACTTATGTAACAAACCTGCACGTTCAACACATGTATCCTGGAACTTAAAGTAAAATTTAAAAAAATGTATATATATAAAATACCTTTTATATTCCTCTTTGTATCTAGTACTACCACAACTACTTTAATAAAAAATATTAATACTTTGATTTCTTACCTGAAGTTTTAGTCTACTTTTATCGCTCTTATCATACTTTAATCTGCTCTCCATACTGTAGCCAGAATGACTTTTCCAAATCGTAAACCTCGTCATTCATTCATCTTAAAACTCTCTGATGGTTTCCATTTTCTCTTAGAATAAAGACAAAATTTCTTACCAAGTCTTAATTATTTTCTTAGTCTGGTCTCTGCCCCTCCACCTTCATCTTTTCCATATTCCATCATGCTGTCTGTGCTCCATTTCTGAAAAATTACAAAAAAGAAAAAAAATCAAATTATATATATTAGATTAATCAGGACTCCATAGAAAAACATAAGCAATAGTATATAGAGTCATGCATTACTTAATGATGGGGATATGTTCTGAGAAAGGCATTTTTAGATGGCGTCCTTGTTTGAAGATCATAGAGAGTGCTTACACAAACCTAGATGGTATAGCCTACTACACGCCTAGACTATATGGTATAGCCTATTGCTCCTAAACTATAAACCTGTACAACATGTTACTTTACCAAACCCTGTGGGCAATTGTAACACAATGCTAAGTAGCTGTATATCTCAATGTAGAAAAGGCAGAGCAAAAATACAATCTTATAATCTTATGGGACCACTCTCATATATGCAGTCTGTTGCTGACCTAAATGTCATTATGTGATGCATGACTGTATATGTGTGTATGTCTGTCTCTGTGTTTGTGTGTCTGTCGAAAGAGATTTATTATTAGAAATTAGAAATTGGCTCATGCAATTATGAAGGGTGAGAAGCCCTAGGATCTGCAGCTGGTAAGCTGGAGACCCAGGAGAGGCAATGCTATAGTTTGTCTGAGTCCAAAGGCCTGAGAACGAAGAAAGTTGATGTTGTAAGTTCCAGGCCAGGAGCAAGAGATTGATGCCCCAGCCTGATCAGTGAGGCAGAGAGGGCAAATTGTCTCTTACCTTGCCTTATGTTCTATTCAGGCCTTCAATGGATTGGTTGAGGCCCACCCACATTGAGAAGGGCCATCTGTTTTACTCAGTCTACAGATTAAAATATATGTCTTAACCAGTGCTCGCTTTGGCAGCACATATACAAATATATATCTTGTCCAGAAACACCTTCACAGACATGCCCGGAATAATGTTTTTCATTTGTTTTTGTTTCTTATTATTTTTAATTTTTGCAGGTACATAGTAAGTGTATATATTTATAGAGCATATGGAATATTTTGATACCAGCATACGATGCATAATAATCACATCGGGTAAATGGGGTATCCATCACCTCAAGCATTTATCCTTTCTTTGTGTTGTAGACAATCCAATAATACTTTTAGTTATTTTTAAATGTGTTATTTAAAAATCATTATTGACTGTAGTCACCCTGTTATGCTATCAAATACTAGAGCTTATTCATTCTATCTAATTATATTTTTGTACCCATTAACCATCCCCACTCCACCCACCACCCTGAGCCTCTGATAACCATCATTCTATTCTCTATCTCCATGAGTTTAATTGTTTTATTTTTTAGCTCCCACAAATAAGTGAAAACGTGTAATGTTTGTCATTCCATGCCTGGCTTATTTCACTTAACATAATGACCTCCAGTTCCATCCATATTGTTGCAGATGACAGGATTTCATTCTTTTTTGTGTCTGAGCAGCACTCCCTTGAGTATATGTACCACATTTTCTTATCCATTCACCTGCTGATGGACATTTAGGTTGCTTCCATATCTTAGCTATTATGAATAGTGCTACAATCTGCATGGGAGTGCAGATCTCTCTTTGATAAACTGATTTCCTTTCTTTTGGGTATTTACCCTGCCACAGGATTGCTGAATCATATGGCAGTTTTATTTTAGTTTTTTTGAGGAAACTCCATACTTTTCTCCATAGTGGCTGCACTCATGTACATTCCCACCAACAGCATCTAAAGGTTCCCTTTTCTCTCCACATCCTTATCAGCATTTGTTATTGCATGACTTTGAAATAAAAGCCATTTTAAAACTGGCATGAAATGACATCTCATTGTAGTTTTGATCGCATTTCTCTGATGATCAGTGATATTGAGCACCTTTTAATGTATCTGTTTGCCATTTGTATGTCTTCTTTTGAGAATTGTCTATTCAGATCTTTAGCCCATTTTAAATCAGATTATTAAACTTTTTCCTATAGACTTGTTTGAGCTCCTTATATATTTTGGTGATTACTCCCTTGTCAGATGGATAGTTTGCAAATATTTTCTCCCATTCTGTGGGTTGTCTCTTCACTTTGTTATCTGTTACATTTGCTGTGCAGAAGCTTTTTAACTTGATGTGATCTCATTTGTCCATTTTTTGCTGTGTTTGCCTATGCTTGTGGTGTATTACTCAAGAAATCTTTGCCCAGATCAATGTTCTGGAGATATTCCCCTACATTTTCTTGTAGGAATTTCATAGTTTGAGGTCTCAGATTTAAGTCTTTAATCCATTTTGATTTGCTTTTTGTATATGGGGAGAGACATGGGTCTAGTTTAATTCTTTTGCCTGTGGATATCCAGTTTTCCCAGCACCATTTATTAAAGAGAATGTTCTTTCACCAGTGTATGTTCTTGGCATCTGTGTCAAAAATGGGTTCACTGCAGGTATATGAATTTATTTCTGGGTTGTCTATTCTGTTCCATTGGTCTATGTGTCTGACTTTATGCCAGTACCATACTGTTTTGCTTACTATAGCTCTGTAGTATAATTGGAAATCAAGTAATGTGATTCCTCCATTTTGTTCTTTTTGCTCACATCCAGAATAATGTTTAATAAAATATCTGGGCACCATCAGACACATTAAAATTAATGATCACAGTATACTAAATTTGGAATATAATAATTTATATTAGGTCTTTGTCATTATATAAAAAATTTACTGAAATGAACAATTTTGGAGGAAGTATAAATTACCAAATAAATGCAAGAAGAAATAGGAAACAAAAATCTACCAATATCCTTGAAGAAAAATTTTTTAATATTTCAAATAATTACTTCAAAAACTAGTCCTAGGATTTACCAGTGATTTATTTCATGTTTAAGAAACTGAAAATTTATTTGCTATTTGTTTTTAGAATATTAAAAATTACAGAAAGTTATATAGTGTGTCTTGTAAAACCAACATAAATCTGAGGCCAAAGTCTGACATAGAGAGCAAAAGAGGACATTCCAATACCTGTGAGGATAATCAGAATTTTCTCTCTCTCTCTCTCTGTGTGTGTGTGTGTGTGTGTGTGTGTGTGTGTGTGTGTATGTAAGCCTAGTTTGAAAAAGTTTTTTCATTCAGGAGATTCCTCTATATATTTATTATCACAATTAATGTGTTCCTGCCTTGTGAACAGTAGTTTAGAAATATAAATATATATTCAAAACCTCAAAATACTAACAAATAAGATTTAAAAGTATTTTCAGGCTTCTACTTCCTTCTAAGAGTGACTAATAAGCACTGGATTTACTGTCCAACCTGAAACAATTGAAAAAACAGAAAAAAAAAAAAAGAAACCATGGTTTTCAAGACACTGGACATCAGCCAGTGAAGACCAGTGTTTTAGTTTGGTAGGGCTGCTATGTCAAAGTACCAGAAAATTGGTGGCTTAAGTAACAAAAATGTGTTATCTCCCATTTCTGGAGACTGGAAGTCCAAGATCAGGTTGTCAGCAAGGTTGGTTCCTCTGAGGACTGTGAGAAAGACTCTGCCCCATGACTCTCACCTAGCCTCTGGTGCTTTGCTGGCGATCTTTGGTGCTCACTGATTTCTAGGAGCATCACTCTGATCTCTGCCTTCATCTTCATATGATGTTCTCTTATGTGCGTCTGTCTCCAAATGTCTCTCTCTTTTTTTTTATAAGAACATCCGTCATATTGGATTAGAGGCCCAAGCTACTCTAGTATGACCTCGTTTTAACTGAACTAATTAGTACTGCAACAATTCTATTTCTAAATAAGGTCACATTGTAAGCTATGGGGGTTAGAACTGCAACAAAATAATTTTAGGGGACACAGTTCAACCCATAATTGATAGTGATCCCTGAGGATTGAGACATTAACTAAAGAAGTCCTATGATGGCTCCAAGTTACTTCCTGAAGAGAATTTCGTTCCCACAGAGCAGAAAGAGAAAACCTAAGTGAAGGTCAGTGGTCTCCCTGACTTGAGACAAAGCTGGAAGTCCAGGTGGGCCGAGGTGGCTACAGCAGTCAGGGCAGAGTCTTAGAAAGGAGAGAGTAGCAGAAAGAAGAAACTCCAGAGCCTCCTCTGAGTTTTCAGCTGAGCGCCAATCAGGGTATGGGTGTGAGGAAAGTACCCCTGGCCACAGAAAGAACCATCCTGAATGACTGAAGGAAACAATTCTTGAAGATCTCACAGGGTCAGGAATTGTTCCTCTTCCCATCAGCCAGAGGAGAAAGCCTTCATACACCGAGCACTGGTTAAAGTACCTAGAAGTGTTTTTCCTCAGTGATCAGGAAAAATTAGCCTTAAACTAAACACTGCTCTGACCCCACCTAACAATGCTTTAAAACAGAACCTAAATGGCTCAAACATTTTGTAAGTAACTTCTTTAAATCTCAGAACAAAGCTCAAAAATATTTATAGAAATACAGAAACATATAGCACCCAACAAGGCAAAATTGACCAAATCTAGCATCCAATAAAAAAAATTACCATGCATGCAAAAAAGCAGGAGAATCTGACCCACAATTAGGAGAAAAATCAATTGATACCAACCCAGAATGACACTGATGATAAAATTAGCAGACAAAGACATTAAAACAATTATTATAACTAAATTCCATATATTTCAAAAATAACAGGAAGATTTCACATGTTATATAGACATGTGAAAAACCTAAGGATCTAAATTGAACTTCTACAGTGAAAAACTACAATGACTAATTATTAAAAATAACATTTATGGGATTAATGGCAAATTAGACTTTGCAAAAAAAAAAGATAAGCAAACATAAATCATAGAAACTATAAAAAACGAAGCATGGAGAGTAACAAACTAAACATATATTTGAAGAAATAATGGCCCAAACTTTTCAATTTTGACAAAAACTATTAATATTCTAAAAGAAAACATAGGAGATTTCTTAATTAGGACACCAAAAATATAGTCCATACAAGAAAAAATAAATAGATTGGTCTTTCTAAAAATTAAAAACATGTTATTTGAAAGGAACTATTAGGAGAAAGAAAAGAAAAGCCACCGACTGGGAGAAAATATTTGCAAATCACATATTGGATAAAGGAATTGTATCAAGAATATATAAACACCAAACTGGGAAAAAGGTCCTTGCAAACCACAAATCTGATAAACAGTTAATATCTAAAATTTATAAAGAACTCTTACAACCTCAATAGCAGAAACAAAATAACTTGATTTAAAAGTGGGCAAAGGACCTGACTAGACATTTCTCCAAAGAAGACATAAAAATGGCCAGCAAGTAAATGAAAAAGTGCTCAACATCACTAATCATAAAGGAAATGCAAATTAAAACCACTGTGAGATATCACCCCACATCCTTAAGGATAGCTATTATCAAAAGGTCAAAAGATAAATGGTGGGGGTTTGGAGAAAAAGGAACCCTAGTACACTGATAGGAGGAATGTAGATTGGTACAGCCATTATGGGAAACAGTATGGAGGTTCTTAAAGAAATTTAAAATAGAACGACCATATGACCCAGAAATCCTTCTCTGGGTATACCCAAAGGAGATGAAATCACTACCTCATAAAGACATCTGCACTCCCATGTTCATTGCAGCATTATTCACAATAGCCAAGATATGGAAACAAACTAAATGGCCATCAATGGATGAATGGATAAAGACAATGTGAGGCATATTTACCACAACATGAATGGACCTGGGGGATGTTAAGCTAAGTGAAATAAGCCAAACTCAGAAAGGAAAATATTGCATGATCTCACTTGTGTGTGGAATTAAATGAAAACAGAGAGCTCAAATACACAGAGATAGAAGATGAAACAGTGGCTACCATGGTGGGCAGAGGAGAGAGGAAATGGGAAGATTGTAGGTCAAAGGGTACAAAATAGCAGATATGTAGGATAAAGAAGTCTTGAGATCCAACGTACAACATAAAGACTAAAGTTAACAAAATTGTACTGTATTAAAGATTTTCATTAAGCAAGTAGATTTTAGCAGCACTTGTCACAAAAATGTATGTGAGATGGTAGACATGTTGATAGCAAATCTACATACAGACACCACTAGCTTTCCTAGTACAAATAAAAACAAAACTATATGATGATCTCAATATATGTTAAAAAGCATGAAACATTTAATAAAAGTCAAAAACTACTCTTTAATTTAAAAAAACTCTTAGAAATTAGTAAAAAGAAAAAAGGAAACATTAACATCAGGAAGACTATCAGACAACATATTCCCTGCTAGTGAAACACTAACCATCTTTCATTAAAATAAATAGGACAAAGATGCCATCATTTACACCAGTAGTGGAGCTAAAAGGCGTCCCTCTTGGAAAGATAGATAAATAGACTGCTGTTTGGAATACCCTGAGTTATGAATCAAATGGTCTTCAGAAGCTGCTCAGAATGCTTTCCTGAACTATTCCATTTTATTCTTCTTGCTATCAACTAAGCATAATGCTTCCTTTGACTATGAGTTGAGTCATTTTCCATTCATGCTCTAAATCTTTGGAACTAATAATGATTTTGTATACATCAGTAAGTACACATTGATTTGCTTCCCTTCCCCAGATGGGGAGGTTGGACTGAGTTGGTCCATGTAACAGGAGTTCCATGTCCCTGGGACAGAGGCAGAAATGCCTCTCGGTCTCCTGAGGCTGTGGTTCTTCGGATTAAGGGAGGAGAGAAGGAAGTATCAGGCTGAATCCTGGCTAAGGATGGAATCCTGGGAAACATGACTGAGTGTTCTTTACATCTGGGAAGGCCTGGAGTTGTTCTTTCAACCAGGAAGAGCCAAGTGAAAGAGATGAGAGGGATGATCACTAGAGGAATGTTGTTTGCTCAGATGGAATCTAATCCAAGGCCAATTATTTGAGCAAAACAGTTCCAAATTTACTCAGAAAGCTTCCTGTTATAACAAGTTTACATGCATCTCAGGTATGCTCAGGGTTCATAAGTTCATTGCTTGTCCATATTAAAATATTGCAGGGAGTGTGAGTGACCACCAGAAAAGGTAACTAAAGGAATATATCAGCTACTCTGATGGACAATTTGAAAACAAAGAGAAAAATATGCACTATTAATCAATGTTTTCAGAAGTATCTAATTTAGTCTGGCAGCAGAAAGAGGGAATTCAAAAGAAAAATGGAATTTTGTTGGAGGGGTCAAAGTAGAAATGTTTTCTCAAGTGTTACAGTGTAAAAACAGAGAAATGTTAAACTTGATGGTGTCATACAAATAACTTTGACCTCAAAAAGCCAGAAACTTTGAAGAAATCTTGATGAGTCCTACAGATTCTATCATCACCTACATATAGATCTCAATGCCAAATCTCAAGGCAGGGTGCCCAGTAGCGAGCTTCTGGGACATGTGTCCACTGGGGCTGCAGCAAGTTTTGTGTTACGTAACACTGCTGGGGAGATTAAGCACACAGCGAGGAGGGTGGCAGAGCTGCAGTCACTCTGCTGTGAATACTCTCCATTAATCAATCGATCAACCGACAGGTAGACCCCGAGCACTTCACCTGTGTACAGGAACCAGAGTTATGCAAGTTTGCCAAAGTGTTTCACGGAAAAACCTAAAACCAGCTTTGGTTTATGAGTTTGGACGGCAGAGGGCGAGAAAAAATTGTTGGAAAGAGGCACAGTCACCAATAGAAATAATTACCCCAGCCTCTAACAGAAGAATAATCTTTATATGCAACTTGTGTAGGAAGTATTTAGGATTCAATATTGTAAATAGAAATCACCATGTAAATTCAAATACAAAGAAAAATATTAATTTCTTTTATTATACAATCAGGGGTCATACATGTGCAAGACACAATGCAGTTTTATACTCTATACAAAAATTTTTTTTTTTTTTTGAGATGGAGTTTTGCTGTGTCACCCAGGCTGGAGTGCAGTGGTGCAATCTCGGCTCACTGCACGCTCCGCCTCCCAGGTTCATGCCATTCTCCTGCCTCAGCCTCCTGAGTAGCTGGGACTACAGGTGCCCACAACCACACCTGGCTAATTTTTTGTATTTTAGTAGAGACGGGGTTTCACCGTGTTAGCCAGGATGGTCTTGATCTCCTGACCTTGTGATCTGCCCGGCTCGGCCTCCCAAAGTGACAAATATTTTTAAAGACCTAGAATTTGGCCTGACTTTCTGTATAATGTGGTATTTTCTAGCTCTGTCTTTAAATGGAATTAAACTTCTTAGGGATGTTTGACTTAGCTCTGAGCAGATTTGTTATAACTCTGAGGATTTTTTTCTAGCTGATTTTTCTTAAGTTCTCATGTTGAGGGTTCCTGTGAACTCAAAGGCCCAAACTCTGTTCAAATACACACCAAGAGAAATCTTGCCACTGATGACACAGTAAGTAAAAGGTGCCAAGGGAGAGATTCTGGCTAAGACTATTTCTCCTGTGAGAGCGGACAGAGTCTGTGTCAGTTATGATGTCAACTATTGGATAAAAAGCAACACTTTTACAACAGAAATCTTTTTTTAAACAGTCAAATGTCATGGCTGCCTGCACATTCTGTATGTGTTGTAAGGAGTCATCTAATTCCAAAACAGCCCTAAGCATATGTCAAATCAGTCTACAAGTTTTCTACCTGTCTTCCTTAGGTTTTTCTGATTTGTCTTTGAATTTGCTGGAAACTCAATATAGGAAAGAAATTGTGTAAGACATCTTTTAATTTTTTATTCCTCAGCTCACACCCTCTGTCATTGCAGCCACCACCTTTACTCAGGTGAGTCTTGGCAGTCCCTTGTCTCAGCTGCACAGAGCATCTCTTTTTTCCAACCTTGGGGTTCCTCTGCCACTACCTGTGTGTCTCCTGTAAACTTGCTATGATGGTTAATACTGTGTCAACTTGATTGGACTGAAGGATACAAAATATTTATCCTGGGTGTGTCTGTGAGGGTGTTGCCAAAGGAGATTAACATTTGAGTCAATGGGCTGGGAAAGGCAGACCCACCCTTAACCCGTGTGGTCACAATCTAATCAGTGCCAGTCCAGCTAGAATATAACCAGACAGAAAAATGTGAAAGGAAAGACTGGCCTAGCCCCCCAGCCTATATCTTTCTCCCATGCTGGATGCTTCCTGCTCTCAAATATCGGACTCCAAGTTCGTCAGTTTGGGAACTCGGACTGGCTCTTCTTGCTTTTCAGCCTGCAGATGGCCTATTGTGGGACCTTGTGATTGTGTGAGTTAATACTTCATAAACTCCCAAATATATGTGTGTGTGTGTGTATATACACATATATCTACATACATATACATATATATATATATGTATGTATATGTATTCCATTGGTTCTGTACCTCTAGAGAACCCTGACTTGCCCAGACATTCTCACACAGGTGCAAAACGGAAGGGCAAAGACATACTTCACATACTTGGATGGGTGACCATTGACTAATGTAGGACAGTAACTGATAAATTTTCCTCTCTTGAGAACTCCTTGTCTCAGGCAGGCAGTTCTGTGGCTTTGTCTACATGCTTCCTTAGAGTTTGCAGGCAGGGCTGTGTTCAACATTTGTAGCCTTGGAGTGGTTTTCCTTCCTTCTCTGTTTCAACCTTCCCTTCTCTCACTTCTATTCCCTGGAATTTCTTCCCAAAATAAACTACCTGTACACAAGGTCTCTTCTCAGGTTCTGCTTTTAGGGGAATTAAGAGAGCAACTAAGTATTTTGTAGCGATTTGGTTCTTTTAATATGCCTTTGTGAAAAACCAGTAGGTCCTACAAGTATAACCTACTGGTTTGTCGATGGCTCGGTACAGTGGCTCACTCCTGTAATCCTAGCATATTTCAAGATGGCTATTCAGGGGGCTGGAAATACAAGAATGGCTGAAAAGCATTCACAGACAGCAACAAACAGGAGTTGTGGGTATTTCCAACAAAAAAACAAACTTGTGTTACTTGAAGCCACTAAATTTGTGATAATCTGTTTCAGCAGCAATAGGAGACTAATATACCAGCCTGGCCCCAGTCACCAGATGATACATGTAGCTGTTGGCTAGTAGAATGCCAGTGATATTTTATGTTTTTAACAGTTTTGAAAAGCATGTTTTTTATATGAAGCATCTTTTCCACCCTGTTTCCTCCACATCTCAAATATCCTTGTCCAATTAAATACAAGCTGTCATAATAAAGAAAAACAGTTTGAAATTTTAAGATTCCCAGACAGTCAAAAGGGAGACTCATAATTATATATAAGTGAATGCAGAATCTATTCTAATGGAAAGATTTGGAGATTTTATACACACATGCACATACATATCTATGTATACACATACAAATCAATATATATTCCAGTACATGTAATACATATTACAGAATATGAACATATATGCATATGCATGCTTTAGTTTGTATGTGTATATGTATATATACATGTATATTTGTGTACATCTATTTGTATATCTGTATCTATATATCTTCAACTAAGAGGAAAAAATCCAAGCCAAAGATAATCAACTTTCATATAGCACCATGCTACCAATAACTTTTTTTTCAAATAATATTTCTAGAAGGCAATTTGTCAGTACCTATTAAATATGAAAATGTGTACCTCTTCTGGCCTAAGAATTCACTGTTCAGGAATTTAATCTAAAGAAATAATTTAAAAAATGTGTAAAGATATATGTATATATTTAATATTAATTGCAGTATGTTGTTTCCCAAAAAATAAAATGAAACGTATCTGTCATTATTTAAATAGGTTTTAGTTTATTCATTAAATGCAAAGAGTGAGATTAGGATGTATGGGCATCAAAGCATGTCCATGAAATATTGGGTGAGAAAAGGAAGTTTTAGATTAAAATATAGCAGATGAACCATAAAAATACATGCATTTTGACGTAAGGGTTTTCTTAGGAGCATAATTAAATATATACATATTTAAAACACAAAGAGATAGTGCTATCATCAAGATCAGAAGACAAAAAAACTTAAGTCAGTGGATTTTAATTTCCATTTCCAGAGTTAAAGTCATATACATGCTGTACTCTATTTCTCTGTATATATGTTTTTTTCTCTCTCTTTTCTAAAGGAGAGAAAATATAAATCTTTTTTGCATTGTGGAGTTTGGGAAACAGTTAAGTCTCTGAGTAATTCTGAACATTTTAATCTGTTGATCTCACCAAAGGTCATCAATTAATGCTTTTTATTTATAAATAACTTCTGTTCTTTGTTTTTGAGCTCAAAATTTAAGAATAAAATCAAACTTTTTTGAGGAAGTTGGGATTTAAAGTGTTAAGGACTTTTACTAAGTAAATGATTATTTGTTTCTTTTTCCATTATAAATGAGTTTCCATTTATAGATGAATTGCTTCCTTAGCAAGCCAGCTTTTAAAACAACTATTTAAGCCAAAATAGATAAATAAAATTTTTGAATTTTTTTCCAGGAAAAAAAAGAGTAAACATGAATGGAGTTATACTGTGTGCCAGCCTTTGTCCTAGTGACTTAAAAATGGTATAACATTTAATGTTCATGAATGCCTATTGGGCTGGAATCATTTCTTAGATTTTTCTGAGGAGACACAGGGTCCATGAAGCACAGGGTCACTTTGCCACACATTCATTTTTTTATTTTAATATTTATTTATTTATTTTGAGGCAGAGTTTCGCTCTGTTGCCCAGGCTGGAGTGCAGTGGCGCGATCTCGGCTCACTGAAACCTCCACCTCCCAGGTTCAGGCGATTCTCCTGCCCCAGCCTCCTGAGCAGCTGGAACTACAGGCACCTGGCACCACACTCGGGTAAACATTCAGACATCATTATTTTTTTCTGTAACATGGAACATAAAAATATTCTATGGTTTTATGTAGGCTATTAGTGGAATTATTTTTCTTAAGCCTACATTGGCTAAACCCGATCACTTATCTTGAGCAAGTCCTGTTGGAAATATACTAACACAGAAAGTGCAGCCATTTAGAACATCTAAAATGATAACTTGTGAAACTGTATTGCTCTAAAAAAGAAGAGGATAATTTAAAATGTATACCTTGAACATTTTTCTCTTGAAGACTATTATTAGACATTTAATCTTAGATGCTAGGAGATTAGAGCTTTCTATATCTTTTTGCCAAATCTGTATCTGTCAAAATCTGAATTTAGGCATATACCATTAACATAAATTGATATTTTTGGACAAAGCTCACATTATAACAGATCTTTCTAATACTAAGTAAGCCTCCAGATATTTTGCTGTTTAGTTTGGATCTTACATTTGTTCTGTAGTTGGATAAATACATACCTGAAATTTAGCAAGTAGTATGTAAACACTTGATAATATTATTAGTGTGATATGAATAATAGCATTGCTCCTTCTATAAGAACTAAATGCCCACATTTATCAGAGTTAGTGCCTAATATTAGAGCTAGAATCACCTAAAGAGATTAAACAACAGGAGAAAAAAACCCTGCTCTCAACGATTTCACAGTTTAGTGGGAGAAAACCTTTTCCATTAAAACAGCACCCTACTTCAGTGCCTAGTATATGCTAGTTGTTATTGGGGTTACCTTCAAATTTGCTCATTTGGTCTTCATAATAACCTGCCTTTGGAGGGGGATTTTCCTCCCCCAAGAATGTGCTTGCTTTTTGGTCCTTTGGAAACTCCTATTCATCCTTCAGAATTTGTTGAGATAGCTTCTTTATGAATTCTTTTGGCCAGGTGCTGTGGCTCACTCCTGTAATCTCAGCTACGGGGGAGGCTGAGATGGGAGGATCATTTGAGCCCAGGCATTTGAGACCAGCCTGGGCCACATAGCAAGATCCTGTCTCTAAAAAAGTAAAAAAAAATAAATGAATTCTACCTTGGCCTGCCTCCTCTCAGCTGTCCCCTATAGGATTAATCTTCCCATCTCTTAATGATTTCTGCATATATTTCTATAACGGAAATCACCTGGAGCTGAAATTTCATAGTTATCTCTCTGTGACACAACAGTGGGATCCTTTGAGGAAGAGGATTTTGTCCTATTTTGTTCATTCAAGTCAACCCCAACACTGTTCTACTGGATGATCCATTCAAATCTTGAAAGGCGAACGTCTCCTCCTCACTGACAGTACTGGAGTTCAACACATGAAAGTTCAATTTTATTCTAGGAAGCTTCTCTGGTGAGGCAGATTTGCCAGTGTCTGTATCTTTGTCAATCTTCATGGCAATCTTCTGAAGTCATCCCTTTGCTTTCTTGCATCCTCCGCTAGACAACTGGGTGAGAGATGACTCTTATTTGACTCTCTATCTAAAGAGTAACTGAAGCCTGTGGACAGTCTATAAGTGTTTATCAAAATAAATCCTCCTTACCCTACTCCATTTTTTTAAAATCAACTTTATTTAGGCATAATCTACATACAATAAAATCCACACATTTCACATGCATGGATTGATGACTCAATAAATATATACTTATGTACATTCATTACTCAAATCAAAATATAAAATACTTCCATTTCCCCAGGAAATTCCCTCATGCCCTTTTGTAGTTAATCTCCCCATTCAGCTCCCACTCCAGAGATGAGAATCTCCTTTTTTTGCAGTAGTATAGTTTTGCCTATTCCACATATTCATGAAAAATTGAATCTCATGATATGTACTCTTTTGTGTCTGGCTTCCTTTATTCAATTTGATGTCTGTGAGGTTCATCTATGTTTTTGCAAAAGGAAGTAATATATTCTTTTTTACTGCCAAATAGTATTTCACTGTCTGAATATGACAGTTTCTTTAACCATTCACCCATTAATGACATTTGGGTTGTACCCAGCTTGGCTACTATGAATAAAGATGCCATGAGTATTCATGTACAAGTTGTTGTTTTTTGTTTGTGTTTGTGTTTGTTTTTGTTTTGTTTTGGTTTGCTTTTTTTAGACGGAGTTTCTCTCTTTGTTGCCCAAGCTGGAGTGCAGTGGTGTGATCTCGGATCTTGGCTCACTACAACCTCTGCCTCCCAGGTTCAAGCGATTCTCCTGTCTCAGCCTCCCAAGTAGCTGGGATTACAGATGCCTACCACCACACCTGGCTAATTTTTGTATTTTTAGTAGAGATGGGGTTTCACCATGTCGACCAGGGTGGTCTCAAACTCCTAACCTCAGGTGATCCACCTGCCTTGGCCTCCCAAAGTGCTGGGATTACAGGCGTGAGCCACTGCACCCGACCTCATGTACAAGTTTTTAAAAAATGGGTATTTGTACCTTTTCTCTTGGGCAAATACCTGCCAGTGAGTAACTTAATATGGTAACTATATGTTTAATTTTATATGAAACTGCAATGTATTTTAAACATATCTGCAGTATTTTACACTCCCGTCAGCAATGTAGGAGTTCCAGAAGCTCACTGTGTCAGTCCGTTTTCCCACTGGTGATAAAGACATACCCGAGACTGGGAAGAAAAAGAGGTTTAACTGGACTTACAGTTACACATGGCTGGGGAGGCCTCAGAGTTATGGCGGGAGGTGAAAGGTACTTCTTACATGATGGTGGCAAGAGAAAATGAGGAAGATGCAAAAGCAGAAACCCCTGATAAAACCATCAGATCTCATGAAACTTATTCACTACCACGAGGACAGCATGGAGGAAGCTGCCCCCATGATTGAAATTATCTCCCACCTGGTCCCTCCCACAACACATGGGAATCATGGGAGTACAATTCAAGATGAGATTTGGGTGGGAACACAGAGCCAAACCATATCATTCCACCCCTGGCCCCTCCAAATCTCATATCTTCACATTTTGAAACCAATCATATCTTCCCAACAGTCCCTCAAAGTCTAAACTCAATTCAGCAGTAATCCAAAAGTCCACATTCCAAAGTCTCGTCTGGAACAAGGCAAGTCCCTTCCACCTATGAGCCTGTAACAGCAAAAGCAAGCTAATTACTTCCTAGATACAATGGGGATACAGGTAATGGGTAAATAAAGCCATCCTGAATGGGAGAAATTGGCCAAAACAAAGGGATTACAGGCTCCATGCAAGTCCAAAATCCAGCACGGCAGTCAAATTCTAAAGCTCCAAAATGATCTCCTTTGATTCCATGTCTCACATCCAAGTCATGCTGATGCAAGAGGTAGATTCCCATAGTCTTGGGCAGCTCCACCCCTGTAGCTTTGCAGAGTATAGCGCCCCTCCTGGCTGCTGTCATGTGCTGGCATTGAGTGTCTGCAGCTTTTCCAGGCACATGGCGCAAGCTGTTGGTGGATCTATGATTCTGGGGTCTGGTGGACGGGGGCCCTCTTCTCACAGCTCCACTAGGCAGTACCCTAGTAGGGAATCTGTGTAGGGGCTCCGATCCCACATTTCCCTCCAACATTGCCCTAGCAGAGTTCTCCATGAGGGCCCCACTCCTGCAGCAAACTTTTGCCTGAGTATCCAGGTGTTTCCATACATCTTCTGAAATCTAGGTGGAGTTTCTCAAACCTCAATTCTTGACTTCTGTGCACTCGCAGGCACAATACCATGTGGAAGCTGCCAAGCCTTGGGGCTTGCACCCTCTGAAACCATGGGCCAAGCTGTACCTTGGTCTCTTTTAGCAATGGCTGGAGTAGCTGGGACATATGGCACCAAGTCCCTAGGCTGCACACCACATGAGGACCCTGGGCCTGGTCCATGAAACCACTTTTTCCTCCTAGGCTTCCAGGTCTGCGATGGGAGGGGCTGCCATGAAGACCTATGACATGCCCTGGAGACATTTTCTCCATTATCTTGATGATTAACATCCTTGTTACTTATGCAAATTTCTGCAGCCAGCTTGAATTTCTCCTCAAAAAATTGGTCTTTTTCTTTTCTGTTCTACTCCATTGTTAGGCTGCAAATTTTCCAAACTTTTGTGCTCTGTTTTAAAATGGAATGCTTTTATCAGCACCCAAGTCACCTCTTGAATGCTTTGCTGCTTAGAAATTTCTTGTGCCAGATACCCTAAATCATCTCTCTCAAGTTCAAAGTTCCACAAATCTCTAGGGCAGGGGCAAAATGCTAAGAGTCTCTTTGTAAAACATAACAAGCGTCACATTTCCTCCAATTCCCAACAAGTTCCTCATCTCCATCTGAGACCACCTCAGCCTGGACCTTATCGTTAATATCACTGTCAGCATTTCTGTTAAAGCCATTCAATAAATCTCTAGGAGGTTCCAAGCTTTCCCACATTTTCCTGTTTTCTTATGAGCCCTCCAAACTGTTCCAACCTCTGCCTGTTACCCAGTTCCAAATTTGCTTACACATTTTCAGATATCTTTTCAGCAACACCCCACTCTACTGTTAACAATTTACTGTATTAGTCCATTTTCACATTGCTGATAAAGATATACATGAGACTGGGAAGAAAAAGGGGTTTAATTGAACTTACAATTCCACATGGCTGGGGAGGCCTCAGAGTCATGGCGGAAGATGAAAGGCACTTCTTACATGGTGGCAGCAAAAGAAAATGAGGAAGATGCAAAAGCAGAAACCCCTGATAAACCCATCAGATCTCATATGACTTATTTACTACCATGAGAACAGTATGGGAAAATGGCCCCCATGACTCAATTATCTCTGACTGGGTCCCTCCCACAACCCATGGGAATTATGGGAGTACAATTGAAGATGAGCTTTGGGTGGGGACATAGGGCCAAACCATATCATTCACTAAAAGTTTGGTATTATTAGGCTTTCTAATTTTAACCATTCTAGTGGGAGTATAGTGTTATCTCATTGTGGTTTTAATTTAGTTTTCCCTAATATCTAATGATGTTGAGCATCTTTTTATGTCTTGTTAGCCATTCATGTATATTCTTTTGTCTATTTTAAAATTGGGTTGTCTTCTTATTATTGAGTTGTAATAGTTCTTTATTTATTCATCATATATATGTGTCTTTTATCATAAATATGTGTTCCAATATTTTCTCTTTTATTTCATGTATGTGTTTTATATTACATATATGTATTCCAATGTTTTTTAAATGTTTTTATGTGTTTTATATTTCACATATGTATTCCAATGTTTTCTCCCAGTCAACAGCTGGCTTTTTATTTTTTGACAATGTCTTTGAAGACCGGAAAGTTTTTCTTTCAACAAAGCTCAAGTTTTCCTCTATGATTAGTATTGTTTGTGTCTTATCTAAAAAAAAAAAAAAAAAACCTCTGCATATATCAAGATTGAAAGTTTTTTTGTTTTCCTCTAGAAATGTTATAGTTTTAGCTTTAATAATCAGGTTTATTATTACATTTTAAATTAATTATTTTGCATGGTGTTAGATAAGCATTATGTTTTATTTTTCTTCTTCTTCTTTTATTTTTTTGTGAGATGGAGTCTCACTTTGTCACCCAGGCTGGAGTGCACTGGCGCAATCTCAGCTCATTGCAAGCTCCGCCTCCCAGGTTCACGCCATTCTCCTGCCTCAGCCTCCCAAGTAACTGGGACTACAGGCGCCTGCCACCACACCTGGCTAATTTTATTTTTTGTATTTTTAGTAGAAATGGGGTTTCACCGTGATAGCCAGAGTGGGCTTGATCTCCTGACCTTGTGATCCACCCGCCTTGGCCTCCATTACAGGCATGAGCCACTGCACCCAGCCTTATTATTCTTCTTATACAAATATCCAGTTGCTTCAATATCATTTATTGAAAGAACTATCCTTTCCTTATTAGATTGCATTGCTGCCCATGCAAATTATCAATTGGCCATTATGTGTGAGTCTACTTCAGGACTTACTATTCCATTGATCTATGTGCTTATATTTAACATTACCACACTGTGTTGATTAATGTAGTTTTTTACTACACATTGAAACCGCCAACTTTGTTTTCTTTTTCAAAATTATTTTCTCTGTTCTGGTCCTTCACATTTCCAAGTAAATTTTTGAATTATTATGACAATTTTTACAAAAGTCTTCTGGAAATTTGACCAGAATTAAGTTAAATTTGTAGACCAACCTAGAGAGAATAAACATCTTGACAATATCAGGTCTTCTAATTCATGAACAAGGTAGACCTCTCTCCATTTACTTACATCTTCTTTAGCTTCTATCCATAGTGTTTTATGGTTTTCAGTTTTGTCTGAATCTATCATGATATGTCATTTTCCCCCCTTTTTCTCGTAATATGAGGAATACATTGAATTTCTTTTGCTAGCCTCATCTTGCTTTCTTGGTATAAAGCTTACTGAAAACCATAGCACGAGAACTATGTGATGAGTGCACAAGCCTCAGTAGCCGATTCAATCAACTGGAAGAAAGGGTATTGGTGATGGAAGATCAAATGAATGAAATGAAGTGAGAAGAGAAGTTTAGAGAAAAAAGAATAAAAAGAAATGAACAAAGCCTCCAAGAAATATGGGACTATGTGAAAAGACCAAATCTACATCTGATTGGTGTACCTGAAAGCGACGGGGAGAATGGAACCAAGTTGGAAAACACTCTTCAGAATATTATCCAAGAGAACTTCCCCAACCTAGCAAGGCAGGCCAACATTCAAATTCAGGAAACACAGAGAATGCCACAAAGATACTCCTCAAGAAGAGCAACTCCAAGACACATAATTGTCAGATTCACCAAAGTTGAAATGAAGCAAAAAATGTTAAGGGCAGCCAGAGAGAAAGGTCAGGTTACCCACAAAGGGAAGCCTATCAGACTAACAGCTGATCTCTCGGCAGAAACTCTACAAGCCAGAAGAGAGTAGGGGCCAATATTCACCATTCTTAAAGAAAAGAATTTTCAACCCAGAATTTCATATCCAGCCAAACTAAGCTTCATGAGTGAAGGAGAAATGAAATACTTTACAGACAAGCAAATGCTGAGAGATTTTGTCACCACCAGGCCTGCCCTAAAAGAGCTCCTGAAGGAAGTACTAAACATGGAAAGGAACAAGCGGTACCAGCCACTGCAAAAACCTGTCAAATTGTAAAGACCTTCGAGGCTCGGAAGAAACTGCATCAACTAATGAGCAAAATAACCAGCTAACGTCATAATGACACCATCAAATTCACACATAACAATATTAACCTTAAATGTAAATGGGCTAAATGCTCCACTTAAAAGACACAGACTGGCAAATTGGATAAAGAGTCAAGACCCATTGGTGTGCTGTATTCAGGAAGCCCATCTCACATGCAGAGACACACATAGGCTCAAAATAAAGGGATGGAGGAAGATCTACCAAGCAAATGGAAAACAAAAAAAGGCAGGGGTTGCGTTCCTAGTCTCTGATAAAACAGACTTTAAACCAACAAAGATCAAAAGAGACAAAGAAGGCCATTACATCATGATTTTTACATATTATGGGATTTAATTTGCTAAAATTTTGTTAAGGATTTTTGCTTCAAGACTCATAAGGGACTTTAATCTGTAATTTCATCTCTTGTGCTATTTATGTCTGGTTTTGATATCAGAACCTTGTAAAATGAGTTCCAAAACGTTCTGTCCTTGTCTTGTTTCTGAAAATGTTTGTATAGGATTGCTACCAACTCTTCCATAATGTCTTGAGTTATGATTGAGTTAGCAAATGAAACCATCTGTGCCTTTAAGTTTCATCATTATGATAGGACTTACTACAAATTCAGTTTCTTAATAGGCTTTCTATTTTCTCTTGTAAGTTTTGATTATTTATAAATTTTCAAAAATTTATACATTTTATCTAAGTTGTCAAATTTATTTACATAAAGTTCACAATGTTTCCTTATTGTTTTAAGATTGGTGAGATTAGTCATGTCCTCTCTTTTATTGCTGATATTGGTATGTGATATTTTTATCTCTCATTTTCTTGGTTACTCTTATTGAATGTTTATCAATTTTGTCATTTTTTTTCAAAACACTAACTGTGGCTTTATTTTATGTATTGTTTATCTGTCTTCTATTTTACTGATTTCTGCTTTTATCTTTATTATTTGTTCCTTCTACTTATGTTCAGTTTACCATTTACTTTCTGTTTACTTTTTTGCTTCTTAAAGTTAAATATTAAATCATTAATTTTGACCTTTCTTCCTTAATATAGACAATGATGTCTGAAAAATACCTTCTAAGCCGTGCTTTATAAGCATCCCAGAAACTTAAACACATTGTGTTTTTATTATTATTCAGCTCAAAATACGTCTTTATTTCTCTTGCAACTTCTTTAATCCAGTGTGTGTTATATAATATCCGAATATTTGAGGCTTTCTGCTATATTTTACTGATGTCTAATTCAATTTCTTTGCAGGCAGTGGACACACTCTGAAATTATTCAATAAAATGTACTGCGATTTATTTCATGGGCCAATATGTGATTTATTATTTCAGGTGTAATTTTGAGTTTTTGGATGTAAGGCCTGTAATGTGCATTAGATACAGTTGACTGAGAAGATAGTTTAGATATTATATTTTCTTACTGATTTTTGTCTACTTATCTTGAGAGGTTTTTAAAATCTCTGTACATAAATGTGGATTTGACTATCTTTTTATTTCTGTCCATTTTACTTCATGGATTTGACTCTTTGTTATTAGTTGCATATATATTTAGAATTGTTATGTCTTATTGGTGAATGGCTGCTTTTATCATTGTGTATACTTAAAGTCTGCTTCACCTGATATTAATATAGCTCCTCCACCTTCCTTATGTTTACTCTTTGTATGGTGTAGCTTTCCTACCTGATTATTTCTAACCTACCTCTGCCTTTATATTAAAAATACACATTTTACATGGCACATTAGGGTTTTGTTTCTTTGTTTTTAAATTGTTTTATTTTTAATTTTTGTTGGTACATAGTAGGTGTGTATATTTATGGGGTACATGAGATGTTTTGATACAGGCATGCAATGTGAAATAAGTACATCATGGACAATGAGGTGTCCATCCACAAATCCTCAAGCATTTATCCTTTGTGTTACAAACAATCCAATTACACTCTTTCAGTCATTTTTAAATGTACGATTAAATTATCATTGACTATAGTCACCCTATTCTTCCATCAAACAGTATGTCTTACTCATTCTTTCTATTTTTTTGTACCCATTAACCATCCCCATCTCACCTTCATTCCTCATCACCCTTCTCAGCCTCTGGTAACCATCCTTCTACTCTCTATTTCCATTAGTTCAATTGTTTTGATTTTTAGATCCCACAAATAAGTAAGAACATGTGATGTTTATCTTTCTGTGCCTGGCTTATTTCACTTAATCATCTCCAGTTCCATCCATGTTGTTGCAAATGACAGGATTTCATTCTTCTTTATGGCTGAATCAGACTCCATTGTGTATATGTACCACATTTTCTTTATCCATTCATCTGTTGATGGACATTTACGTTGCTTCCATATCTTAGCTATTGTGAATAGTGCTACAGTCTACATTTTCTTTATCCATTATCTGTTGATAGACCCTTAGATTACTTCCAAATCTTAGCTATTGTAAACAGTGCTGCAACAAACATGAGAGTGCAGATATCTCTTCGATATACTGATTTCTGTTCTTTTGGGTATATATAGCCAGCAGTGGGATTGCTGGATCATATAGTAGCTCTATTTTTAGCTTTTTGAGGAATCTCCAAACTGTTCTCCATAGTGGTTGTACTAATTTACATTCCCATCAAGAGAGTATAAGGGTTCTCTTTTCTCCACATTCTCTCCAGCATTTGTTATTGCCTGTATTTTGGGTATAAGCCATTTTAACTGAGGTGAGATGATGTTTCATTGTAGTTTTTGATTCGCATTTCTCTGATGATCAATGATGTTGAGCACTTTTCATATGCCTGTTTGCTGTTTGTATGTCTTCTTTTGAGAAATATCTATTCAAATCTTTTGCCCATTTATGGATTCAATTATTAGACTTTTTCCTGTAGAGTTGTTTGAGCTCTTTATATATCTGGTTATTAATTCCTTGTCAGATGGATAGTTTGCAAATATTTTCTCTGATCCTCTGGGTTGTCTCTTCATTTTGTTGGTTATTTCCTTTGCTGTTCAGAAGCTTTTTAACTCCTGGTGAACCAATTCATTTATTTGTGCTTTGGTTGCCTATGGTTGTGAGATATTGTTCAAGAAATTGTTGGTCAGACCAATGTCCTGGAGATTTCCCCCAATGTTTTCTTGTAGTAGTTTCATAGTCTGAGGTCTTAGATTTAAGTCCTTAATCTAGTTTGATTTGATTTTTTACATATGGCAAGAGACAAGAGTCTACTTTCTTTCTTCTGCATGTGAATATCTAGTTTTCCCAGCATCTATTGAAGAGACTTTATTTTACCCCAGTGTATATTTTTGGCACCTTTTTTTTTTGGTCCAGTCTGAAAATCTCTGTCATTTGATGGGTATTAGTTTATTTACTTTTAATGTAATTACTGATATGGTTGAATTCCTCTCTTGCTCCTAACATACCTTCTTTTTGGTTTACCAACATTTTTTAATACTCAGTTTTTACTTTCTCTAGTAGTTTCCTAACTATACCTCTTTTATTGTATTTTAATTGGTTTCTCTATGGCTAACGGTATGCATCCTTAACATACCAGAATTTATTTAGAATTAATATTGTACCTTTTAAAACTTCAACATATAACACAATACTTTTGACTTTAACCTTTCTACTTTCCACTTCCCAATATACACTTTCCACTTCACAAATATAATGACCTTGCAACGTATAAATCCAAAACTCGTCTCCTAATTCTTTGTGCAAATGCTATCGTAGCTTTTATTTCTATATACATATAAATTTCTGCTTCTAATATTATTTTTGCTTTAAACATAAATTACATTTTAAGTACTTTTTGAAAAGAAAATAAGCCTAGTCTTTTGTATTTACTCATTTATTTGCCATTTCTGGTGTATTTCATTCCTTCCTGCAGATCCAAATTTTCTTGGGGCATAAGTTCCCTTTGGCCTCATGATTTCCCTTTAGAATTTCTGGTCGTGGCATTTGCTGGTGGAAATTTTACTCGGGTTTTATTCTGAAAATGTCTTTATTTTTCCCTTATTTCTGAAGAAAATTCTCGCTGGATATTGAATTCTCCATTGCTAGTATTTTCTTTCAGAGCTTTGATATCTCACATCATTGTTTTTTGGCCTGCATTTTTAAAAAATATGTAATAAATTTATCTTTTTTTCCCTACAGGTAATGTGGGTTTTTTTTTTTCCTCTGTCTGCTTTCAAGATTTTCTTTTTTTCATTTTTGTTTTTTAGAAGTTTGACTATTAAGGGCATAACTATAGATCTCTTTACATTTATTCTTAAGTAAGTTGTAATTTCATCAAATTTGGAATATTTTCAGCCACTATTTCTTCAAATACATATTTTTCTGTCTCATTCACACTCTCTTTTTCTCAGGGACTCAAATAAATGTATTTTACACCACTGATATTGTTCAACAGACCCCTTAAGTACTATTCATTTTTCTTTAATCTTTTTAAACTCATACTTACATTGAATAAATTCTATAGATTGATTTTCAATGTTCCTGACTCTTTTTTTTTTTTTGCTGCCATCTTCAATCTTCTGGTCCCATCTAATAAAATTTATTTGTATTTCAATTACTAGATTTTTTATTTATAGAATCTCCATTTTTTTATGGTTTCCATTTTTCTGTGGAAACTCCCTATGTGTTCACTCATTAAGATCAGATTTTTCTTTAATTTTTGACCATATTTATAAAAGCAGCTTTAAAGTCTTTTTCTATTAAGTCCATTTTTTTTGGCCATCTTCGATTTGTTATCTATTTTCTTCTTTTTTTTTTTCTTGACTGTGGAGCACTGCTTCTTTGTATGACTAAGGAGTTATGTATTGAACACTGAATATTGGCAATCATGTATCTTAAAGATTCTGGATTTTGTTAGTCTTCTCCAAAGAATGTGGATTCTTATTTTAACAAGGAATTCATTTGTTTTTAACTCATGTAGAGTTTGGTATAATTGTAAGCCTCGGATGGTCCTGCCTGGTTGTAGGTACAAGCCCAACCCTTACTCATAAACCAGCAGAGGACCTCCACATACACCTCGAGGACCACTCTCTGCAATCTCCTTATTTTTCCGATGCCGTATTTCACAGATTCTAGCTATTTCAGCAGCCCTACCCTCTGAATTCTGCCTCCTTAGTTCAGTTAGACTGTTAAGCTATGCTGTGACCCCTGTTCTCTGTGCAGCAATTGGGAAATTGTTCATAACAGAGATTCAGGGAAGTGATGGAACTAACCTTGTGAGTTGTCTTTCTCTAGGGGTCACAGTCCTCTCTTGCCTGAGTTCCATTGCCCAAAAACAGTTGACTCACATATCTTGTCTAATTTTATAGGTGTTTATTATGGTAGGGCTAATTTGGTGCCAGTTTTTCCATTCATGTCTAGAAGTGAAGTTCCACTACTTCTGTCTTTTTTTCCCCCTCATGGCACTTATTACCCTCTCACATATTAGATAATTTACTTATGTGTCAGACATTAATAGATTATCTGCTTCTTCTCACCACCTTACCAGAATATAAGCTTCATATGAATAAAGGTATTTGTCTGTTTTGTTCACTAATGTATCTCAGGCACCTAGAACAGTTCCTGGCACGTAGTTGGTGCTTAATCAGTATATTATCTCAGTCATTTTACAAATAGGAGATGGTTCAAAGAGTGCATCTATGTATATTTTTTAACTTTCACATTAATAAGTGGTAAAACTTGCTTTTGCATTTGTTCTCAAACTTCTGACTCAAAAGCCTTCCCACAGTAGCCTTCTTCTTTTTCTACTTTCTAAAGTAAGACAGAGAAGAGGAAATATTACGAATAAAAAAACTAAGGCGAAATGCACAACTATGTCTCCATGAGCTTCCTAAGAAGAGGCTAATTATAGGTTTATTTACTAATTAAATACAATTTACATTCCAGGTGGAAAGCTCTGTACACAATGAGTAAGACTTATTCCTGGGTTAGGATATTAGTGAATGTGATTTTGGAATTGTAGTTTTATAATCTTATTTATTTGTGTTTTACTTTTTAAAAACTAAATATGATTTTTGAATGAGAAACTGAAGTCTAGTCATGGCCTAGTCTAGTCATCTATTAGCTGTGAAACTTTGGGTACATAGTAACCTTTATAGACCTGTTATTTTCCCCAAAAATTGTTCTAGCAATACATGCTTATTCCACTACTTCTTTTTAATGTAGATGAAACAAGAAAAGGAATTCCAAATGCTTTGAAAATTATAAACTCCAATGTATTAAATATTATTTGAGCGGTTTAAAATTTAAAGTTGGTAAACCTTTATAAATAGTATGTTAAAGATTACAAATAAAATGATATGTAAATAGCAGCAGCAGTATTGAAGGAAATGTATTTATTTTGTGCTAAATTGAACTTTGCAGCAGGCCCTAATAAACTTAAACCAGAAAAGAAAAATTTCTTTTACTTATTTGCTTGAAAAGAATGTTATAAGATAAATTTACCTCAAATTTCTTCAAAACTTTCAATTAAACTTTTTGTGGGTATAATTAGGGAACCTTTTACCAATATAAAAATATAAGACATAGAAATAGAGTAAAAATGGAAAGCTATTTCAGGGTACAATTTCAGAAAAGGATTTAAGAGTTTGGATCACGTTTCCACTTCAGAGCTCCTTCAACAGATTGAGGGGAAATGGTGTAGTTTTGTTTTCAGTTACAAATCAGCATGATATACATAATGTAAAAATTATGTGATATTAAACACCTTTTAGTTGCCCAAGGAGAAATGCTTCTTTCTTTCACATATAAATTCAAACTTGGCCAGGCGTGGTGGCTCAAGCCTGTAGTCCCAGCACCTTGGGAAGTCGAGGCAGGTGGATCACTTGAGGTCAGGAGTTCGAGACCAGCCTGGCCAACATGGCGAAACCCCATCTCTGCTAAAAATTCAAAAAATTACCCGGGGGTGGTGGCACGTGCCTGTAGTTCCAGCTACTTGGGAGGCTGAGGCAGGATAATCCCTTGAACCCAGGAGGCAGAGGTTACAGTGAACCAAGATTGTACCACTACACTCCAGCCTGGGCAACAGAGCAAAACTCCATCTCAATAAAAATAAAAATGAAAATAAAAGCAAATTCATCCTTAATAATTTTCTTTGTTGATACGAATACTTGTCCTGTTTGATTTAGAAAGTCTTGCATAATTCGGTTGTATTTCTCTTCTCTTCCCTTGGGAATGCAATGAGGAACTGGTTATACATATACTTTGTAAAGAAAATGTGGTATCTTAGACTAAAACTACATTAGCAAATAGTAGTTGGTAAGTTAACACCAACTACTCCCATCCAGAAAGAACCAACCACATAATTCTGGGTTTAGTATAGCATTTCTCTCAGCCTCTGAGATCACATTTTAAAGTGTTAAAATTGAATCTTCTCTTTGGGATGTTGAGGTGAGAATTGTTTTTTAAGGGAAAAAAATAGAGGAAGAATGGGCAAAGGAAATTAACAAGTAAAATCTAAATAGCTGGACCAAAATAAAATTCTTTTGAAAGGAATAAAAATTAATACTTTCAACCCAGTACAATAACTGAGAACTAGATAAATCTATGGACTAAGAGGTCCTTGTAGATACCGCATGTGCTAGGATGAATAAAAGAAACTGGAATTAGCAAATAGATTATGTGTCAGTAAATATATGCTTTTAAATTACTTGAAGGCACACAAAAGAGTTTGTTTAAAATAATTTGAAGATCTTAGACATTCCCTCTCAAATATTATTTACCCACAGCCTCGCTTTGTTTCGGAAAGCCGTATTCCATTCTTTTGCTAGAATGCAAAAGTACACCCATCATCTTTGTCCCTGGTCCTTTAAGGTTAAGTAGAACAGCGACAAGTAATATTCCTCTAATGGAGTCTAAATTAGGAGTAACACCTTCTCTTATAAGGATAAAATGAGCACTGGGACCTCAAGATTTTAAAAAGCCATCATAAGGGGTAGTAAAAAGGGTTACAATCACTATACTGCATTGCATGTGGTGATTTTGGTTTGGAATATAGTAGTATATCAGTAGCAGATACTGCTTACTCTAAATCAATATTCCTTTTTCTTACTTACTAAAGAATCTCAATTTTCTACAGGTATCCACCTATGCCTCATGTTACTTGGGGAGAGGTGACCCTATCCTTGCCTTAGGGGAAAATATTAGTTGGGATGAACCAGTTATGATAGGTAGTCTCATCCTCAC
The DNA here is from genome assembly GCF_009828535.3 of Hylobates moloch. Taxonomy (NCBI): domain Eukaryota; kingdom Metazoa; phylum Chordata; class Mammalia; order Primates; family Hylobatidae; genus Hylobates; species Hylobates moloch. Next base: position 153,549,159 of record NW_026652277.1, read on the forward strand.
CCCCCACCCTGCACCACTGACCAGTTTAATGTTTCCCATGCCCAACATGTGAATATGAGAAGCAGGTTTTTTTGCTTTTTGGAAAGGTTTCCTTCTTTTTAAGACAAAGGTGCTAGAAGTAATGGCATCTTCGTGCTTCCATGTGGATGTAACGTGAGCTGCGGTAGCTGTCTTGCAACCCTGGGGAGAGCCAACTTTATCAGTTTATTAGGGCTGCCATAACAACATACCATGGACTGTGTGGCTTAAATAACAGAAATTTATTTGCTCACAGTTCTCAAGGCTGGAAGTCTAAGATCAAACTGTTGGCAGGGTTGCTTTCTCCTGAGGGCCCTCACCTTGAGTCTTCTCAGTGGATTCTCACATGGTCTTTTCCTGGTGCACGTGTGCACCTGTTGTCTCTTCTTGGGTGTCCAAATTTCCTCTTTTTATAAGGATACCAGTAAGATTGAAGTAAAACCCATTGTAATGACCTCCTTTCAACTTCATCATCTCTTTAAAGGCTCTATCTCTGAATAGTTATAGTCTGAGGTACTAGAGGTTAGGGCTTCAACATATGAATTTTGGGGAGAGGCAATTCAGCTTATAACACCACCCATAGGACAAATGAGCTCGCTGACAATGGTAGAAAATATCAATGGAAAGAACCTGGGTCCTGGATATGAGATAATATGTATCCTTATACTGTGTAAGCAAGTTGAATATGCATTTTCTCTTACTTGAAATTGAAGACACCTACCTTATATCTAAGAACCATGGAACAAACAAAAAACCATCAATGTTATTCCTCTTCCTAGACTGCAGAGTTTCACCAGTTAGTCTGTAATATTGAAAGAGCATCTGGAAGTTCTTCCAGTTGGAGAAATAGCAGCATGAGTTGAAGAACCTTCTGAAATGGCAGGAAATCTTCCTCTTGTAGCACTCCCTGGGAAAGATTTGGTACTCTTTGGACCCAAAGACAATGCTTCAAGTTTTTCAAGCTGCAAAAAGACTCAAGATACTTACATACAGATTTAAAGTGTGCCAATGGAAAAAATGTTGTATTTGAGAAATATTTAGTTTCTTTTATGTGCACTTTCCCCATGACAATACATGAAATGTGAATATTCATATTTAGACAGCACCTTAATGGTTAGATAGCTAGCAACCAGGCTCTGAATACTACAAGTAAAAAAAGTTCTACAGAAAGCTATTTCTTATAAATATTTTATTAAATGTCTAATGAAAAATAAATAGTCTGCATTTATCTAGTTATTGCACAAAACATTTTCATGCATATTATTTTAGTGAATCAGTACACCAGGGTGGGATTTTTGTGGACTTATTTTGCATACCAAGAACTTACATTAAATTGTCCATTCAAATGAATAGTAAGAGTAGGAGCCAGGAACCACAGGCAGATTTTCTGTCTCTAATAGGTAGAAATTCCAATTTGCAAAACAAATACATAAACAACAAAACAAAATATAATGCAACCATAAGCATGTTTTTAAAGATTCTTTTATCAAATCACAGACATTTTTGCCAACTGGGAAAAATTAATATGGAAAAATGTTATTTGGCTTTAAAAGAAATGGAAGGTATAAAAGTAGAATCATGAAATTTCTAAAGTAAAAAATGTCTGGATTTGGGCAAGATGGCCCACTAGATGCAGCCAGGTAGAACTGCTGCCACTGAGGGACTGGGATGACTGGCACACTCCTAAAAGATCTTCAGAGGGAGGGCACTGACAGTGAATGGAGAGAAAACACAGAAACTGGGCTGAAGGGGAAGAAGCTGGGAACCACTCTGCACACCAAGACTCATTCTTGGCCCCCAATTATTCCAGGGGAATGGGTGAGTTGAACTGGCAGCAAACAACTTGCTCTAGCCATGAGCCTCTGGAATCCCAGCAAGAGGAAACCCCTCTCAACCGCTAGGGACACTTGAGTTGGCAGGGGGAGCTGCTTAGAGAAGTGGTAGGGGCAGCAGGCCAGCTGATGCAGAGCCTATAGGGCTTGCTGTAGGAGCATCTGTAGTAGAGTAGGGCCACCCATCCCCTCAGGCTCAACTTGCTCCCATAGGAGACTTTAGCCCTAGGGGAACTGTTGGAACAAAACTCTGCAGTGTTGTCTTGCCCTTCAGATGGGGTGGTGTGACCTAAGCACCCCTTGTTCCACTGGTTTCTTCTGGGTTCCCAGCCTGGCTGCACCTGTTTGCATTGCAGCCTCTGGTGCCCTGGGGGCCTGCATCATAGCTTCTGCACTGGTAGATCATTCCTGAACAGTGGACAGCTTCAGTAGGGCAGCCTTCACTGCCATACACCAACCCACCCACTCCCCCTTCCCACTGCAGCTTCCCCAGGGTCCATGGCCACCCCTACATTGCTTTGCCGGCATGTGTGGTGGAGGGACACTTTGCCTACTCTGCCCTACCAGGGCGCATGTATGTGTGGACCCTGCCAGCAGGAGTGCACTCTGCCTTCCCTCATGCACCATACTGCCATTGAAGTTGGAGCCTTGGCAGGCACAGAGCCCACTAGCCCCACCCCCGCACCAACACTGGGAGTGAAACTAGGCACACAGAACAATAGACCCTCCCCTGCCCTGAGTGGCCACAGAGGGTACACAAAGACCTGTGCCCGCCAGTGCTCCTCCCCTGTGCTAACACCACCAACAATGCAACCATGCATACAGTCACCAACAGGATGCCCCCTGCCCACACCAATAATACTGCCTCTGCCACTGCTGTGAGCACCTGCATGAAGGCAGGCACCCCAACACCCACTAGCACCCTGCAATAGCCGATGGGTGTGCACCCCACCACACTGCCACTGTTGCTGGCACATATGAATGAGAATGGATCCCACTGCCATCACCCTATGAAATGCTTTGTCTGGCAGCATGTATCAGAATGCAATCAAGAGTGGCCCAAAAGCACTTAGGCACCCCCGCCCCATGCAGTGGGTTCCTAACCTCAAGGAACCAGAGAACAAAGTTGGGGCCTGTTACAAGTCCTCCAGAGATAGAACACACAGTCCAGGAGTTGGGAGATGACTGTTGGTCCCCTAAAATCTTCCAAAAATGAATCCAGTAGACTGGACCCATCTTATACCACAATCAAACCCTCAATGCCATTAAATAGGATAAAAGAAAAAAATCTAGAGGACAGCAACTTCAAAGACTGAAGGAACACCAGTCCAGAAAGATGAGAAAGAACCAGCACAAGAACCCTAACAACTCAAAGAGCCAGAGTGCCTTCTTTCCTCCAAAAAACCACGCTGCCTCTCCAGCAAGTGTTCTGAACTGTGCTGAGATGGCCAAGATGACAGAAATAGAATTAAGAATATGGATAGGAACAAAGATTATTAAGATGCAGGAGTACATTAAAACCAAATCCAAGGAAGCTAAAATCACAATGAAACAATACAGAAGCTGACAAACAAAATAGCCATTATTAAAAAGAACTTAAACAACCTGATAGAGTGGAAAAATGCACTACAAGAATTTCATAATGCGATCACAAGTATTAATAGCAGAATAGACCAAGCTGATGAAGACTCTCAGAGCATGAAGACTGGCTTTCTAAAAATAAGACAATCATGCAAGAATACAGAAAAAAGAATAAAGACACATAAACAAAACTGCCAAGAAATGTGGCATTATGTAGAGGCCAAATCTATGACTCATTGGTGTCCCTGAAAGAGATAGGGAGAAGGGAATCAAATTGGAAAACACATTTCAAGATTTCATTCATGAGAACTTCCCCAACCTAGCTAAAAAGGCCAACATTCAAATTCAGGAAATGCAGAGGACTCCAGTAAGTTACTTCACAAGAAAATCTTCATAATTATCAGATTCTCCAAGGTCAAAATGAAAGAAAAATGTTAAAGGCAGATTGAGAGAAAGGTCAGGTCAGCTACAAAGGGAAGTCCATCAGACCAACAGTGGATTTTTTAGGAGAGACCCAACAAGACAGAAGAGATTGGAGGCCAATATTCAACATTAAAAAAAAAAAAAGAAATTCCAACCAAGAATTTCCTATCCAGCCAAACTAAGCTTCATAAACAAAGGAGAAATAAGATCCCTTTTCAGACAAGCAAATACTGAGGGAATTCATTAATACCAGACCTGCCTTACAAGAGCTTCCAAAGGAAGCATTAAATTTGCAAGACTAGTCAGCCACTACAAAAACACACTTAAGTACACAGACCAATGACACTGTAAAGCAACCATACAAACAAGTCTGCATAATAACCAGCAAATATCACGATGACAGGATCAAATCCACACATATCCATACTAACTGTGAATGTAAATGGGCTGAATGCCCCAATTAAAAGGCACAGAGTGGCAAGCTGGATAAAAATGCAAGACCCAATGGTATGCTGTCTCTAAGAGACCCATCTCACATGCAGTGACACCCATAGACTCAAAATAAAGGGATGGAAAAAGTCTACCAAGTAAATGATAAATAGTAAAAAGCAGAGGCTAAAATTCTAGTTTCAGACAAAACAGACTTTAAACAAAGATAAAAAAAGACAAAGACATTACATAATGGTAAAGGTTCGTTTAAACAAGAAGACCTAACTGTCCTAAATATATATTCCCCTAACAGAAGAGCACCCAGATTCATAAAGCAAGTTCTTAGATACCTACAAAGAGACTAGACCACACAATATTAGTGGAAGTCTTCAACACCACACTGACAGTATTCAACAGATACGTTGAGACAGAAAATTAACAAAGATATTCAGGACCTAAACTCAGCACTGGATCAAACGGGCCTGAGAGACATCCACAAAACTCTCCACTCAAAAACAAAAGAATATCCATTCTTCTTATCACCACATGGCACATACTCCAAAATTAATCACATAATGAGACATAAATCACTCCTCAGCAAATGCAAAAGAACTGAAATCATAACAACTACTCTCTTGGACCATGGTGCAATCAAATTAGAAATCAAGACTAAGAAATTTGCTCAAAAGCATATAATTACATGGAAACTGAATAACCTGCTCCTGAATGACTTCTGGGTAAATAATGCAATTAAGGCAGAAATCAAAAAGTTCTTTGGAACTAATGAGAACAAATATACAACACATCAAAATCTCTGGACACAGTTAAGGAAGTGTTAAGAGGGAAATTTATAGCACTAAAAGCTCACATCAAAAAGTTAGAAAGATCTCAACTAAACAACCTAATATCACAATGAAAGAAACTAGAAAACCAAGAGCAAGCCAATCCCAAATATAGCAGAAGATAAGAAATAACCAAAATCAGGGATGGAGACATGAAAAACCATTCAAAAGATCAAAAAATCCAGTAGGTGGTTTTTAAAAAATATTAATAAAATAGATCACTAGCTAGACTAATAAAAAAGAAACAAGAGAAGATCCAAACAAACACAATCAGAAACAACAAAGGGAATATTAACACTGACCCAACAGAAATACAAATAACCATCAGAGAATATTATGAACATCTCTATGCACACAAACTAGAAAATCCAGAAAAAATTAATAAAATTCCTGGATATATATACCCTTCCAAGAGTGAACCAAGAAGAAACTGAATCCCTGAATAGACCAATAATGAGCTCTGAAATTTAATCAGTAATAAGTAGCATATCAATCCAAAAATCCCAGGACCAGACAGATTCACAGCTGAATACTAGCAGATGTACAAAGAAAAGCTGGCACCATTCCCACGGAAACTATTCCAAAAATTGAGGAGGTGGACTCCTCTCTAGCTCATTCTATGAGGCTACAATCATCCTGATACCAAAACCTTGCAGAGACACAACAAAGAGAAAACTTCAGGCCAATATCCTTGATGAATATTAATGCAAAAATCTTCAAGAAAATACTTGCAAACTAAATCTGGCTGCACATCAAAAACAATATCAACTAAAATCAAGTAGGCTTTATCTCTGGGATAAGGTTTAGTCAATTTATGTGAATCAATAAATGTGATTCATCACATAAACAGAACTAAAGACAAAAACCATGTGATCATCTCAATAGATGCAAAAAAGGCTTTCGATAAAATTCAACACTGCTTCATGTTTAAAGCTCTTAATAATAAGAGAGTCATCTATGACAAACCCACAGCCAACATCATACTGAATGGCCAATAGCTGGAAGCATTCCCCTTGAAAACCAGCACTAGAGAAAGATGCTTTCTGTTGCTATTCCTATTCAACATAGTATTGAAAGTCCTGGCCACAGCAATCAGGCAAGAGAGAGAAACAAAGGGCATCCAAATAGGAAGACAAGCAGTCAAAATATTCCTGTTCACAGATGACATAATTCTATATGTAGAAAACCCCATAGCCTTGGCCCAAAATCTCCTTAAGCTCATAAACAATTTCAGTGAAGTCTCAGGATACAAAATGAACATGTAAAAATCACTAGTATGCCTATATACCAACCACCATTATGCAGAGGGCCAAATCTGGAATGCAGTCCCATTCACAGTTGCCACGAAAAGAAAAAAATACCTATGACTATAGCTAACCAGGGAGGTGAAAGAGCTCTACAATGAGAACTAGAAAACACGGCTCAAAGAAATCAGAGATGACACAAACAAATGGAAAAACATTCCATGCTTATGTATAGAAAGAATTAATATCATTAAAATGGTCATGCTACCCAAAGCAATTTATAGATTCAATGCTATTCCCATCAAACTACCAAGGACATTCTTCACAGAACTAATGAAAACTATTTTAAAAGTCATATGGAACTGAAAAAAAGTCCAAATAGCTAAGGCAACCCAAAAAAAAAAAAAAAGCTGGGGGCATCACGTTACCAGACTTCAAACTATGCTACAGGGCTACAGTAACCAAAACAGCATAGTACTGGTACAAAAATAGATAAAGCAATGGAACAGAATAGAGGGCCCAGAAATAAGGCCATATGCCTAAAACCATCTGACCTTTCACAAAGCTGACAAAAACAAGCAACGGGGAAAGGACCCTCTATTCAATAATTGGTACTGGGATAACTGACTAGCTTTATGTAGAAGATTAAAACTGGATCTCTTCTTTACACCATATACAAAAATCAACTCATAATGGATCAAAGACTTAAATGTAAAACCCAAAGCTATAAAAACCCTGGATGACAACCTAGGCAATACCATTTGACATAGGAATAGGCTAAGATTTAATGACTAAGACACCAAAAACAATTGCAAGAAAAGCAAAAATTGACAAATGGGATCTAATTAAAGAGCTTCTGCACAGCAAAAGAAACTATCAATGAAGTGAACAGACAACCCACAGATTGGGAGAAAATTTTTGCAAACTATGCATCCGACTAAGGTCTAATACCCAGCATCTATAAGGAACTAAAACAAATTACAAGAGAAAAACAAACCCATCAAAAAGTGGGCGAAGGACATGAACAAATATTTTTCAAAAGAAGACATATGTGTAGCCATTGGGCATATGAACAAAAGCTCAACGTCACTTATCATTAGAAAAATACAAGTCAGAACCACAATGAGATACCATCTCACACCAGTTAGAATGACGACCATTAAAAAGTGAGGAAACAGCAGGTGCTGGAGAGGATGTGGAGAAATAGGAACACTTTTACACTGTTGGTGGGACTGTAAACTAGTTCAACCATTGTGGAAGTCAGTGTGGCGATTCCTCAGGGATCTAGAACTAGAAATACCATTTGACCCCGCCATCCCGTTACTGGGTATATACCCAAAGGATTATAAATCATGCTGCTATAAAGACACATGCACACGTATGTTTATTGCAGCACTATTCACAATAGCAAAGACTTGGAGCCAACCCAAATGTCCAACAATGATAGACTGGATTAAGAAAATGTGGCACGTATACACCATGGAATACTATGCAGCCATAAAAAATGATGAGTTCATGTCTTTTGTAGGGACATGGATGAAGCTGGAAACCATCATTCTCAGCAAACTATCGCAAGGACAAAAAACCAAACACCGCTTTTTCTCACTCATAGGTGGGAATTGAACAAAGAGAACACATGGACACAGGAAGGGGAACATCACACACTGGGGCCTGTTGTGGGGTCGGGGGAGGTGGGAGGGATAGCATTAGGAGATATACCTAATGTAAATGTTGAGTTAATGGGTGCAGCACACCAACATGGCACATGTATACATACGTAACAAACCTGCACGTTGTGCACATGTTCCCTAAAACTTAAAGTATAATAAAAAAAAGCCTTAGTTTATCAACAAATTTAATCACTTTTATTTCTAGTGATTTGGGGAAATCCTTTATTATTAAACATACGTATTTTATTGTAAATAAACATTTATGCTTATCAAAAAAAGTCAAAAAACAATATGTGTTGCAGAGAAAAAGGAACGCTTATACACTGTTGGTGGAAGTGTAAATTAGATCAATCATTGCAGAAAACAGTGTGATAATTCCCCAAAGACCTAAAAACAAAACTATCCTTCGACCTAGCAATCCCATTACTAGGTATATACCCAAAAGAATGTAAATTGTTCTGTCATAAAGACACATACAGGCATAAAGACACATACAGGCACATGTTCATTGCAGCACTGTTCACAATAGCAAAGACAAGGAATCCACTTAAATGCCCATTAATGGTAGACTGGATAGAGAAAATATGGTACATATATACCATAGAATACTATGTGGCCATAAAAAGAATGAGATCATGTCCTTTGCAGAAACATGGAGAAAGCTGGAGGCCACTATCCATAGCAAGCTAACTCAGGAGTAGAAAACCGACAGTGCATATTCTCACTTACAAGTAGGAGCTGAATAATGAAAACAGATGGACACATAGTGGGGAACAACAAACATGGGGCCTACAGGAGGGTAGAGGGTAGAAGGAAGGACAGGATAAGGCAAAATAACTAATAAGTACTAGGTTTAATACCTGGACTACTAAATAATCTGTATGACAAACCCCCATGACACAAGTTTACCTATATAACAAATCTACACATATACTCCTGAACTTAAAATAATTTAAGTTAAAAAGAAAAAATTTGAACTGAAAAATTCTCTGGGTGTGATACATCAAGGAACATTTTAATATTTTTTTGAAAACTAATAATATAGAGATATCTTAATAACAGAAAGAGAAAAAAGACATTATAGACAGGGGAGCTAAAATAAGAACGATTACTGAACTGAATACAAGCTAGAAGGCTATAAAACGACATATTTCATGTAACAAAAGAAAAATGGGCCCGGTGCAGTGGCTCATGCCTGTAATCTCAGCACTTTGGGAGGGAGACTGAGGTGGGCGGATCACTTCCGGTCAGGATTTCAAGACTGGCCTGGCCAACGTGGTGAAACCCTGTCTCTACTAAAAATACAAAAATTAGCCAGGCGTGTTGGTGTGTGCCCATAGTCCTAGCTACTTGGGAGACTGAGGCACAAGAATCACCTGAACTTGGGAGGTGGAAGTTGCAACGAGCCAAGATGGAGCCACTGCACTCCAGCCTGGGCGACAAAGTGAGACTCCGTCTGAAAAAGAAAAGAAAAGAAAAGAAAAATGGAAAAGTCACCATTGCCAAACAATAATCAACAAGAAGCGATTAGATCTGTGACCGAAGATCTTATTAGAATTGTGATCAAAGAGTAAAACTCAATCATTAGAATTTTATTTTGTTCCCCTTCACAGGTACTATGTAGGAGGTACAAAAGAACCAGACATCCGTAAACTAAAATTTTATTTTTCTGTTCTCAACTAACTGTGCAACTGTCTTACTGTCAAATCTCTAAAATAGGTAGTCAAACTAAATCTTAGACTCTTCTAAGATTCTTTGAAATTGTGATGAGGAGTAGAAGAAAAAAATATCAAAATTAATGCCTCCTTATAAAGCATCCAAAAATGTTTTCTAACTGCATATTTGATGCAAATGTACCCAAAGAATTTATCGTATTATCTAGACAAATTATATTCAGGCATATATATGTATGTGTGTATATATGTGTGTGTATATATACATATAGATATACATATAGATACATATAGATATAGTTGCAACTTCCACCTCCCAAGTTCAGGCGATTCTTGTGCCTCAGTCTCCCAAGTAGCTAGGACTACAGGCACGCACCACCACGCCTGGCTAATTTTTGTATTTTTAATAGAGACAGGGTTTCACCATGTTGGCCAGGATGGTCTTGAAATCCTGACCTCAAGTGATCCGCCCACCTCAGCCTCCCTCCCAAAGTGCTGAGATTAGAGGCATGAGCCACTGCACCTGGCCCGTTTTTCTTTTGTTATATGAAATATGTCGTTTTAACATTTGAAATGTAATTCATGACATTGGAACTGTTTTTGTATTGAATTAGATGTAAAATAAATTGATACGGATTCCATTTTAGGAAAAAGTTACCACATAGTTAAACTGTAATAATTTCCATTGATGGAAATTAATGCCACTGAATTATGTAAAACTGTAAAAAATATAGGCATGTTACTTTTGTTTTATTTAAGAACATATTTCTATACCAATGAGTAAATAATAATTTTATGTTTCTTTGTGGTAATCAGAAAAAAATGCACACTACTCTTTTATGCTGATTTAATTACCATATTTACATATTTTCTGCCTTTTGATTGGTTCATACATCTGTTCTTAATGTTTCTATGAAAATTATATTAAAACCACAACATCAAGGTTTTGATGAGTAGCTCAGAAGCAACCCAAATACAAAACAAACATTAGAACATAATGCTTTTCATGGCTAGTGATGGAGTGGGGCCATTTATCATAGAGCCAAAAAAGCCAAAAATTAGAGATACAGCAGCCTCCATGTTTGAGATTTTTAAAAATAGCTAAATGCTTCCAAATGTACAAATTTACCCAAAGCTACTTTAATTTTACTCTGTTTCTATACTAGGAATAAAAGTTTCCAAGGATGGAGTAATACTTTCTTATGAAAATTCCAAATCATTGTACTAAATATCAGGTCAAAAATCCTGTTTAAACGATATGAGGTGGTAGTGATTTTCTTGCATGTGAGCAACATGAAAATATAAAGACAAATCTTAAGAACTATTCAATGAACACATCATAAACAGTGTGTTCAAAATGGAGAAAATATATTTGACTATCTTTTGAATTTAGGCTGATTCAGATAGTAGCCTATCAAGAAAGAATGAACCAGTTTAAGAACCATGGAATAAGGGAATTAAGTAAGATGTAAATTGGAAATTATAGCACTGATTGCTTAATGCTGGAATAATCAGGAATACAAATTTATCCTGTGTCTTCTTGAGTGGTTCAAGTGCTTCTCCCAGATGGAACACTGAAGTGCCATCCTTTAGCTTCACATCACTAATATGTGGAGATTCAAGTAGCCAGGTACAATAGACTGAAATACCATTATTCTGTTATTCTAAGATACATAATCTAAATACAGAACAATGAAGCAAATGAAATCTCATTATAACTTTCAATTATGAGATTCTTGGTCATTGTTTGATTTTGTTTTGTTTTATTTCGATACTGAGACAAAATTATAACTAATATAAGCACCAAGTCAACAGGAAACTGAGTATTCACTGGGAATGGCTACCACTCCCTAGTCGCCTTTCTACCATCACCATTCCAAAATAAGTTAAATCAAGAAAGAAAACATAAAAGGGAAAAAGGATTTATTGTTTATCAGTTATTATTCCCTATGTTTTCCTGTTTAATACAAATGGTATTAGACACCTGGAAATTTTTTTAAAAATACATAAAGGAGGATATGATTGTATGAATTGGTTCTACCACTTTGGAGAGCAATTTGGCTCAATGACAAATGTCTCCAAAACATTATATTGAGAGAAAAAAATTGACAGTATATTAAAGCTTATTATTGGGTACATACCAACATAAGAATAAAACATGCATGTAAACAATAAACATGAAATCAGAATGGTGTTTATGTTGGGGAGGAAAAGAGGAGTAGAATATCCAGAGAGAGAAAAACACAGAAATATTTTATTATACTTATAATGATTAATATTTTAATAGCAAGTGTTAGGGGTGTTTATTACAGTACTATTTTACATTTTGGCATTTCTGAAATATTCCATAATAAGAAAGTTTGAAGAAAGCAAGACTATTTAGCTTGAAGCTAGAAGAGTGATTTCGTTTTTATGTGAAGCATGAAAACTAGCTGTTTTCTGCCTCCATAAATAGAATTGGAAATTTAGGCTAACTACAAGGTTTACTTTCCCAGTTTAGTGAGTTCTTAAATATTGCCATAGGTTGCAAAGAAAATTTATGTGGCTTTCTGTGAACATCTTGATGATGAGGCTGGATTCTTATCTTTCTTAAGGAGCTTGGGTGGCCCTGGTTTAAAGTGGACGACATCGCCCCTCTGCTCCTCTCTGACTTTTTAGTTCTTACTGCAAGATTACAATCGTTTAAGATGAGGAAGCAGAAGAGGGAGGAAAAAACATGTATGAGTATAAATATCAGAGATTAAAGCCCCCAAATGAGGCCAGATAATAAACATCAGAGAAATGGTCTCTTTCATTTTTGTCCTTTATTGTAGCACATTTCTAAGCCAACTAGATTTATCTTCAATTTTCATTTCATTCAATGTTTTGAATCATTTTTTTTTTATTATAGAGGCAGTCTCCTGGAAAAAGACCTTAAAAATATCCTCAAATATTCAGCCAAATGACAGAGTCAGTTGGAAAGAGCGCAGTCGTTCACTTTTCCATTTCTATGTCCAGTTGAGATTGTTGCAGGCAATGCCAGTGTTCATTATCTCTTTTACTGAGACAAGATTTAACCTCACAAAACATCTGGAAATATCAGACCTTTTACTTTCTGGTATTTCTGGATGAGGGACCACATGCACAGACTCTATTATGTAAGTACTGTATAGGAAGAGCAAGCATTTTTTTCAATACCGTTTATCAATTGTTAATGCTTAAATTTCTGTTTTGGTGTGACATTTCTGAAATTCAGCCTCTTCTGTTACATGTTTAGAAATCAATATGCATGTTTATATGGACAGGATGGAGTTTGTTTTATTTCTTACCCCCTGAATATTTGCTCACTAGGTCTGCTAGGGGACCTGCCAGTTAGAGAAAATGGCCATCATGAAACTAAGGCTTTTTGCATTAATTCATTATGCAGTATAGACATATTTCCCAGAAATTCAATTTTGCCAACCAGGAAATAATGCAAGCGCCATGACTGCCAGGATTTTTGTCTGTTGTGTGTGTGGCTTTTTTGTTCCCACTAGATATAAACAAAAATAGTTCTGACTTCTCAGTAATAAATGTTTAACCTAAATGGTAAGGGATGAAGTCATTTTTTAATGTTAGTGGAAGTTGGAAAATCCAGAAGTGCCTATCATATAATCTCAGTTATTTCTACAATAGTACAAACTTTGCCATTTTCTTGTGTCTTGTACACACACACACCCCCACACACATATCTGCTAAGGAGAAAAATAACATATAGCATGAACCAGGTTATTCAGTAACGATCTGGAAAATTTCTAACTTCCTTATGCTAGGTCTTCCCAAATATTAGCTGTCTATGTATTTATTCCTGATACTATTCTGTTTCAATATGCTTCTCAATGGGTTTGGCTTAATCCACTCTGTATATGCAGTACAGTTAAATGGTAGAGATATTTTAAGGCTTTTTCTAAATTTCTTTCCCAAACAGTAAGACTTCGGGTTCATAACTGAGCTTCATTCCTCTCTGTCTCCAGCATGATAACAGTACGATGATACTCAAAACCACACAAAGAAGAATCCAAGAGAAGAACCAGAGAGAAACAACACAAGCATGAGATCCCAGTTGACTAGGGAGGTGGCAGTAATGTGGATTGGACTCTGGAAGGTCTGAGTCTTAATTCTGCATTTGTCAGAAGTCTGTTGATGAACTGGGAAGTTACTTAGCTCAAGGAGTTTACTCTTCTTTTGTATAAAGTTTGGGAATAAACAATCTGAGGTTCTTATAAGTTCTCAAATTCTGTGAGCCTATTTCTACTCCACTTTTATGAAAAAAATAGAAATTATCCAAGCAAAATATTGCCCTTTTTAAAGACACTTTTTCTTATTTTTTTTAAATCAGCTGTCCTTCAGGTTTTTAAAAAATCTGTCAAAATTATTTGTAGTTTTAGTAAAAAATAAAACTTTAACTTCCAGATTTTAAGAAATTCTTATTTTTAGAATCCCAAATCAAAATTTCCTGAGATTCTTTAGTTTATTTCTTTTCTTATTTATTATTAAATCATTTTTTACAAGATGCAAGTATTCTACAGCCTGTTCTTTTAAATTTGTATGTGTAATTGTTTAGCATGTTCAGCTTATTAACTGCTAGGAATGAGGCTGTCATTCATTTTGATCAATAAAACAAGTATCTTTACTTTGGAGGAATAATGTATCCAAAACAATAAACAAAGGGGCACTTGTCAACCTTTTAGCTTTGGTTAAAAGAAAAAAAGTAGACTCATAACACATGAGTCTTGACCACAGTGATCTTTCCCCTGAGCTGCAAGAATTGTGAGGCATATTTTGTGAAAGCAACTCATATGCTCTCCTCCAGTGGTTGCCATCTACACTTCAATGTCCTAGTCCTCCAGCACACTGAGATGCACCCCTACTCTCGTGTTCATCTGGAAAAATTGTTATTATAAAAACAAAATGGACTACCAAAAATAGCCTCTTTGAACACAAATTGATTTGGAGTAGACCTTATATAGTTATGAGTCAATTTTTCTTCCACAGAAAAACACAATTCCCTTTAAAATATAAACAATTGGTGGATTTTATAATAATTTTAAATCCAAAACCAAGTAATACCTTTGTACATGTATATATACATATGTTATTTACACATGTATATAGTATGTATATATTATTTACATGTTATTTACACACACACAAAGAGAGAGAGATTTTAAGAAATGAAGGAATGGTTCATAAAATTGCCAGGGCTGGCAAGACCAAAATCTGCAGGACAGGCTGCAGGCTGAAGAGCTAGGGGAGTGTTACTGCTGCAGCTCCATTCCAAATGCAGTCTGAAGGCAGAATCCCCATTTCATTAGGGGACTTCAGTATTTTTCTTCTATCATCAAGTGATTAGAGGAGGCCCTCGTACATTAGGGTGGGTAATCTGCTTTACTGCGCTCTATTGACGTAAATGGTAACTTGATCTAAGAAATACCTTCACAGAAACATTTAAACTCTTGTTTGACCAAATATCTGAGTACTGTGAGTTGACACATAAAATTAACCATCACCATGCTCAAGCTAAATAACATTATTCTTTGCTAATTAAAAAAATAAACTGGCCAGGCACAGTGACTCATGCCTGCAATCCCAGCACTTCAGGAGGCCGAGGCAGGCAGATCACTTGAGGTCAGGAGTTTGAGACTAGCCAGGCCAACATGGTGAAACCTCGTATCTACTAAAAATACAAAAATTACCCTGGCATGGTGCATGCCTGTAATCCCAGATACTTGGGAGGCTGAGGCAGGACTCCAGCCTAGTCAACAGGGTGAGATTCTGTCTCAAAGAAAAAAAAAAAAAAGAAAGAAACTAACACATCCAGCAAATGTCAGAGTAGTACAGAATCTATGGGTGGTTTAGGAAATAGTTACCAGAATGAAACTTTTCTCCTCCACACATTAAGCTTTTTGCTCTAGCACACTCTACAAACATTTGTAATTCTGAAATGTTTTTCATGAATTCTGAAACAAGAATTCTGAAGGAGCATATGTCTTCTGGAATAATTTTTCCACACTGGAAATACTGATTTACTTATGCTATACATGAGGAAATTCCTAGAAATGCACTTTTAACTGAAAGTGTTCAAGGGCTGAGGGAGAGATGGGCTTTTTACATTGTATATTCCTTGATTCTAACTCAATTAATTTAAAATGCAGCGGGTTTAGTGTGTTAATAAAAGGGATCTCAGGTGCTATGGGAATAGAGTAAAATGATAGCCAGCCTGTGAGGGAGGGAACAGGGGAAGGAGGCTGTCCAGGGACCTGCACATCTGAGCTGAGAAACTGTAAATAACATGGTGGTTATTAAAGTGGCTCATGAGTTAGGTCAGCTAGGCTCAGATCCATGCTCTGGTACTAAACAATTGTGTCATCTTCAGAAATTTATTTAATTTTCTAGTACTCTGTCTTCTCATCTATAAACATACAGTTTCCAAAGTGTAGAAGGATTAAATATGAAAAGTATACATAACATACCTCGTGCCTTGTAGTCAGTGGCACATAGTGATTAATATTATTAATTATTATTATTATTATTATTGTCACTAGGTAGAAGATGAGGGACTAAAATGAACATATGCTAGTTACATTGATTTGTTTCCAGTGTCTACATGGGATTGGAAACAGATGTCAGAAGACATAATCAAATCGTAAAAGAAGAAGAAAAAAAGAGGAAATGATGATTTTCTGAAATCATTGTACATTTTAATGTGTTTAAAATGTAGGACAGGTGGTGGAGCCAAGATGACCGAATAGGAACAGCCCCAGTCTACAGCTCTCAGCATGAGCGACACAGAAGACGGGTGATTTCTGCATTTCCTTCTGAGGTACCGGTTACATCTCACTAGGGAGTGTCAAATGGTGGGTGCAGGACAGTCGGTGCAGCGCACTGTGCGCGAGCCAAAGCAGGGCGAGGCATTGCCTCACTCGGAAGCACAAGGGGTCAGGGAGTTCCCTTTCCTAGTCAAAGAAAGGGGTAACAGACGGCACCTGGAAAATCGGGTCAGTCCCACCCTAATACTGTGCTTTTCC
This sequence comes from Hylobates moloch, assembly GCF_009828535.3. NCBI lineage: Eukaryota > Metazoa > Chordata > Mammalia > Primates > Hylobatidae > Hylobates > Hylobates moloch. The sequence goes on from NW_026652277.1 coordinate 153,565,917, forward strand.
AATGGGCTTAGAAAACGGCACACCAGGAGACTGTGTCCCGCACCTGGCTCAGAGGGTTCTATGCCCATGGAGTCTCACTGATTGCTAGGACAGCAGTCTGAGATCAAACTGCAAGGTGGCAGCAAGGCTGGGGGAGGGGCGCCCACCATTGCCCAGGCTTGCTTAGGTAAACAAAGCAGCCAGGAAGCTCGAACTGGGTGGAGCCCACCACAGCTCAAGGAGGCCTGCCTGCCTCTGTAGGCTCCACCTCTGGAGCAGGGCACAGACAAACAAAAAGACAGCAGGAACCTCTGCAGTCTTAAATGTCCCTGTCTCACAGCTTTGAAGAGAGTAGTGGTTCTCCCAGCATGCAGCTGGAGATCTGAGAACGGGCAGACTGCCTCCTAAAGTGGGTCCCTCACCCCCGAGCAGCCTAACTGGGAGGCACCCCCCAGTAGGGACAGACTGACAACTCACTCGGCCGGGTACTCCTCTGAGACAAAACTTCCAGAGGAACAATCAAACAGCTGAATTTGTGGTCTCACAAAAATCAACTGTTCTGCAGCCACCGCTGCTGACACCCAGCAAAACAGGCTCTGGAGTGGACCTCTAGCAAACTCCAGCAGACCTGCAGCTGAGGGTCCTGTCTGTTAGAAGGAAAACTAACAAACAGAAAAGACACCTACACCAAAAACCCATCTGTACATCACCATCATCAAAGACAAAAAGTAGATAAAACCACAAAGATGGGGAAAAAACAGAGCAGAAAAACTGGAAACTCAAAAAAGGAGAGCACCTCTCCTCCTCCAAAGGAGCGCAGTTCCTCACCAGCAATGGAACAAAGCTGAACAGAGAATGACTTTGACGAGTTCAGAGAAGAAGGCTTCAGACAATCAAACTACTCCGAGCTACAGGAGGAAATTCAAACCAATGGCAAAGAAGTTAAAAACTTTGAAAAAAAAATAGATGAATGTATAACTAAGATAACCAATGCAGAGAAGGGCTTTAAGGAGCTGATGGAGCTGAAAGCCAAGTTTCGAGAACTATGTGACGATTGCAGAAGCCTCAGTAGCAGATGCGATCAACTGGAAGAAAGGGTATCAGCGATGGAAGATGAAATGAATGAAATGAAGCAAGAAGGGAAGTTTAGAGAAAAAAGAACATAAAGAAACGAACAAAGCCTCCAAGAAACATGGGACTATGTGAAAAGACCAAACCTACGTCTGATTGTTGTACCTGAAAGTGACGGGGAGAATGGAACCGAGTTGGAAAACACTCTGCAAGATATTATCCAGGAGAACTTCCCCAATCTAGCAAGGCAGGCCAACATTCAGATTCAGGAAATACAGAGAACGCCACAAAGATAATCCTCGAGAAGAGCAACTCCAAGACACATAATTGTCAGATTCACCAAAGTTGAAATGAAGGAAAAAATGTTAAGCACGGCCAGAGAGAAAGGTTGGGTTACCCACAAAGGGAAGCCCATCAGACTAACAGCTGATCTCTCGGCAGAAACTCTACAAACCAGAAGAGAGTGGGGGCCGATATTCAATATTCTTAAAGAAAAGAATTTTCAACCCAGAATCTTGTATCCATCCAAACTAAGCTTCATAAGTGAAGGAGAAATAAATGCTGAGTGATTTTGTCACCACCAGGCCTGCCCTAAAAAAGCTCCTGAAGGAAGCACTAAACATGGAAAGGAACAACCGGTACCAGCCACTGCAAAAACATGCCAAATTGTAAAGTCCATCGAGGCTAGGAAGAAACTGCATCAACTAACAAGCAAAGTAACCAACTAACATCATAATGACAGGATCAAATTCACACATAACAATATTAACTTTAAATGTAAATGGGCTAAGTGCTCCAATTAAAAGACACAGACTGGCAAATTGGTTAAGGAGTCAAGACCCATCAGTGTGCTGTATTCAGGAAACCCATCTCATGTGCAGAGACACACATAGACTCAAAATAAAGGGATGGAGGAAGATCTACCAAGCAAATGGAAAACAAAAAAAGGCAGGGGTTGCAATCCTAGTCTCTGATAAAATAGACATTAAACCAACAAAGATCAAAAGAGATGAAGAAGGCCATTACATAATGGTAAAGGGATCAATTCAACAAGAAGAGCTAACTATTCTAAATATATACACACCCAACACAGGAGCACCCAGATTCATAAAACAAGTCCTGAGTGACCTACAAAGAGACTTAAACTCCCACACAATAATAATGGGAGATTTTAACACTGCACTGTCAACATTAGACAGACCAATGAGACAGAAAGTTAACAAGGATACCCAGGAATGGAACTCAGCTCTGCACCAAGTGGACCTAATAGACATCTACAGAACTCTCCACCCCAAATCAACAGAATATACATTTTTTTCAGCACCACACCACACCTATTCCAAAATTGACCACATAGTTGGAAGTAAAGCTCTCCTCAGCAAATGTAAAAGAACAGAAATTATAACAAACTGTCTCTCAGACCACAGTGCAATCAAACTAGAACTCAGGATTAAGAAACTCACTCAAAACCACTCAAGTACATGGAAACTGAACAACCTGCTCCTGAATGACTACTGGGTACATAACGAAATGAAGGCAGAAATAAAGATGTTCTTTGAAACCAACAAGAACAAAGACACAACATACCAGAATCTCTGGGACACATTCAAAGCAGTGTGTAGAGGGAAATTTATAGCACTAAATGCCCACAAGAGAAAGCAGGAAAGATCCAAAATTGACACCCTAACATCACAATTAAAAGAACTAGAAAAGCAAGAGCAAACACATTCGAAAGCTAGCAGAAGGCAAGAAATAACTAAAAGCAGAGCAGAACTGAAGGAAATAGAGACACAAAAAACCCTTCAAAAGTTGATGAATCCAGGAGCTGTTTTTTTGAAAAGATCAACAAAATTGATAGACCGCTAGCAAGACTAATAAAGAAGAAAAGAGAGAAGAATCAAATAGATGCAATAAAAAATGAAAAAGGGGATATCACCACCGATCCCACAGAAATACAATCTACCATCAGAGAATACTATAAACACCTCTACGCAAATAAACTAGAAAATCTAGAAGAAATGGATAAATTCCTCAACAAATACACCCTCCCCAGACTAAACCAGGAAGAAGTTGAATCTCGGAATAGACCAATAACAGGTTCTGAAATTGTGGCAATAATCAATAGCTTACCAACCAAAAAGAGTCCAGGACCTGATGGATTCACAGCCGAATTCTACCAGAGGTACAAGGAGGAACTGGTACCATTCCTTCTGAAACTATTCCAATCGATAGAAAAAGAGGGAATCCTCCCTAACACATTTTATGAGGCCAGCATCGTCCTGATACCAAAGCCCGGCAGAGACACAACCAAAAAGGAGAATTTCAGACCAATATCCTTGATGAACATTGATGCAAAAATCCTCAATAAAATACTGGCAAACCGAATCCAGCAGTACATCAAAAAGCTTATCCACCATGATCAAGTGGGCTTCATCCCTGGGATGCAAGGCTGGTTCAACATACGCAAATCAATAAGTGTAATCCAGCATATAAACAGAACCAAAGACAAAAACCACATGATTATCTCAATAGATGCAGAAAAGGCCTTTGACAAAATTCAACAACCCTTCATGCTAAAAATTCTCAATAAATTAGGTATTGATGGGACGTATCTCAAAATCATAAGAGCTATCTATAACAAACCCACAGCCAATATCATACTGAATGGGCAAAAACTGGAAGCATTACCTTTGAAAACTGGCACAAGACAGGAATGCCCTCTCTCACCACTCCTATTCAACATAGTGCTGGAAGTTCTGGCCAGGGCAATCAGGCAGGAGAAGGAAATAAAGGGTATTCAATTAGGAAAAGAGGAAGTCAAATTGTCCCTGTTTGCAGATGACATGATTGTATATCTAGAAAACCCCATTGTCTCAGCCCAAAATCTCCTTAAGCTGATTAGCAACTTCAGCAAAGTCTCAGGATACAAAATCAATGTACAAAAATCACAAGCATTCTTGTACACCAATCACAGACAGAGAGCCAAATCATGAGTGAACTCCCATTCACAATTGCTTCAAAGAGAATAAAATACCTAGGAATCCAACTTACAAGGGATGTGAAGGACCTCTTCAAGGAGAACTACAAACCACTGCTCAATGAAATAAAAGAGGATACAAACAAATGGAAGAACATTCCATGCTCATGGGTTGGAAGAATCAATATCGTGAAAATGGCCACACTGCCCAAGGTAATTTATAGATTCAATGCCATCCCCATCAAGCTACCAATGACTTTCTTCACAGAATTGGAAAAAACTACTTTAAAGTTCATATGGAACCAAAAAAGAGCCTGCATCGCCAAGTCAATCCTAAGCCAAAAGAACAAAGCTGGAGGCATCACGCTACCTGACTTCAAACTATACTACAAGGCTACAGTAACCAAAACAGCATGGTACTTGTACCACAACAGAGACATAGATCAATGGATCAGAACAGAGCCCTCAGAAATAATGCCGCATAGCTACAACTATCTGATCTTTGACAAACCTGACAAAAACAAGCAATGGGAAAAGGATTCCCTATTTAATAAATGGTGCTGGGAAAACTGGCTAGCCATATGTAGAAAGCTGAAACTGGATCCCTTCCTTACGCCTTGTACAAAAATTAATTCAAGATGGATTAAAGACTTACATGTTAGACCTAAAACCATAAAAACCCTAGAAGAAAACCTAGGCAATACCATTCAGGACATAGGCATGGGCAAGGACTTCATGTCTAAAACACCAAAAGCAACGGCAACAAAAGCCAAAACTGACAATGGGATCTAATTAAACTAAAGAGCTTCTGCACAGCAAAAGAAACTACCATCAGAGTGAACAGGCAACCTACAGAATGGGAGAAAATTTTTGCAATCTACTCATCTGACAAAGGGCTAATATCCAGAATCTACTATGAACTCAAACAAATTTATAAGAAAAAAACAAACAACTCCATCAAAAAGTGGGCGAAGGACATGAACAGACACTTCTCAAAAGAAGACATTTATGCAGCCAAAAAACACATGCAAAAATGCTCATCATCACTGGCCATCAGAGAAATGCAAATCAAAACCACAATGAGATACCATCTCACACCAGTTAGAATGGCCATTATTAAAAAGTCAGGAAACAACAGGTGCTGGAGAGGATGTGGAGAAATAGGAACACTTTTACACTGTTGGTGGGACTGTAAACTAGTTCAACCATTGTAGAAGTCATTGTGGCGATTCCTCAGGGATTTAGAACTAGAAATACCATTTGACCCCGCCATCCCATTACTGGGTATATACCCAAAGGACTATAAATCATGCTGCTATAAAGACACATGCACACGTATGTTTATTGCGGCCCTATTCACAATAGCAAAGACTTGGAACCAACCCAAATGTCCACCAATGATAGACTGGATTAAGAAAATGTGGCACATATACACCATGGAATACTATGCAGCCATAAAAAATGATGAGTTCATGTCCTTTGTAGGGACATGGATGAAACTGGAAACCATCATTCTCAGTAAACTATCGCAAGGACCAAAAACCAAACACCGCATGTTCTCACTCATAGGTGCAATTGAACAATGAGAACACATGGACACAGGAAGGGGAACATCACATTCTGGGGACTGTTGTGGGGTGGGGGGAGGGGGAAGGGACAGCATTAGGAGATATACCTAATGCTAAATGACGAGTTAATGGGTGCAGCACACCAACATGGCACATGGATACATATGTAACAAACCTGCACATTGTGCACATGTACCCTAAAACTTAAAGTATAATAATAATAATAATAATAAAAGAATAAAAATTAAAAAAAATAAAGTAAGAAGGATGTTTTTGTCAGAGACTATTCTCTAAGGTGTAACTTTAGGCAAAATGCAGTTGCTTTTAATAATTTATGATAGGAGATTTAAATGTTCCAGTTAATATATCTCTTTAGATGGTCACCTGGAAAGTAACATTTTTATTCTAGAGATGCCTCCATTGACCAAAATGTTTTTATGTCATCAGTTTTTCTGTTTGTACTGTTTCATTAGATTATGTCTTTTATGTTTCTTCGGTGTTAGGAAATTGTTTACTTTTAAATGTAATTATGAATTTTGGAAGCTGAAAAACCAGCTGGAAACAAATGGAGTGAACAATATGGATTATGTATTTTTTTAGTTTTTAGTTTTTGATCACGTGGCTTGGTTCTGATTTCGAGGAGTTGCTGAAAAATTAACCAGGAAGGCAATTTTCAAGGAAGTTTAAAAAAACATTTTATGATAGAATAGTTGGAATATGTCTTTAATATCAAAATGTAACAAACTGGAAGATACATAATAAATACTCCTTGTTTTGTTTTTAAAATAATAATTTCATCAATTTATATAGAAGCAAACATCCTTTTGTTCCTTTTTATTGAATATATACAATTTAAGTAACATTACTGATGGCAAAACACTAATGGCCAAACCAGAACCCTAAATCCAGCAGGAAAAAAAATTCCACCTATGCATGTGCTTTTTCCTTTCTCCCACAAACTTACACTTGATTGACATTGAAAAGATATAATATTAAATTAGGATGGACTTATTATTTTTATATGCACAAAGTGTGGCAGCCTTTGCCTATGTCTAACGTATTGGAAACATAGTTAATAGGAGAAAGAGCCCTGGACCAGAAGCCAGAACACCCAGTTCCGGCCCTTGCTCTACGCATCTCAGAGTTATCAAGAGCAAGATGCTTAACCTCTTGATGCCTCAGTTTACTCATCTATAAAACCTGGCTAACAATATATGTCCTCATTCCCTCCAAAAGTTGTCATAAAAATTAAATGTAGTTGTACATTTTAAAGTCTGAAAAATGTAAAATGCCAACCAAATGCTAGGTACTGCAATATATGTTCTTCATACAATTTCCTGGGGAAAAAGAGTCCCAACTAACAAATGTATTTTATAAGCCCCTTTATTTCTAAAATTAAGTAGATAAATTATATCCCAGTTATTTTAGTTTGTTTTCTCTTTGTCATCACATGTGTAAAAAGTTGACCTGTTTTAACTGTAATTAAAGATATAAAAAGCTCAGGTTTTTGGCCACACCCTTTTTGAATGTAGTAAAATGCAGAGGCCACTCACACTATCAAACCAATTCTGTAGGTTGAAATAGTGGTCTACACTAATTAGGTGTGTCAATGTAGAGAAAGTCTGTATGCTCAGAAGCCTATCTATTCATGGAGTATTATCTATTTTACCTACAAACAGGAATTTCCCCACAATGTACTGTCATCACAGAGCAATTAAGTATATGGTTTGCATACCTCTCAATGTTAAATATTTTGCCTGGCTCACAAGGTCATATATCATGCATTTGTTTCTATTTCTGGCTAGAAGAGATGAATATAATAATTATATTCAATAAGACTGGAATGTAATCCCACCTACAGTAATTTTTTTTTCAAAACACATACATATATATGTATTTTCAGGAGAGTTATTTTATTAAAATAACAAAATTTAGAAATCAGTAATTTTTTTCTTTTTTGAGACAGAGTCTCGCTCTATCGCCCAGACTGGAGTGCAGTGGCACAATCTCAGCTCACTGCAACCTTCACCTCCGGTTCAAGCAATTCTCCTGCCTCAGCCTCCTGAGTAGCTGGGATTACAGGTGCACACCACAACGCCCAGCTAATTTTTTTGTATTTTTAGTAAAGATGGGGTTTCACCATGCTGGTCAGGCTGGTCTCGAACTCCTGACCTCGTGATCTGCCCACCTTGACCTCCCAAAGTGCTGGGATTACAAGCATGAGCCAGATAATTTATTTTTAAATATCAAATTTATAGCCAGAAATTTGGGTTTTGGTTTGCTATGCTTACTTGTCCTGAATTATAGTAGAAGCAAAATAAAATGTTAGCATGTTTTAACCTATTTATTTGTTCTCTCAAAATAACATATTTTGAAGAACATCTATCACCCTGCTAACGAATGCTTAATTATTCATTAATAAAAATTCTTTATAACTTGAACTATGTTGAATAATTATTCAGACTACAAAACTCCACCAAATATTCTCATTAATGTAACTCATGTTTTGGATGTAATAAAAATAGTGAATTCTATAATTATCCCAGGTGCTGTTAACATTTGCTGAACATGCAGAGCAAGGGGACTACAGACTTCTGCCAACACAAAGATAAGAGAAATTTGCTTTAGCAAATTTGCCTTCTATTTCTTTATTCAACCTGATTGAGTATGGTAGCAAGACAAAGACTTTTTTCCTGTTTCTGGTGATTTAATTGCATTGTTAATGTTTCAGAACCATATGGAACAATTTCCCTTTAAATTAATATAAATGAGAAAATGCCCTACGGTCTCTTTGTATCTTTTGTTGTTTCTCCTTTAGAGCCCAATGTTTCATGGCAGTCGAGTTTCTGGAATTATAAAAAGTATAAAATTATTTTAAAAACAGTAAAAAAGATTGTGTATACAAAAATAATTCTTCTAAACCCATTAAAAATAGAATTACCTTTTTCTCAGAACTAATAAGCAAATAAAACTAGCTGAGATTACAATCACTTGATGTAAAAATTCTAATCTTACACGATTCGAAGACAAATATTTTTCCCTAAGTCATAACAATAAGCATATCCAAATGTTCTTTCCAGCAGAGAAGAGTGAAATAAAGCTATACTCTATAAACTTCAGTGCATGATGTGTCAACTCAAGGATTAGTGTGTATTTCAGAAAATAATATTGAAATTCTTGTTTTTATTACTTAGAAAAATTCACTTCTGTAAGTCAAATTTATTCATATCTTTTTGTTTATTAAACGCTAAAAGACTTCACATTAACATCATCACAAATATTTAGCCAAGAATGCCAGCTGTTGATTATGGGCCTATGACAGAGGACTGGGCATATTTCCAATCAGATGCTTCTACTGTAACCCAAACAGAGCATTTTAAAATACAGTGCTTCTCTGCTAACGGATGTTAAATTTTCAAATGAGCATTTTTGGGAGAATGCATCTAGGTATTGACCCAAAACCACCAGACATGGGCATTGACATACGGCTGAAAGGCAAGGACATCTCCTGATGATACGGCACTGCCAAAAGCCAGAGAAGATTGGAGTCGCACACATACAGACTCCCATGTATTCATGTCCAGAACAGTGATAGCTCATATTTCTGAGTATTTGCCCTGTCTAGCTAAGTAATTTATATTGACTAGCTCATTTAATCCTTCGAAGCAGGAACTATTCTTCTCACCATTTTAGAGATGAAAAAACTGATGGCACAGAGATGTCACATTATTTGTCCAAGTTCCCAAAGCCATTTTAACTTCTAAGCCCACACTTTAAATCACTATGCTATGCAGTGCTATCTCACACACACTGGAATTCAGACACAGGGAAAAAAAGAGTCCAATGAGACAATTGCAGCATCAGATTAGGCATATGGTACTTCGGGAGTGCCTTGTCTAGCATGAAGTCAGAAAACAAGTTGAGTGGCCTTTATCGCTCTGAGTCTTCTGTCTTGTTTAAGCATCACTGTGCCCAGAGTTGGCATTTATCATGTGGCTACATTTAACTAAATAAAAATATCATCCTTTTTCAACATACGAAAATCTCCAAACTTCAAAGTTGACTCCAAGATGTGCTTGTTTTTAAAAATTGGCCCTCAAGTATTTAGGGATAAAGGCTCTTTATGTTGGCAACTTATTCTCAAACAAGTTAGAAAAATCACTCATACACACATACACACACACATACACAGACAAAGAAAATCTGATAAAATATTAATTTGGGAATCTAAATGAAAGTATAGGAGAATCCTTTGTGTTGTATTTGTACTTTTTCTGTAAGTCTAAAATTAAAAGCTGCCTGGAGATTCAAATAGTCAAAAAAAATTTATTGAGGAACAGCAATAGGAAAATTAAGGATACAAATATATCCAGATTGACATGTCCAAAATAAAACATTATTCATTTTTTCCTGCATATGTAGAAGACTGCTTAACACCCCCTATCTTTTTTGCAATATAGACTAGAGGAGAAATTAGGACCTAGATTATATTTTCCTTTCTAAGGCCTCTATTTCAGTTCTAGCTTTCTATTTGTGAGTTTTTTTCCCCTTCTAGGTCACCCAATCACCTTTCTACAAGACTGAGTTGCATTTGAAAGTTTTAACAGGTAAACAAATTAGAATGCAATAAAATAGCCCTAATATCCACAAAAGAAATATAATACATTCACCTTCCTACATTGAGGCTAAAATTGAATTTCAAGGCATTAGGTGAATTAGTGTACAGCCAAAACTATCCTAGAATAACCTTTACATAGCCCATCAAGTAGGGGATCATTGTTTTGTATAGTAATGATTATGCCCAGTAAATTTTGACAACCGCTGACCTGAACAAAAGGAACAAAATAAAAACTTACATGCAAATGTCTAAGCATTCAAATAATTTTGCTTTTAAGATAATTATCAAATCCTGAGCAGTATAAGGTGAGGAATAGGGGGGCAGTGAGAAGAAAATGTTAAGTAATTTTGCTTGATGTAAAGTTTATTCCATTTGGCTTAATGTTAAGTCTCTACAAACATAATATATGTAAGTAGATTTGTTTGTCAGGGTTAAATAAGAGTACAGAGATAAATTCTGCTTCCAGCCATGAGGAAGGAACTCATATCACAGTAGGCCTCTGTCACAAGCAATTGTAAAAGTGGACAAAATGTGTGAGATCACTGCTTTTAGACATTGAACAAAAGGCACCATGTGACTATGATCCCTGAAAGAAGGGCAAAAACATGAGATAAGTCCTGTAATTGTACCAACGTTCTGCCTGTTGTCACTTCCTAGGCTGTGGTTCAAAGATGGTGCCCAAACCAACACAGCCGTGCCCCAGAACAGAGGAGACAGAGATTAGAATTCAGGGCCAGCGAGGTGACTGGAATATGTATGGCAGGATCAAGAGGGAAGTGAGCTGAGCAGAGGAGGAGTTCCAAAAATCTGCACAGAGGTCCCCTTGAGTCTTTGAATAGCAAGCTGTTTATATTCGGATTGAAACTCTCTGAGGCAGGACAAAGTATAACTATCAGGAAGAGAACAAACACAGAAGAACTCTGTAGCTCTCAGAGCTAGACAGAGTGTGGAGATATTTGCATTCTGACTTGCCAAAGTGAAAGCACCTTACTAAACACTGTGGGTACAATATTGCTATAGTTTGGAGCTTTGTCCCCTCCAAACCTCATGTTAAAATTTGATCCTCAATGTTGGAGGTGGGGCCTAATGGGAAGTGTTTGGGTCATGGGGGCTGATCTCCACTAAATAGATTAATGCCTTCCCTGGGGGCAAGGTGAGTGAGTTCTCATTCTATTAGTTCCCGTGAGAGCTACTTATTAAAAAGAGCCTGGCACCTCCCTCCTGTCTCTCTGTCTCTCCCTCTCTTGCTTCCTCTCTTACCATGTGATCTCTGCTCATGCCAGCTCCCCTTCACCTTCTGCCATTAATGGAAGCAGCCTGAGACTTTCATCAGATACTAAATCTTCCAGTCAGCTGAATTATGATCCAAATAAACCTTTTTTCTTTACAAATTACCTAGTCCCTAGTATTCCTTTATGACAATACAAATGGACTAAGACAAGTAGAAACTCCACACAGGCCATACCTTAGAAGTAGGGCTAATCTAGTCCTACAAGAAAGGTTATTCTTGACCTACCTTAACAACAAGACTTGAAAGTATCGAGCTCATCTACAGGTAAATTAACTGCCTATGGGAAAAAAACTTAACACTCTTATTAAGGAAGATGATAAAAATCCAGTCAACAATGAAGTATCCATAATGTTCAATGTATAATTTTAAAAAATGACTAGTCATGCAAAGAAGCAGGAAAACATGATCCATTGCCGGAATAATAGTCACTCAATAAGAACAGACCCAGAAATGACACAGATAATGAAATTAATAGACTTGTCTTTAAAATAACTACTATAAAAATATTCAGGAATTTAAAGAGAGAAGACAAAGAATGAAAAATAGAAAATCTCAAGTGGAAAACAAATTACAATAAGAAATACTAGAGATAGCCAAAAATTTAAAATTCACCAAATAAGCTTATCAGCAGATTAAATACTGCAGAAAAAACTATCAGTAAACTTGAAAATAGAGCAATTTGGAAATTACCCAAACTGAAGCACCGAAAGAAAAAAATAGCTGAAAAATAGTAATGGATTCTCAGTAACTTATGGTAGAATTCCAAGCAGATTTAAGAAGTTAAACAATGCCTAAGCAGGAATAACACAAAGAAGACCATATTAATATTAACCCTATTAATTAGGGTTCCATCAGGTAAGTGGAACGACTATAAGTGATGTACAGTCAGGGATTTATTTTGAGGATTAGACCTTAGGCAATTGTAGAAGCTTTTTCAGTGGTCTATACAAGGCTATCAACTCTGTGCTAACATTAGGCTTGAAGTCAGCAAGGAAATATAGACATTAATTAAAGGGGATCCAAGAGTGAACCCTGAGGGAACTTGTGGGGGAAAAATGAAATCTATAAGGCAAAAACTAGAACCCACAAGAACAAATAGGAACATGTGTTTGTCCCACTCCCTCCAATCTTGATAATGTAAGTGAACTGAAAACAAAGCTGGCACTCTTCCCTGTGAAGCTATATATGACTTGGCCTGGGATTCAAAGATCTAACAAAGTATTTCTGGTAAGAAAAACTGTAAGCCCAGGTTTTGCTCCCCATTACCAGGGAGGTAAACCAGTAGATCAGTAACAGTATGCATGAGGTGCAACAGTACCTGGCTCCATGCCAACCTCCGCAGTGTTAAAGACCAGGTGTTACTTCACTTCTACCTTCCCAATCTCACACAAGTTTCTGTTGTGACCCATCATAAACTAGAATGATACAGTGAAAGGATTCCTGAGAAACATTCCAGTTTAGCTAAACTGAACAGTTGCCACAGTCCACCCCCTTACAACTTGGCACTCCCATATACACCTTTCAACAATACTTAACTTCTAAATGAAGACAATAGTAAAATTATCTTTTTGCATAGCACAATACTGATATATACTAAAATACTGATATATAACTAAAAACATGCTAAAACTCTCTGAAAAGATGATACAAAATCCCTTTATTCAATTTTGGTTAATGTTTATTTTTCTTCTAATTGAATCACACTCCCCCTAAGATATACTATAACTTAAATACTGAAATATAAGCTCAGTTACTGTTAATACTTCCTATGTTGTATGTCAGGGAGATGGAGAGAGGGAAAAGATAGTTGGATGGAGAAAAAAATGTATAAATATCTTCATATAAAAATAAGAAAGAAATTCTCAAATATTATGGTGTTCATTTCTGCAGCTGGTGAAATGATTTCAGTTAATATTTGTTACTTCAGTCTTCTGCTACCCACTCCTATTCCCTTTGTCTTCAGTAAGCACTTTGCCTGGTCATAATTCTTTACCTAATGGGGTAAAACAAACCTTCATCCCTGAAGTGAGATAAACTGCTAATGGCCCAGCCATTTGCAGTTTTGCTGTAGTTTTTCTTTGACTCTTATCACAGAGCATGGAAGTATTAAGATGTGTCCCAAGATATTTTGTGAATTGCAAACACATTCCTCCATACCACAATAGTGCAGTCAAAACTTAATTTCCTCTTGATGGTCAAAATCAGTCATTGCAGTCAGTATAACCACCATCCCCCCTTCTCTGCCCATTGATTTACCACCATGAGAATCCCTAAGTGGTCAGATGACGGCGTCAAATTTTCATGTAATAGATCCAGTGCTATGTCCCCTGGTGGAAGCATTCCTCTCTTGAGAACTAAGACCTCTAGATAAGATAAGCCAAGGTTGCATAGATGAGAAGCAATAATTTTGTTAGTGATGGATTAGGGGTAAGCAAGGAGATAAGCCATTCACTTTCATTTCCACTTCTTGATTCCCAGATCTGTGTAATGAGAGAAAAACACCACAAATTGGACACAGATTCAGAGCATATGCTCTATTTTGGATGACATTACTCAAGCCCTACAAAGTGTTGCCATGCATCTGGCACCATAATTTAGTCTTCAAAAGGCCATTCTATCAGGCCAGCTGCTTCAGAGTGATGGAGAACATAATAATACAAGTGAAGTCCATGTTCACAGGGCCATTGCTGCATTTTGTTAGCTGTAGAATGAGTTTCTTGGTTAGAAACAATGCTGTGTGGAATACCATGTTGGTGAATAGGGCATTTTGTAAATCCACAGAGGGTGATTTTGGCAGAAGCATTGTAGGCAGAAAAGGCAAATGTATATCTAGAATGAGTTTCTATTGCAATGAGAACGAAGCATTCCCTCTTTTATGTTAGAAATAATTAACTTACTTGCTACCAAGTCACAAGCTGATCCTCCTGGGGGCTCAGTATCCATCTCAGGCAGCAGGTTGGGCACTCAGCAGTGGCAGTTGTCAGATCAGCCTTGATGAGTGGAAGTGAACATTGCTTAGCCCATGCATAGCTTCCTTCCCTGGTGCCCATGACCACTTTGTTTATGAGCCAATCAGACAAAGATAGATGTAGCTGCAGAAACAAGTTCATTTATGTCCCTAGAATGGACCACTGTGCCCACTTATTCATCTGAAGTGGCTCTTTGGTGAGCCTTGATATGGGACACAAATATCTTCATGATCTATGCCCAATGTGATCTATGCCAAGATTCGCATACATCTTTCCAGACCTCATTATCACCAAGTAACCAGTCATGTTCCTTTTAATTGAGAATCATTCAGCCAAACTCTTAGCCACACCATTTAAACTAGTGGATATCTGACCATTCTCTTCCTCCAGATAAAACTTTACCCAAGGATTACAACAGGCAAAAATATCTTTTTTGTGTTTTAATCAGTGCTATAAAACCAGGAAATAAAATAAATTAAAAGCATAAATGTTGGAAAGAAAAAAGTATACTGTCTTTATTCAAATATAACATGGTTGTGTATGGTAAAAACTATAAATATCTAAAAAATATACTACTAGAGCTCATACATGATTTTAACAATGCCACAGATATAGGTTAAGATTAAAATAATTATTGTATTTCTATACACTAGCAAAGAATGGGAAAACTACATAAAAAATCCAATACAATTTAAAATAGTACCAATGGACACAAAATACTTGGAAAACTTAAATAAAATATGTCTAAGATCTGTATGCTGAGAATAAAAAACATTGCTGGAAGAAATTAAAGAATATTTAAATAAATAGAAATATATACCATTTTCATGGATTTGAAGACCCAATATTTTTAAGATGCATTTTTTTTTCTAAATTGATCTGTAGAGTCAAAGCATTCCCAAACAAAATCTTAGGTGTTTTTTTATTTTGGTAGAAATTGACAAGATGATTCTAACATATATATGAAAAGACCAAGGCTGGGCACAGTGGCTCATGCCAGTATTTCCAGCACTTTGGGAGGCTGAGGCAGGTGGATCACCTGAGGTCAGGAGTTCAAGACTAGCCTGGCCAACATGGCAAAACCCCAACTCTACTAAAAATCCAAAATAAATTAGCTGGGTGTGGTAGCACGTGCCTGTAATCCCAGCTACTCGGGAGGCTGAGGCAAGAGAATCACTTGAACCTTGGAGGCGGAGGTTGCAGCGAGCCAAGATCGTGCCACTGCGCTCCAGCCTGGGTAACAGAGTGAGACTCTGTCTCAAAAAGAGAAAGAAAAGAAAAGACCAACTACTCAGAATAGCCAAAATTATCCTGAAATAGAAAAATACTTTGTAGTACTTATATCACTTGATTTCAAAACTTATTATAATCAAGATGGCATGATATGATGTAAAGATAGATTAATAGTTTAACAAAAGCAAATAGTGAGTCCAGAAACCGAACCATATTTACCCAGTCACTTGATCATTTTTTAAATGAGTCATCAACATAAGTTAATGGGGGAAGAAAAGTCTTTTTGACAAAAGGTTCTGTAAAAAATGACTACTTATAAGAAAAAAGTTGCGCCTCAAACTCTGCACCATTCATAAAAATTAATTCAAGAAAGATCATAGTCCTAAATGTAAAAGATAAAATTCTAAAACTTCTTGAAGAAAACATAGAGGATTATTTTTGCAACCCTGTGAGAGACAATCCAACGAGGCCCTGAACTGTGGGTTTCCATGTCTCCTTTTGCATTGCCCAATTTTAGCAAAAATTCTGTCAAATTTGTTTAACCAGAATCTCTCACCCTCCATATCTGATCATTGTCAATATTTGACCAAACTCCTTAGCTCCCACCACCTCCCAGGTGATATCTGATTACTCTGGCCTGACTTCAGCAAGAATCTTGTTAAGCTGATTTAACCAGAATCCCTTCTTACTCCTCATGTTTCCTCTTAGTAATTTTCCATCCACTGCCCCCACCTTGCTTCTTGTCTATAAATGCTCACTTGTCTTTCCTGGACTTTCAGAGGCTGGAAGTCCAAGATCAAGTTGTGAACGGGGTTGGTTTGGGGGCTGGACATGGAGAATGTGCAAGTACAAGTGGTCTCTGATGTCCCTTTTTATAAGGACACTAATCCTGTTTGATGAGAGCCTCTCACCATTACGACCTCACTTAACCTTAATTTCTTCCTTAGAGGTCTCATCTCCAAACAACCACACAGGGGATTAGGGCTTCAACATATGAATTTTGGGGAAATACAAACATTTTGTCCATAGCAGTCATAAAAATGTCAGTTTGGATTAACTCTAAAATAAATAATGCATTGCTTTACTTAATGAGAATGAACCAATCTCTGATTCTCAAAGCTTGGGTTCTCATCAGCAAGCTAGGCCATTGAGTCAAATAGAAATAATTACACGTTCAAGATGTTATCTAAATATGATACAAATTGAATATTAGCATAACCTACTGACAGAAGCTTGCCTTGTTAACAGTACTTACTTACAAAAAAAAAATTGAGTGTCTTTTGTGCAATACCCAATATATTAGGAACTGTTATTAAATGAGGTATAATGACGTGATAAAAACAAGCCATATGGTTATAGACATACTTCACTAGCTGCTCTGCAGGATGAACATGAACAGTAGCATTGTATAAACAATTCAGCATTGCCAAAATGAAGTAGCGATTTGAAGTGATTGTATGGATATATCAAAATAAAACTTGCTAAATGGAGTAAGACAGGTTTTAGCATGAATTAACGACATAATTATTTCAGCTTATAATTTAGCTACCAAGTCCTGGCATAGGTGTAATAGGATAGGGTACTGAGGAAGCACAAGCCTCTAAAAGTGAGAACTCAGATGTTCAAACACAGAAACCCAACAAGCCTGAAAAATATTGCCCTATGAGAAATTAGAACTCCAAAGAGTTGCTTTCCAAAGTTAAAATTTCTGTGGTGCATTTTGATTCTCATGAAAATGATAACTTCTTAGAATGGATACCAAAAAATAGCAACTCGGCACAGCTGGATGGCTGCCTGGTCTTTAGTGCAAGAGTCCTGATGTTTTTCAAACAAGAGGCCAGTTGTCATTGAGTTTCAGAGAGAAGGAATTATTTAGTGCAGGTATACTCCTTACCCATTTGTGTATATACACATTTTATATATAGCTCTGTTCTATAACTGAGAGCTTATGACGTAGAGTCATAAGTCTCCTGAAGAAGGAGGAAGAAGAAATGATAAAAGGGAAGCCAAGGAAAGCCCTGCCTGACAAATAGAACACCTGTAAGGGCAGCATTCCATGGGATCTAACAGTATGCACTGGCACAGGCCCAATTAGCTAGGCAAATGATTTAGGTATTAAAGGGACATAAGTCATGAGAACAGAGTGTTGGTCAAAGTCAAGTTTAAAAAGTGAGACTTTCCTTCACTAATGAAATATTTCCTAATAAATTTCCTAATAAAATATGTCCTAATAAAAAAGGTAAAGGGTATTAAGAATCTTTGTATTTATTTATTTATGTATTAGAGACAGGGTCTCACTCTGTCACCTAGGCTGCAGTGTAGTGGTGCAATCACAGCTCACTGCAGCCTCAAACTCCTGGGCTCAAGCAATCTTCCTGCCTCAGTCTCCCAAGTAGCTAGGATTACAGGTGCACATTAGCACTCCTAGTTAATTATTATTATTATTATTATTTTTGCAAATACAGGGTCTGCTTATGTTGCCCAGGCTGGTCTTAAACTCCTGGCCTCAAGCGAGCCTCCTGCCTTGGCCTTCCAAAGCACTGGAATTACAGCGATAAGTCACTACACCCAGTCAAGAATCTTTTCAAACTGATACCCGTTACAAGGAATTTTAACCTCTGGACTGCCAGTCTGATAAAACTTCTGTAACAGCGCTAGCATGTGATTTTTTGTTTGTTTTTTAAACAGAGCTTTAGTTAGGTAGATCCGAAGGAATGAGATCTGTAGAAAAGCCATTTTATCCAGCACTCAAATAACAGTTCTTGAAGGAAAGAATGAAGTTCTAACCTATAATTATTAGCCAAAATGTCATTATACATTTAAAAAATCCCATCTTTCCAGACAAAATAGTTAGAAAAAAAGAAATGAATCCAATAAAGGATTGTCTCTAAAAAATTCATCGGTACTGCTAGCATGATTTTTAACATAATTCATTTAAGATTTTATAATAGGTAACCTGGACATAGGAATGCTGCCATGTTTATAGGTCGCTCAATAGGAAAGATGAAACTCATCAACCAAGGCAGACATATTGCAGCCACCTAACCTTGTCTGCCACATAATAGTTTCCCTATAAAGATTTGTTGATGCATTGACTGCTTGGTTTAAAGGCCCTAATAGTACAGCATTAATTTCTTATGAGGTGCTTTCTAATAGCTTGCATTTAACTTCTAAATGTAACCTTTGCTATATTATGGGACTGACTCTTTCTTTTATTGCATTAAAACTAACAGATGCATATTGAGTAATTAGCTTTGCCTTTCTTTCTATACTTTCTCTTAAATCTTTATAAGGGATAGCATGGGAACTATATTTTTATCTCCAAGTTTGCCTCCAAGTCCAACTGTGTAGTGAAAGGGCAGCAGGAAACTTCATGATGTATGCCTTCAGCTCAGAGTCAAAACCCGCATTCAGAACTTTGCTGGGGATGAGAGAAAGGTCGAACCTGTGGGTTAAAAGAGAAAGAGAGAGAGATAAGAAATTTACAGATTTTTATGAAGAAAGCTACAATAATTGTGCTCTGGACACAGACAGACTTGGGTTAGGGTCCTGGCTGTACCACTTAACCTACATAGGCTTAGTTTCTATATTAATAAAGCAGGGCTGATGGTGAATATAAAGATTTTAAAGGCTCTAGAATATAGCAGGGACTCAAAAAATGTTACAATTATTATTCCAAAGAACATTTGGTGACATAAAAACATGAGGATAGATATCATCCAGGAAATATGGAAGATTCTGGGTAGGTGATAGTCAGTCCAAACACCATTCAGAAAGCCAATGCATGAGCAAATTGTTTTGGAGCCACGAAAAGCTAGGAATTAATGACTCTTAGGCTTCAAGGAAATAGTGGGGAGCTGATCTCCCACAGGTGTGGGAACCTATCCAAACTCTCTGTTTTCCTCCGTGTCCTCTGGCTGATGCCCAAATCCAACTTGGATGACTTGTCACACCTGTGACACTAGCACCCACCCAACTCTGATGCTCACCAGTTTAGCAAGGCCCTCTGCCATATTCAGGCACCTAAACTCCAGACCCTTTGGGACACACTGACTTACACTTTGGGGCACTTTGTCCCACTGGAAGAATATGGGAGTAGGGAGAATAGAGAACAATGGTAAGAGAAGCATACTCTCCCAGCCTCATCATCTCCGGCTTTCTCTGTCACTGAACCCTTTCCCCATAGACTCTCCAGGTCTCATGAGCTTGACTAGGCGACTCATGAAAAATTCTCATTACTGAAGCCTGAGATTTCTCCCTTGCCTGCCAGTCATCCTCTGTCTCTCCAGAGTCAGAACATTTGCAATTTCCTTCTCAATGATTATTTTAACAAGTGAATTAAGTTTGTTGCCCACTCTGTAGATTTAGGAAGGACCCTTATCTATGAGTGATTTTGGTCTCACATCCCAAAAGTCCACATTTCCACCTCAGCAGACTCATATCATGTTTGTTCCACGGTTCAGAATATCTGAACTTTTAGTTTAGAACTGGCTGGTGGGGACCTGGAGGCAGCCTGCTCTGGAGTCTGCATCCTTATTCCCATTCTAGTCCACTTCCCTCTAACTAGAGTGGATGGGGAGGGGAGAGGAATGGAACAAAAAAGGTAGGTTAAAGTTGGATCGAATAGAATCTTGAAAGCTATTGTTCCACGGTTCAGAATATCTGAACTTTTAGTTTAGAACTGGCTGGTGGGGACCATGCAGGCAGCCTGCTCTGGAGTCTGCGTCCTTATTCCCATTCTAGTCCACTTCCCTCTAACTAGAGTGGATGGGGAGGGGAGAGGAATGGAACAAAAAAGGTAGGTTAAATTTGGATTGAATAGAATCTTGAAAGCTAAACCAAAGAATTAGAATCTTACTATGTAGGCAGTCGGAATTCAGAGAGATTAAACAAAGTGGTTTTTGAGGAACAGTAATTGGTTGGCAGAACACAGGATTGAATAGAATAAGGAAGATATTAAAAGATTAAGAGACTGTTTAGAAGGTATTACATTAATCTAGGTTTAACAAGATGAAAACTCAGCCTAGGAGGTAACATTGGGAACTAAAAAGAAGTGATGGGCATGAGCCAATTAACATCAGCATGACCTGGTGGCTGATTGGATTGGAGAGTAAAAGCAATAAGTCTGGTTTTAAGAGTAGATGATGAGGAGATCTAATTACATACACACACCCATAACTAAGGAGTTGTATTTGATAAATTATTTAATCTGAACCTAAATTTTTATTCCTTAATTTAAACCTCCTCTCTTTATTTTCAGCTTAAACATTGCTGTTTAAATCCTCCTTAACACTTGACACTTAAGACTAAATGATCCTGACATTGTTTTTTCTCGTTCCTCCATTTCTTAAATACATATTTATATATATATATGCTAATTAATGGGCAGAGTTGGTATGCATGTACTCTCTACTATATCTCTATAGGTGAAAGCAAAAAAGGGATTCTGGAGATAAAAATAAGAATGATAGCTCTCCTTTATTGAACATTTATTATGTACCTACTTCTGTGCTGAGCTGCTCATATGTATTATCTATTGAATGCCCATAACAACCCTAAGAAATAGGTACCATTATTGTCTTCATTTGCCCAGGAGGAGGCTGAGGCTTGGAGGAGTATAAGAACTTGCTGACAGTCATAACATCTGAAGGGGATTAGAATATGTCACACCAAAATATGCCACTTTGGCATAATAATTATTTTAAGTTGAAGGCAATTGAGAAAAAGCAGAAACAAGAAGAGCTCTTTTCCCTTCCACTATCTGTCTAAACATAGGGCATAAAGCTTTCTTGTGAAAGTATTTCCCAACCTTCCATATCAGGAAAGGGAGAACAAACTGTACCACTGGAAATGGAGACAGCACTTAAATAACTTTGTATAGACAAACCTTACTACATAACCTTTATGTACCAGTTAGTTTCCCCCATGTATTTACCTTCCCACAATTTGCCATTCCTAGAAAGCCAAACCCCTTTCTTTTGTGTAGTCACTTCTCCATAATTTATCACTCTTTGTTAAAATGGTATATAAGGCCAAGTCTAGTCACTTCTTTGGGCTGTTTCCTTCTGTTTCTTTAAAGCCCATGTACATGTACAAAGATTAACATCCAGTAAATTTTGTGTGCTTTTCTTCTGTTAATCTGTCTTCGATTAGTTTAATTCACAGGCCCCAACTACAGAAGAGAAGAGGGAAAAGTTTTTCTTCTCTGCAAGCCAACAGTCACAAGGCTAATATTTACTCCCCTGATTCTCTCCTCCAGAGCCCACACCCTTCATCACTACTGATAAAGGTATGATAATGAATTCTAAATTCCTTTCTTAAAATCTGCTAATTGGGTAAAGAAGTAAAGCAAAGTTTGATATTCTCCTTCATATAATGGCTTATTTATAGCTATAACTTACTTGTCAAATACAAATGCTATTGTGGTACTATTTATGTGACATGTGATCCAAAGACTGTTACCACACACTACACTAAAACATGGATATGACATATTTCCTGTGAAGGAGAATTTGGTGTCATTTAGAAAATCTTGAATCCTATTCAATAACTTAATTTTTTATCCAGGATATAAACATATAATTGTTTCAAGGTATAAACTCCTGTACAGAATGTTAGTGTATTATGGCACACCCCATAAAGAGACTGTAAAAAAAATTATAGTTTTATGCTCAATTAAAGAGAGGGAAATTTTTAAAAAGGGCCTATGTCAATCAGAAAGAAGTGTACCTAGAGCTCATTAATTAAAGACAGTAATTGATACGCTTGCTTCAGGTGAGTGTTTTTCATATTATCATTAATCAACTCTTCATTTGAAAAACACACACAAGGGAATTGCTCAAAGAGTAGGTATCACATTTAATTTTTTCCACTATGTTTTTCCTAGTTGCAAATATGTTTTTCAAATCTGGCATTCATGGTTGCTACTGCATTGGAATAATGGTAACAACAGGCTGATGAGAATCTTAAGTGGCACTTACTCAGTGGAGTAATTGGAAGCTGCAATGGTTATACAAATAAATGCCCCTCAGAGGGAAGAATGAGAGATTTGCCTTGAAACTGCAGCTATAAAAAATTAGTGCTGGTAAGTGAAGAAACAGAAACTAAGTGATAGAGAATGGGAACTAAGGTAGAAATAACTAACGAAGATCACTGTGCAGAGCTGTAATGGTGTTCAGAGTAGACGTGCAAGTCCATATGTATGTAGCAAATACAAATCTCAACCCACAAAATAAAGTGAAGATGAATATATTTTAATTTTGTTAATAAAGTTATTTTAATTTCTGTTATAAGCTCTCTTCCACCAAGACAGAAGCATGGTCACATGCCTGGGTAAAAAGAATATCCCAGATACCCATGTCTAGACAGCATGCAGGGGTGACAGGCTTATTAACTTCACACTCACTGGGCCATCAGTACTTTACTTATAACCTCATTCATGGTTTTGAAGTTTTTAAAAAATGTTCCCACTTTGTTATTTGTTACTCCTCTCTTATAAATGATTTTCAGATAAGCAGAAACACATTAAAGGAAAAGTTTATTTGATTCATTTGCAAGGCAGAGTCCATGGATTTCTTTTGGCTATCCCTTTTTGCACTTTCAATGGAACAAACAGTGCAATTTTTATCCCTTCTGTTTTTAGAGCAGCAGCTGTAAAAGTAATTAATGGCTAAAGAGACTCTAGCACATCCTACTGAAAGGCCATTCTGGGTTCAGCAGGAGCTCTGGACCCCATGCTCCTGCCTCTGCACGTTCACAGACTTGCAGAGAGCACTCTGATGAATGCTGAAGGACCCTCCTCCCAAATTTGGGATCTCCGCAGCACCCTGATCCATTTTGACCACTGCCACTCATAAAGAAAACTGGTGTCAACAGGTGTTTTCATACTATTTCCAATGATGACTTTGGTGCATATCCAGTATTTTTTTTTTTTTAATCTCTGGGAGTTGACAATGTTCTCATGAATTCTATTACAAAATGAGCATTTCCCCTAATATGTTTTCTCTTCCTTTCAACCTCCACTTTCTTCTTTTTGTCTCTACCTTCCTTAAAATAGCATTGTGCAAAAACATCCCTGCTGTTAAACAATAATCATGTATAATGAGGAAGCATTCTGTGTGTGCCCTCTGCAGAGTCAGAGGCCTGATGTGGGACTGAAAACACAAGCTGGCCTCCAGGCCTGGTGAGGGTCATGCTCCCTGTGACCTCGAGTCAATTGCTCGACACTTTGGATTCTCGGTTTTCTGATCTTTAAAATAAGGATGACAGCACCTACCTGGTCTACTTCACAGTGTCCTTGAGGGATCATGAAAGTGAGTGTATTTTGTAAACTGCAGTGTTCCATAGGGACATAAGGAAAGTTGGTCTTACTGATTTTGTTAGAATAAGACTCTTCAGAAACAGTGATGAGAGAGAGGAATCAGTCCGGGATCCCTCTTTTCCATCTCATTGACTCATCTGATAACACTAAGGCAGTGGCTTGACGCTGCATATTCCCTAGTGAACTGAGAGAACACACATTTGCCAAATATGGAGGAGAAGATGAGCTTTCTGAACGCCCTCCTATTGTCTGCGCTGGAGCTGAGCCAGGCCACATCTTCAGGATAATGATCTGAGGACGGTCAGGCTCAATTCATTTTGCCTGAGCTTTGCTGCTGCCCCTTCAAACTACTTAGGAAAGTGGTATTAGGTTGTGATGGCTGCTGCCCCACCCTTGGGAGAATGCCCAGGGGATGTGGACTGCCCTAGGCAGCCACAGGAAACTGGACCAGAAAGTGCAGAGTCACTGTGTGCCCAGGCGCCTGCAGGCAGATCTTTCTCTACCACACACATTTTTAGTGGGCCCTCTCACAAATGCCTGATATTTAACATTTGAGAAAGTCAGCAAAATGCGTTGTTAGTCTTTTATTCACCATTTTAAGAATATAACGTTTATCCAGTTGGTATTGGATAAAATCGGAAAAAAAATATGACTGCACTATAGACTCAGGGCCCCAAATTATTCTGATGATGGCCAAGTAAAAACATTAAAAGTTGAAAAATACAATAGCATCCAGGATATTACTGAAGATTAGTTTTAAGCTTAAGTTTTTTTCCCTTTCTTATCCAGATTTGAGTATGAGAAGATTTAAAGAATTCTATAAAAACTGTAAAAATGCATCTGCTAAATTAATAACAGTATTTATTTCACAAAAATGTCCTAAGTTTTGTAATGCCTCTAAAACAATTCTCAAACTTCTTGGTCTTGGTATCTTTTTAAAATTCATACATTATTTAGGACCCCAAAGGGCTTTTGTTCATGTAGATAATATCAATACGTATTTATTGTATTAAAAGTTAAACCTGAGAGTTTTTAAAAATTTATTTACTAATTCACTTAAAATTAACAAAAACAAACTCATAACTACCTGTTAACATCAGTGCAATGATGTCGTCATATTGATGTAGGATTTCGTGCTCCTTAGCTCAGCAAGGTCTGGGTTCTTGTCTCATGACCAGGAAGAAGTAGGCACCTGGGCACTCTGAGAGTGAGCAAGGCAGGAAATTTTATTGAGTGATGAAATAGCTTTTGAAGGAAGGGGATGGGAATGGTCCCCCTATCCAAAGGCAGGAGAGTTCTCAATATGGCTGAGCCCAGGTCTTTTTAAGGGCTCAGAATAGGGAGCGTGTGCTGACTGGTTTGTGAGTATGCAAAAAAGGTCAAAGCAAAGATGCCACTCAAAGGTGGGCACGACAGTGTAGGAAACCAATTAGGAAAGGGTAGCTATATGTAAAATGGGTGAAGGGTGGTGATCAATCAGAGGAAAGCACACCAAACAGGAAAGTGGATTCTCAGTCTGGTTCGAGGAGTTAACTTGTAGCTTGGCTTTCAGGCTTTAAACTGTTTTTGGCTTGGAGGTGGGATTTCGCTGGGGACCCACCCCTACCTGCTTAGGTATTTGGCTGCCTCCTGCTGCTCTCAATATTTCATATAGCTGTGGGAAAACTCTACTCATAAGGAAATGACAGTGAGAAGGGCAAATGACTTCTTGGTACTTGCTTGTCAAGAGCCTGTTCGACAATGTTTGCTCTAAAATATTTTGAGCTCCATGAAAAAAGTGTTAAATAAAATGAGGAACTACAATTTATTATCCTAGGATATTTAAAAGTCTGTTTCATTGATCTTAAAAAGTATATTTGCATTGTTAAAATTGTGGGCAATGAGTTTGAATCCTCATCCTGTCATGTACTGGTTGAATGACCTTGGACAAGCTATTTACGTTTTCTGGACTTCAGTGTCCTCATCTGTAAAATAAAAATGATAATTGTATACCTTCCCCTTGGGTGTGTTGTGATGAGCAAATTACTTAACACTTACGTATGTCATGGTTGTCCAGAGGAAAAAAAACATATCTATAAAATATTAGATATGTTCTATATACGTGTGTGTGCGACAGAGATACACACACACACAAACACACACAAACACACACACACAGAGATTTATTTTAAGGAATTGGTTCACATTATGGAGGCTGGCCAGTCCAAAATCTGCAGGGTGGACTGGTGCCTGGAGACCCAGGGAAAAGCCAGTGTGGCAGCTCAAGTCCAAAGGTCATTTGCTGGCAGACTTATCTCTTGCTCCAGGGAAGGTTAATCTTTTGTTCTGTAGAGGCCTTCAACTGATTGAATAATTATGGAGGGCAATTTATTTTGCTCACAGTCCACCAATTTAAATGTTAATCTCAAAAACACTCTCAAAGTAACAACCAGAATAATGTGATTACATATACGGGCACCATGATCCAGCCAAGTTGATATAAGACACTTTCGTTGACCAAAAAAGCCAAACTTTATAAAATATTTGAAGATATTTATTCTGAGCCAAATGTGAGGACCATGACCTGTGACACAGCCTCAGGAATTCCTGAGAATATGTGCCCAAGCTGGTTGGGTTACAGCTTGATTTTATACACTTTAGGGAGACAGAAACTACAGGCAAAGACATAATACATATAAGATTCACATTGGTTCGGCCTGGAAAGGCAGGACATCTTGGGGGCAGGGGAATGTGACTTCCAGGTTATAGGTAAATTCAAATATTTCCTGATTGGCAATTGGTTGAAAGAGTTAGGTTATCATCTAAAGCAAGCTTGTCCAACCTGCAGCCTGCAGGCCACATGCAGCCCAGGACAGCTTTTAATGCGGCCCAATACAAATTCATAAACTTAAAACATCATGAAATTTTTGGTAATTTTTTTTTTTTTTAAGCTCATCAGCTATTGTTGGTGTTAGTGTATTTTATGTGTGGCCCAAGACAATTCTTCCAGTGTGGCCCAGGGAAGCCAAATGATTGGACACTCCTAAGGAGTTAAAGTCAGCAGAAAGAAACGCTTGGGGTTAAGATAAGGGGGGCTATGGAAGTCAAGGTTCTTGTTATATAGATGAAGCCTCCAGGTAGCAAGCTTCAAAGACAGTGATCCTGGTAAATGTATCTTATCAGATCTTAAATTGTGCCGAACTCTTAACTAAATCACTCATGGATCAGGAAAAGACCTGGAAAGGGAAGGGGATTCTCTACAAAGTGTAAATTCTTCCCACAAGAGATAGCTTTGCAGGACCATTTCAAAACATGTCAAAGAAATATATTTTGGGGTAAAATACTTTGATTTCTTTCAGGGACTGCCATCTGTCATGTGATGCTATCCTAGAGTCAGGTTAGAAATTGTATCTTATTGCTACAAAGAGTCTGTTTTCTCAGTCTTAAGATCTCTGTTTTAATATTAATGTGAGTCGCTTGTGCCTGAATTCCAAAGGAAGGAGAGTATAACAAGGCACATTCAAACCTCCTTCCCATCATGGTCAGAACTAATTTTTTAGATTTCTTCGAAATCCCTTTGACTGAGAGGAGGGGGTCCATTCAGTTAGTAGGTTGCGGGGCTCAGAATTTTATTTTTGGTTTACACTTTGAATGGTGTCTGGCATATACAAACTCTAAACAAATGTTATATATTCTTAGTATTGTATTGAATATATTGTTTTTAGGTGTTGCATGAAAAATCCAGTAATATCCAAAGCAAATTTTTATTTTTATAGAGAAAAAAACCATAAAACCCAGGAAACAAGTAATAAAGGTTAACATGGCTTTTTATACTTAATAATACTTCATATTTTTGAATTAATACATAAGAAGATGCAGAAAAATCAGTGGGAAAAATATTTAACTGTTGATGAAAAGAGTTAAACTACAACATTTGAAGAGATTTATTCTGAGCCAAATATGAGTGACGATGGCCCATGACACAGCCCTCAGGAGGTCCTGAGAACATGCGTCCAAGGTGGCTAGGGTACAGCTTGGTTTTATATATTTTAGGAAGGCATGTGACACCAATCAAATACATTTAAGAAATACATTGGTTAGGTCCAGAAAGGTGGGACAACTCAAAGCGGGAGGCTTTCAGGCTACAGGTAAATTTAAACATTTTCTGGTTGACAATTGGTTGAGCTTGTCTAAGACTTGGGATGGATAGAAATGAATGTTCACATTAAAAATGAAGGATTGCAGAGACCGAGTTTTATTGTGCAGAGGAAGCTCTCAGATAGCAGACTTCAGAAAGAACAGGTTGTAAATTGTTTCTTACCAGACTTAAAAGGATGCCAGGCTCCTAGCTGATTATCTTCTGGATCTGGAAAGAAAGGAAGGAAAACAAAGGGGAAAAGGGATTCTCTATAGAATGTGAATTTTTCCCACAAGAGACTTTGCAGGGCAATTTCAAGGTATGGCAAGGAAATATATTTTGTGGTTAAATATTTTTTCCTTGTCTTATAATGTTATGCCAGAATCAGATTGAAAAGTAAGTCACAAAATATAGGGTCAAATAAAATCCATCTGATGAGAACTTATGGTTTGTAGGGCATGATTCCCTAGACCCCTTAGGTAGGAATTTGGGTAAGATAAAAAATCAGAGCTTAGTCCTCATAACCCAGAAACAGATCTTATCATATAGAGTGATATGATAAAAATTGGCATCACAATGTGAAAGGTGAGTTAATCATTCAGTAAACAGTGTTTAAAAAATTAATTACTTGTTTTAAAAAATTACTTTATATCATCACTTTAACCACAAAATAAATTCCAATTCTATTTAAGAGTGAAATGCTAAACATACACACACACACACACACCCACACACACACACAAATTACAGAAAATAATTTATAAATTCATCTATAGAAATCCATAGATAAATATTTAGCTTATCTTTGGGTAGGATTTTAACTCAGAAATCATTGGAAATATTACTAAAACATTAAAACACTGATTACATTAAAATTACCAATGTTAAAGGCAACAAATTGTGAAAGAACATCTACACAAATGTAACACATAATCGTTAGTATATGTAAAATATTTCAGGCTTACATAAATTGATAGGAGCAATATAAGACCCCACTGGGGGAAAAAATGGCAATGGTATCATCCTGGTCTGTCAGTTTCCTTTGAGTCACAAGGATAATAAGTACAGATTCTTTAAAGTAATGGAAATTTATGTAGGGTTCCTCAGAATTCAGAGTTAGAGAGAAAATCATCCCTTAAGTAACAGTCATCTGGGACCCCAATGTCACCTTAACTGGGATAAAGTGTTGGCTTCAAAGACAATTATGAGAACTGTCTTGTTTAGGACAATCTCTTGTTTGCCTTTCATTTGTACTTCATAAAAACCGAACATGATTAAATTGGTAACAATAGATGGATTGAAGAAATTGATTCATGGGAATACATTTTGGATTAGATTTGTCACACCCACAAATGAAAAATGGATGTTTTCTAGACTTTCACTTATTTTAATTGAGCACAATGGCTTGTTTAAAAATGTTTCAGCCTTAATCCTCCCTCTCCCTGCTTTTTGTGAGATTTTCTGGTCTCACCAACTACAGTTCTTTCCAGGTTTTGGGATGGAAAAAGCGTGGTACCTTTTCATCCCATCATAAGGGTCATAGCCAACACTCCTACAAGAAAAAACAGGTTAACATGAGAAAAGCATAACACATTTCTTTAATCAAAGTTTTATATAACATGGGAGGCTTCAGAAATGAAGACCTAAAGACCCAGGGAAAACTGTCTATTTTTTTGCTTAGGATCAATGAAGAATGGACAGCCGTGTAGAAATGTGATTGGACCAAAGGGTGTGATCTAATGGTGATAGGTTGCGGGGGAAACCCAGCAAGGCCTGACTGTTCCAATGCTTCTTGGCCTCTCTGTGGAGTATTTCTTTCTCCTGGGTTTGCAGCAGGACCTCTCTGGAATGAGGGTCTTATGACCTGCTTTCAAGCAAGGTAGGTCAGATGGCTTCCTTGTGGCCAGCTCCTACATAGGAAGTTTCGAGCAATATTTCTAGTTTCTATGACCCATCTTGGGAAAGAGGAATTCTAGTTTCTATGGCCTGCCTTGGGAAGCAGGAAAAAGAAAGGCAGGAGAGAGTCAGAGAGAGACTTTGCTTCTGAGACCCTTCCAATGTCCTTCGGTTTAAAGCACTCAGCATGCCAAAGTGCCATACTTTGGGGTATTGTTTTCTGAACCCCCAACACAGGACTGTGAGCTCATGGCTGGTAGGGACTCACTGTCTATGTCACTCTGTGCCTCACACAAGTGCATCACACCCCCATGCCTCAACACCACATGTAAAGACAACTGCCTTGAAGGATTAATTGGCACTTTAAAAAGGATGTTGGAAGAGAGAACCAAATTCCGGATGCTTTCTTTCCCCTGCTATTTCCACAAGAGGCACCATGCAGGTTGACTCTTAGCCCTGGTTGTCCCAAACCAGAATGAAAGGTCTGGCTTGAGTCATGGAGATTAGTTTAGGCTGCTGGGCAAAAGAACCAAACCCTGGTCCTGACTCTTGCATCGGAGCCTTCTGTGTGGTCTAGTGGAGAAAATACTTGCTGGGAGCCAGGAAATTGAGATCTGTTCCTTGTCCAGTCTTCAAAGCAGGTGGCAGGGCCAGCTTTGCCAGAGTCCAAGTGGGGCACTTATGTTTGCAGCCTTCAGATTTCCCTAAAAATAGCAAGACCCCTGCATCCATGAATCTTTTTGTTGGAGTCTCAGTCACTTGTAAGCTTCAACAATTAAATTTACCTCCCTGAACCTCAATGTTCTCATCTATAAAATGAAAGAACTGCCTACATCATGCCCCTTAAGAATATTAAATAACATTGCACTGCACACATAGAGCATGTGTTTGGTGTATGATAATCTCAAGAAATGAACTTCTCTCCCCCTTAAGCTTATGTCACCATCTTATTTCCTAACAGATCTATTTTTGATTAATTTTCAGAGAGGAAAGGATCATATACATTCAAATGGTGTTTTATTGGCTAATAAGGCAAACTAAATGTTCCCTCCCAAACGTATTGGTATTTTAATATGAAAAAAATGGGAAATTATGCTATCATGGTGATACCTGAGGTAGCGAGGAGAAGCCAAAGAGGACTATATCCAGAGATTCAGGAGAAATTATCCAGGAATTCTTTGCTTCACAACATTTTTGAATCAATCTTTTGATTTAAGCCTTCTGAAACTTAACCTGTCAATATTTTGAAAAGTGCGCTATCAAGACTGTTGTCAATCACACCCTAGTGTGGTTTAGCTTTCAGATCCCTTTTTGGAAGGGAAGTTTTATTTAATCCATGTGTTGAGAAGAGGAGGATGCAGTTCATATAACCTGATATTTAAAGAGTGAAGGGAGAAAGAAGATACAGTGAATATGAAACGAAACTTTCACATAATTCACACATGTACCCAGAGTTGCAAGGAGAAAACAAAAGTATTGGTATATAAGTACTTTTCTGTGAAATGATTTAAAATGTTTGTATATGGTATTTTTTGTTGTAGTTTCTGAGATGGAGTCTCGCTCTGTAGCTCAGGCTGCAGTGCCGTGCCACGGTATTTTAATTTATTATTCTTTATTTTGAATTTCTCTACTCAAAGGTATATTTTAAATACCCTTAATCATCATGATGATCCCACACTTCCTGCAAATTCCCATAGAAAGTCACACACCTTCCTCCTGTTGAACTATTGCTCCACAAATCATAGTATTTGCCTAGGATTTTGCTTTTTAAAGTTCCATTGCCGCATTTGTGGTAAATTCTATTGTGTATGGTAACACACGATAACAACAATGCATAGTGCCTAAAAGCTCTAATGACCAGCAATTCTGTGGTCAGTAAAAGGAAATTACATAACATTAGTAGCCAATATGCTGTTGAGGGAAAAGTCCTCACATTTCTCCTGACCATCCCTGCCCCTGTCACTTGCCACTAATAGTAGGTTTTGCAACTAGGTTTGGGGGTGAGTGGACACTGGAGTACTATTCTCTGTACCCCTAAACCATGCCCAACCCTTCTACTTGGTTATTTCAAATCAGTGGTGGGCAAGTTTTGTTGTATTTAACTCCTACACAACTTTACTCCGTCTGTTCTATCATAAACCATGTGTGCCTATCCAGCTAAGCATTTTCATTATTACTTTATTTACATAAAACCCTTTTAAAAGAATAATTTGACCTAAGATACAGGTCATCCTGGACTTTCCACCATGTGTATTCTGTTAGTGGTGGTTTGTCTTTTTGTTTTGGGGATATTTTGTTTTTTGTTTGCTTTGTTTTCAATTTTTTGAGTATTTACTATTTAAATAAAAAGCAATGGCAGCAATGGTTTCTATTTCCATGTCCCTTTGAGCTTTTTCCTTGACATCCACTTCTCTTACAAGGATTTGGCCTTCATGTCGAGTCTCTGCTGATCTTCACTGTGGAGGGCAGCTCCTCCCAGGAGAGGGTCCAGCCCCCCCATTGGCTGATGCCGGCCTCACATTTGTCCTGACCCTGTGTCTGGCTTGTGCTGCCAATGATTATGGCTCCTGCCGGCTGCTCGGTGGCCCATGAGATTGTGGAGCAGAAAGCAGAAAAGGAATTTTGGATTACAGGGGAAAATGATGCTTTAAAAAGGCAATAGTTTTCTGATGTCTATTTTTTTTTTTAATTCTAAGATAATTTCATACATTTCCTCTTCATTTCAACCAAGTACGCTTGGTTACACTTCCTAAGGAATTTTGTTCAACTAGATGGTATGTTTTGGTGAATTAATCCAAGAGGACACTACTGAAAAAGTATTATGTATATGCAGCTTTCTTCACAGAACATAAAACAGGATATATATTTGGGATGTTAACTTAAAAAACAATTTTAAGGTTAAAGAATGATACAGTGTGCTAAAT
The DNA here is from genome assembly GCF_009828535.3 of Hylobates moloch. NCBI lineage: Eukaryota > Metazoa > Chordata > Mammalia > Primates > Hylobatidae > Hylobates > Hylobates moloch. The sequence continues at coordinate 153,598,880 of NW_026652277.1, forward strand.
TAAGATGTATTGAGCAAGTCATGCTTTACCTTTTGTTCATTTTACTAGGTCATTTAAATGCCTTTTATGTGCTCCTCAGGGCAGTTAACTCTTTACATGTTTGATTCAGTGCTGGAAAGGCTATAGGTATTGAAAGGCTCTGAAAAGTTAAGTGATTAAATAGTTATGCCATTATCTTTATCATATTTGATGTTTTAAATACTGCTAATAATTCATCTTACTTTATTTGCACTAAAAAGCTATTCTTGGATTTAATATTTCTAGTAATAAAAAAAGTGAAAACAGATATTCTCTCATTCGTGTTCCTCAAAGTTAATTCTTTATTATCTTCCTTCTCCTCAAACATGAAGTTTTATGATGCATTTTCTTGTGTGTTTCTTACTCTGTCAGGCTTGATCCAGTCGGACTCACACACCTGAGATGAAACCCAGGCTCCTGGAAGCTATGAAATTGTTCAGTAATGTAGCCTTATAAGTAAGCAATTAATGCAGGCCCGGAGTCCAGTAAGGCCTATGCCATTCATACTGGCAACAGGCCATGTATTTTCCATCACTCTTTCCCCTTGCCCAGATACCTTCTCTCAAAATAGATGGTATGTTTTATTCTATCAAGCATTTATATTACCTTTTCCTTCCTAGCCATTTTAATGGAAATGGGTAGAGAATAAACAATAACTCAATAAGAAGTCATAATTGCTCATTGTGGTACATCATTGATTGTGTGATTTTGTAATATAATTGTTATTGGGCTCTTATTGACTGGATTCTGGGTTTCTCCTGTCCTTTTTAGCTTTTGTGTTGACTGTTTTCTCTTTCTATTTTTTTCCTAAGACTTTTAAAGTGTTTCTCAAAGTATGGTCTTTGTTAAACTTTCTGCATCCCGTAATGTGGGTGTTCAAAAAATTCCTGGTCCCCACTCCCTACCCACTGCCAATGGAATCAGATTCTCTGGAAGTGGGAGCTAGAAAAATACATTTTGAGTAAGTACTCCTCCCCTCCTTAGGTGCTTCTTATGCATGCTGAAGTTATAAAACCATTGAGGAAAATAGACCCACCAGCATCACCTGAAACACAATTATCCTTCCAATTATGTTTTTTTCCCCTACACTTTCTCCTTTTTTTAAATCTATCAACTCTTCCATTTTCAAGAGGATTTGTGAGTCAATGTAAATCTGTATTGCTGGGCCCTATCCACCAAATCTACATCCAGCCTTAGACATTACCAATATCAGGAATCATCTAATGGAAAGATTCAGGCTTATTCCATAGCCATAAATCCTGGAAACTGTCCTTAGTCATTTAGCACAGTCTTAGAGGAGGCCTCGGCATTCTGTGGCTAGTATTACACCATCCTTTAGCATCATGAATGTCAAAGTTGTGTTGAGATGAAGTGAAATGTACCTGAAATAACAAAAACAAACAAACCAAAACTACTTCCTGCTTGTTGAGTTTCTCCTACTTCCAAAGTTACTCTGTTTCCAAAAGTTCCAGGTCCTACAAGTGCTCTAGATTCTATCCTATGCCTCTTTCCCATGAGGCTTTTGGACATCTTCAGGCTGTAGTTCTTTTTCCTATTCCCATACCCTTAGAACATAGTAAGTAGTTAAATATGTTCTTGTTATTATGCTCATTCTCATTGTGTTATGTATACATGGGAAACACAACGGTGTCTTGCACATGCGGTCTATAATCTATAAATTTTAGTTATCATTATAAATAATCTTCAAAACTATACTCAAGTAACATCTTGGGTAACAGAGTATATTACAGATAAACTGTGAAAGCCCAACACCTATTTAACTGATTTATCAACATGCTGGTAGATACTTAAAGCATTTGGAATTTACTACATATTAAAGTGTATATCATGTTATTGAGTACCAACTCAAACTAATTAACAAAATTAGCCAGGTGTGGTGGCTCATGCCTGCAATCCTAGTAACTTGGGAAGCTAAGGCAGGAGGATCACTTGAGGCCAGAAGTTCAAGACCAGCCTGGGCAACATAGCAAGACCCTGCCTGTTAAAAAGTAAAAAATAAAATAATTAGCCAGGTGTGGCGACATGCTTCTGTAATCTCAGCTATTCAAGAGGCTGAGACATGAGGATTGCTTGAGCCCAGAAGTCCAAGGCAGCAATAAGCCAGGATCATGCCACTGCACTCCAGCCTGGGCAGCAGAGTGAGACCCAGATCCTTAAAATAAACTAATAGAATTTTCATCAACCTAGTTATTCCTATTCTGGCAAGAGCAGTTCAGAAGTTTCTGTCCTACTTTAGTGTGTAATCATATTATTTTAAAATACCATAATTTTTAAAGGTGGGTGTTTGGTAACTCTGACATTTAGTGGAAAAAGATCAAAACAAATCCTTCCTTCGATTCTGGGCAATTAATGTCCACCCATTCTATGACTTTTATCTAGTCTGGCCCATCTGCATACTTGGCTAGCTTTTCTGGTCTCAGCACAGGTAACTTCTCTTTTGAGAAACTTTCCTCATCCAGCAAAATCTAGGTTCGGGGAAGCTCCCACAGGCTCTCACAGCGTTCTGCCTCCTCACACCACCAATGACATTTGTCACTGCCTCTTGGGCAGTCTGTGAATCTAAAGCGTTTCATATTATAACTTCAGTACCAAGACAAGAGCCTGGAACACAGGTGGATGCCTTGATCAGTAAATTAATGCAACCTGTACATGTGAAAATAAACCCTGTATACTTTAGCATCATTTATGGCACAGAGAGCCCTCTTTGCTTTACTCTGATTAAGTGGCCACTCATTCTCCTTTTGTTTGGCTCCTGCTCATTTGTTATGGCCCCCGCTCTTTTGTTATGGCCCCCAGTTTCTGCATCCATTCTGTACCATGAATGTATCAGTTAATTTCAGTAATCCTGGTCCCATCTTCTGGAGCTCTCAGGGGACTCTGGTTCAGGCTCAACACTCTAGAGATTCCCAGTTTTCACAGCTTTAGAACAATCCCCTGTTCCAGCCTCTTAAGCCAAACCCTGAGGGCCCCTTAAGAGAGAGGACCAAACACTCTATGTCCTTGTGGGTGTTTTCAATCTAGCATTCTAACCTCCTTGAAATCATGAAAACACATTTTTTTTCTTTGATTCATTTTATCTAAGTGTCTTGGACAGTTCCATAAATGGATCTGTTGACAATAACTATGAACATGTTTTCGTTGAAACTATCTCACTGATGAGTATTTGGTGGCTTTAGAAAGAGAAATGGTTGCATATTAGCGTGGGGTATTAAAACCTGAAGGTTAAATGGATGAAGAGGACTTTGAATGACCTTACTGAGGCAACACCGTGTGAAAAAAAGTCTTAACGTTTTTTAAAGTCTTTTATTTGGTAGGTCCACAGAAAGGCATTCATCACCCAGAACTGGCTTTTGGAAGGACACAGACTTATATTTCCATATTTTCAATCAAAGGTCAACAAAGTTTCCAGACTTTCCAAAGGTGTAGAACTGTACCTTAGGCTTGTTGGGTAGTTAGAGCAGAAGGAACAAGTTTATCATTTGACTGGTCAGTAAATCTGTTTGGTGTCTGGCCAGACCAAAAATATTTTTTGAAGGGGAGTTCTCTTTGCCATGTTATTCTTAGTTTTGGCCCAAATTGTCTTTTACATTTTGTTGGCATCAAGGTGGGCTGCCAAGGAGAAGACCCCAGACTCTGAGCAGACTGCTAGGCAGAAGCAATCAGAAGAACACAATGAGCCCTTGATCTGAAAGAACTGACAGAAGAATTCAGGGAGTGACAAGAGCTACTGCTATCCAGGAGGGCTAGTCTGAGTGCAATAATTAAGCCATCCTGGGGCACAGTGCAGGGCACTTGGTATTGATTCGATACATTTTTTAAAAAATAAGTGAATGGGGCTGGGCGCGGTGGCTCACACCTGTAATCCCAGCACTTTGGGAGGCCGAGGCGGGTGGATCACAAGGTCAGGAGATCGACACCATCCTGGCCAATATGGTGAAACCCCGTTTCTACTAAAATACAAAAATTAGCCGACATGGTGGCGGGCGCCTATAGTCCCAGCTACTCGAGAAGCTGATGCAGGGGAATCGCTTGAACCTGGGAGGCGGAGTTTGCAGTGAGCCGAGATCATGCCACTGCACTCCAGCCTGGTGACAGAGCAAGACTCCATCGAAAAATAAATAAATAAATAAATATGTGAATGAATGAGAAATTTTATTTATGTTAAATTTTTGACCAGAACATATTACTCTATTACTGAGCCAGTCCTGCGGAAATGGCTCGGAATCCAGCAGTCAGCAACATAATACCATTCAGGGTCTTCAAATACACCCTCGAGTTTGACCAACAATTCCAGGAAGTGACCAGCAAAGTCTGCCTTTATCCCCTTCCATTAAGCACGTCAAGGCCTGTTTTGTGAAGCTGTTGATTACAACCCCCAACCTCAGGCAACCAGTGGAGACACCTGCAGCTGAATCCCTTGACACCACTGAATATGAACTAAGGTGTTGGGCCTGGCCTTGTCTGTCTTACCCTTGAAAATGTACCGAAGAGACAATTTGATTGGGAGTGCTGCTATTTGGGAGACCTGATTCCACCCTGGGTAGATTTTTTTTTTTAAACGGAGTCTCGCTCTGTCGCCCAGGCTGGAGTGCAATGGCGCGATCTTGGCTCACTGCAAGCTCTGCCTCCTGGGTTCACGCCATTCTCCTGCCTCAGCCTCGCGAGTACCTGGGACTACAGGCGCCCACCACCACACCAGGCTAATTTTTTGTATTTTTAGTAGAGATAGGGTTTCACTGTGTTGGCCAGGATGGTCTGAATCTCCTGACCTCGTGATCTGCCTGCCTCGGCCTCCCAAAGTGCTGGGATTACAGGTGTGAGCCACCGTGCCTGGCTGATTTTTTTTAAGTGAAATTAAAGGCCCCTGACTTCAGGATGGGAGTCTTCTCTTCTCACTGATGGGCCAGCATTCTCATTGCACTGTCTTTATGGCACCATGGCTATAGATTTGCTTTGGGCTCTTTGTGCAAATAAAGGCAAAGGGCTAGAAAAGATGGACCTTGTAACATCTTAAAGGCTCCAAGAGACAATTCTGCATAGGGTAAGAAAAAGGAAATTGGACAGCTAGACCTATGGTTCTTACTCCATTCTTAAAGTGGACTTGTTCCTTGGATACCAGGGACTACAACATTGACATAGTATAGTCCAATGGCTAAAAGTGACCTTTCTGAGGAGCATGATGCATTCAGGATACTTCTGCTTTGTGTTAATGTTTCTTCCCTTCTAATCTATTATTTCCAAGCTTACAGATCAATGAATGGCTTTACTATTTAAGATTCCAGTTGAAGCGGGGGAGGGCAGGAATGTAAATTTGTAGGGAGGAGGGAAGAGCAATCAGCCGCTCTAAGGTCCCATGGGAGCTGGCAAGCGCTGGACCACAGAATGGAATGGGATGTGCTGAATGAAGCTCTGTCTGTCTTGTACACACCAGTCACTCCAAGGAGGGAGCCAGGAAGCAGGCAGCAGGGTATGTAGGCTGTCAGAGTAGATTCTGCTGAGAAACATGTGTAAGGGAGAACTATTGCTTTACCAGAAGCGTTGACCAGAAATAGAAGCTGAGATGTCATTGCAAAATAGAATGCACCCAGAGTAGCATTTGAATGTGAATGCAATCATTGAAGAACCTATAGAGAGGTCAGGACAAAGGAGGGAATGTGTGAAGCTTGTTTGAGAGTTGGGAGTGAGAAAAAATAGTTTGCTGCAATGAGTTGACAAAAGGAGGATTTTTAAAAAACAACTACTACTCTTTTCAAGGGTGACCAGTAACTATCTTAGAGAGGCAAATTTTATGAACCAGGCCATGTGGGAACTGAAGAAAATGCCTGCCAAATGTCTAAAGTAAATATACTTTTATAAAGAAAGTACATATTATATGTGCACTTCATAAAATATATTTTATAAAGAAAATGTAAAGTACATAATATGTGCATGTGTGTATTTCTTTAAAGACTTATTTATACAACTAGCAATCTTAGACTTTTTTGGTCAAACTGTTTGGTCATATTAGACTATTTAAAATTCAAAAAGAAATAGGCATATTGTTGTATATACAACTTTCTAGCATTGCTTCTCTAATCTGTTTCTCTGTCAGTCTCTCACACATACACACAAACACACACACACACATACCATGCACAACTATTAGCAGAACTGTTGTTTTGCAAAAGTTTGATGGTTTTTACTTCTTGGGATTGGGTCCTACCAGTTTGTCTATTGCCCTTCTGGGAAATGTGTCCACCTGTCATAGATGAAAATATTGCAAATGTGTCTTTTGTGTTACCAAAAGACCTAAGGGGGTGAATTCTATTTTGTAACCAGGAAAAGACTAGAGCCAGTTCTTAAATGCTTCTTCTAGAATTCAAATAAAAACTTAGAACATATCTACTGGCCATGTTGTTCTAATTAAAATATATCAACATTAATGCCAACTATTACTGTGGGTACCCATAGAGATGAAAGTCACCAAATAAAGTGTGCAGTTTCCATATAAAGGCTGTTTTTATCGCTATTTTAATTTTAAATGGAATATGGAGAAATGCATGAAAATAAAATGCTGTTTCTACCTTCAGTATTTATACTTATCACTCTTGGTACCTTTTCTAGAAACCCTTTATAGGACTCTTGTGTTTTTCTTTCCATCACTCTCCTCACTCCTCCAGGGCACCCTTTTCTTCTGAAGGCCAACTTGTGGAAACCCCAGGAGCTAGCTACCATGTTACAGGAGGCTGACCCTCATCTGGAGTCTCTCTTACGTCAGACTGTGGCATATAAATTTTGGAAGGTGCCAGGAGCTATAGTTTCTATCATGTATACAAAACTTCTCTGAAGTGAGAAAGACTGCAATTGACATACCAAGAAGAGCACAGACAGGACACGAAGGTATAGTCTTGTCAGTGTTCAAGCTCCTGGTCCCACTTATGTCTCTGAATTCCTACCCATCCTGGGATTTAATTGTCCTACAGTTCTTTGGGTTGCATGAGCCAACAAATGCCCACTTGTCCTAAGCAAGTATTGCTTGGGTTTTCCATCATTTCATCTTCTGTTCTATTCAGAAGATTCAGAAGATTTAACAAAGTCCTAGGTATAAATAAGGAAATAAATCTTAGGACAGCTTATTTCCAGGAGCAGTAATTAGAAATATTAAACTGTAGCCAGACCTGTCCATGGCATGATGTACAGTTAGGATATGTACCATTGACCACAACACAGGTATGGTGGTTTTAAAAAATATGTTGCAAATTCTTTGACATTGATTCTCTTTTCATTAGGTCAGATCTAATTCCTTCTCCTTTTGACTGTGGACTTGACTTAGTGACTTGTTTCTAACAAATAAAATATGAGAGAAGTGATGTTATATGACTTTTGAGACTAGGCCTTAGATAGTTTCAACTGGCTTTCTTTCTCATGGATCACTTGTTCTTGGAGAAGTCAACCTCCGGGTCATGTAGACATGCAAAGAACCCAGAGAGAGGCCTATGTGGAGAGAAACCGAGGTCACCTTCAACAGCCAACACCAACTTGCCAGCTATGTAAGTGAGCCATCTTGAAATGGATCCCCCAGTCGCAGTTAAACCTTGAGATGATTGGTCAACATCTTGAATGCAATCTTATGAGAAACCATGAGCCAGAGCTACCCAGCGAAGCCACTGCTGAATTCCTAACCCCCAGAGATAATAAAATGTTTATACTTTTTGGCTACTAAATGTATGGGAAATTTGTTGTATAATAAGGTAACTAATACTATGTCCAAGATTAAAGGAAATTACTCTGAAGAAGTTCGTCAATTAGCACCAGTCATAAGTGATGGCAGGAGATCCCAAATAGGCAACTCAGCCATAAAAATAATTGGAGTTCGTGATTACAGGTTTGGTCCCCAGGAAATAGGGCTCCAGGTAGAAAACATTGTTAGTGAAGAACACGTGGGAATAGAATCACTTAATAGTATAAAAAGAGTGATAGAATAATATAATGGCTAAGATAAAGAGTTTGAGAGTTAAATTTAGATTCAGATCTTGGCTTCACTAGTTTCTGTTTGAAGTTATTACTTGTCTGTATTTTTTAGTTTTGTTTTGGGATAGTTTTAGGCTTACTAAAATGTCACAAAAATTATCAAAAGAGTACCTATGTACTCTTCACCGAGCTTCCCCAAATGCATAAGAATTTTGTGTAAGAAAAAACAAAACCAAACAAACAATAACAAAAACATAAGAGGCCTGGTACCAAGTCCCACGAGTGACTGAAATCTCAATTTGTATTCATAGAAAGTCTATTCATATCACCTTATCCTGTTCCCTTTTACTTGGTCCTACTTTTTCCAGGACACCTGGCTTGTCCTCTTCTCCCTTCTGTGCCAAACTGTCCTTTCTCATTGAAAATTAATGTATGCAGGCTCATTTCTCTCTTTAAAAGATGCAGTCAGGAGCTAAGAAGCCAGCATGAAGTTTCTTAACCTCTGTTTCTTAACACTTTAGCAAACAACATTTCCAAAATGAATGACCCTCCTCCATCATGCCCCACACCAAGAAAATGTGAGAAATGGATCATAAATTTCTCAGAAAAATGATAATTCAAGAAATTTCAAAATATAACAAACTACCAATATATGTATCATTTAAAGAAAACATTCTTTTTGCTCTCACATCATAAAGTAATTTGTCTTCAAAACTTGAATTTGAGAACTATTCAGGGCATAGAAATGAAGATATCAGAGTCATATCATATGTATGGGCTGGTTGCCCACCTGCCTTCCCATCTTGAAGGTAAGCTTCTTGCAGGCATAGCCAGCATCCTGAGTTCTCTGTCCTGTTTCTAACACAGTGCCTCTCACAGAGAAGGCATGCTGATCAACTTTGATATGGTAGAGAAATTTCCTCTTAAGTATTCCATTTTTCAGAATTGATTCAAAAGTCAAATACTCATTTTTAAGACATCTTGCTAAGAAAGGAAAAATTCATTATAAAGAGTCATTTTGAACATTCAGAAGGAAGGCCTAAGTGTTGAGTAAGTGAACAGACCTTTCTGCCAACATACCTACAGAGACAGAGGTCCAGGCCAGTTCCCCATCACCTCTTACCCCCAGTGTTACAGGCTCTTCTCAGAGCTTTCTCCATCTGGGCTCTTTCTCGGTAGCTTGTTTTCACATGTGGCTGCAAGACTGAACACAGTTAATCCGGTTTCCCTGCCTTGCTGCACAGAAGGCCAGTCAACAGCTCTCTTTTGACTTATCTTTAAACATTTTTTTTAAATGTTCATTATTGAGGAGAAATAAAAAGGAAGCAACAGAGGCACAAACAGAGTGAAACGATAAGGCCTAGGAAATCTTACATTGTACTTTTAATCATGGACCACATTCTTTGTTTACCTTTGAGAAGGAGTGTCCCACCCCGTGCTGGGCAACTGATCCTGCACTGCTCTGTGCTCTACTGGGTTTATTTCCACATAGGTTCACATGGCCTTGGGGCGCCATCATGGAGGGTCTTATTCTCAGTGGACATGGCACAAGGCAGTATCCTCATGTAGTAAAGGTTCAATCAATAGTTGTTGAGTTAGTAAATGAATGACTCATATGGCTAATTTTTTACTGACCTGATGGGTGGATGCAATCCAACATTGCCAAAGTGAAGGGTTACACAGTGGGAAGGCAGTGGGGGTGGATGTAGTTGGCAGGCGGCAGAGAGAGGTACAGGACGATCCCTTACATTGTAAATGCAAAACATTCTCAGTGGAATCTGGCTTTCCCACATAGTAATTATGTGTCATAGTGTGTACATGCTCTATAGCTTATTTCTCAAAACATATTTGTGGGTATGTTTTTGCCAATGCTATTTTCATAAGACATGTCTCACAGAAATGGCCAGGAGCAGACAGAAGCAAAACCCACCAAGTCCTGTTTCATTCTTGTTCTCTCTTTGCTAATATGTGCAAGACTTAAGATAACTGAACTCATACTTTTCCTACCTAGAATAGAATTATCTTATAAATTCTTCTGTTAGTCTACAAGTAGTCTCCCTTGATCCTATGGAATTATAAGCCAGTAGAGCTGCTGTATTTTACTTGAGTGTGGTTACCACTTGGTTGGCACACACTAAGGATATTTTTGACTCTCTCTTTGCTGACACGAGCTACAGAGCCTAGTTGAGAAAACCCTCTGAATGAAAACAAACAAAAACCTACCAGAACAAATTAGGGACAGGGGAACTTGGAAGCCATGTAAGAGTTGTGAAACCATCAGAACATTAGGATTTAGGGTGTCCCTTTAAAGTTTTTTAGACTTTCTGGGAATACTCCTTAGGAAATGTTGTGTTTTCATAAAAAAGTTGTTCTGTGCCCGACAGCACGAAGAAGCACGTGAAGACTGGAGACTGTGCGAATGTTTTCAGCAAGAGCCAGTCTGGTAGCAAAAGGCTAAAAATTGCATTTTCACAGCTCCGCCAGAATATGCAAAAATTTCTTGTCCCTATCTATTTTATGACATTAAAAATGATTTAAGGCAATTGACACTGCTATTTCTTCCAAGGGGAAAAAATAGATTTTGTAGAGTTCTGGCATATATCAGTGCATGATTGTTTCAGATCACTGTAGCTGGAATGGGTTGTTGTACCAAAACTTATCTAATATACTTTGTTCATTCATTCAAAAAATCTTCACTGAATGCCTGTTAAGTGGCAGACACTGATCTCTTACTGGGTATATAGAATGCAAGAGGAGAGCCATGGTCAACTTAATCAAGAAGCAGTTCTAAATTTTTATCAAGCAACCATAGTGTAGAGACACGACAAAGTCAACCCAGTTCTAACTCCACCACTAAAGATTAAGAAGGAAATATTTTAGTATATGAGTTAGGTAACCTGGTTAGTAGTCATTTAGGATATGAAATAGGACTTGGAAAACGTTATTAAGATTTCAAAGTAATAGACTGAAACAATCAGACTTGGGAAAGAACACAGATCTCATTTTTCTGGATTAGCCGCGCTTGGTTGCTTGCGAGGTGAAGCTTTAGAGGAAAAGGAGAAAGGAAAAGAATTTCGGCAATCAGGTTACATGAATAGCAGGTTTCAGCAGATCTAAGTAGTCCAAGGCAGGCTGGGCCAGAATGTCCTTAGATAATCAAGTGCAGCTTTACTGGTATTGTTATTATCCCAAAGGAGACCTGCTAGAACAAGCTCAACTCTGCTGCTGTACAGCATGACCTTTGGTGCTTTCTCTTTTTTATTTCTCCTGTAGGAGGCAAGAGCTACAGCTTAATGGATAAGAGCCCACGCTTTGTGGCCAGCCATGCCAGGGTTTGGGTGCTGCTCTGCTACTTACCAGAAAGCCCTGTGATTTGAGTTTCACAGCGTCCCTGAACCTCTGATTCCTGCCTCATAAAAAGGGCGTGGTGATCATGTGATACTTCATAGAGCGAAATGAGCTTAGACTAAGCACTTAGCCCAGAGCCTGACACAAGGCAAGGATCTAATTCTTTCTAGCAAGGACTCTCTTGCAAGGACATCAAGGCCATTTCTTGTTAATCAAAGTGAGCCAGCTGGCATCACAGGTTGAAAATCCCTTAGCAACTGGTTAGCACTCAGTACAAACTTGTTTACAATTGGTATATTGGCAGTTAGGAAGTTACCACTAATTCTGTCACACTTAACCGTTTCATAATGGTGATCTATTTAGAGCAGTGATTGAAAAACAAGAACTCTAAATTTGGTAAAGAAGCTTTATGTTGCTTTGTTTGTTTCAGAAAAGGACAATACCTGAGTCATGTTCTAATAAAAACATGAGCATTTTTGAAAGTACCCTATGTGGACTGAATAGTGAAAAAGGAAAGGCACGTGGAAAAGGACATTATTATTTTAAAATGCTTTGAAATCACATTCAAAGTCACCAGCTAAGTTTTGTGGTGTTCCGGCCACTGAGGGACTGCCACGGTCTGTCTTCCTTTTTTGCCCATAGAGACCCCAGCCCTGCAGTACTGGTAGTGAGGCTCATGGTAGCTCCCACTCACTGGACTCATTCTGTCATTTTCAAAAGATGTTCAGTTCTTAAAATAAACTGACAATAAATAACAGATCAAGTATCTTATGATCTAAAATAATTCAATGGAAATTTGGAACGAACATAAAACTATATAGATCCCCATCTTCCTGGCTGTTTCTCTCAGATTATAAACATATTAAACTTATCCCCAGCCTAAAGTAGCCTGCTTGGGAGTTGGCAGTCTTTCAAGCTACCCTTGCCCCCTCTGCTGTCCTCCACAGCCAAGAGTACATAAGAAGTAGTCCTCCCTGACTCTATCCATTTCCTCCACTCCCATTCACTGCTCAACCTCCTGCAGTTCCCGCTGCTCCCTTAAGATTCCTCTCTACCCAGCTAGAGGAGAGCTGGCAGCTCAGAACTTACCATAGGCTTAAAGGAGAAAAACTTGATCCAGCCCCAGGAGAGCTCTACGCTATCCTGGGCTGATATCAAAGGAACGCAACTTTCCAACCCCATCAGTGGTCACCCACTACCAAACCCTGCCCTCCAAGGCAGGAAGCAGGTGAGCTGAACTAAGGGATGAGATGGAAGCAGGCATCATAAAGGAAAAAAAAAAAAAAAAAGCGACAACCCTGGAAGTCACAAAGTTACCAGTCTCAAGAGGAAATATTGTCTTTTATCAAAGTTAGCGTTCATTCTCCAAGAACCCATTTGTATTTGGAACAATCTGAATCTCAATTATCTGAGTTCCTTAAAGCTACAATGATCATATTCACTTAATTTCCATAAATAGATACATTTGTTTGCTTTATGATAGCACCTAGGTTTTCATTAGAGACATTTTGAGGAAGCACTCCTCTGTCTTTAATCGGCTTCCTAATTACACTAATTTTATTTGATTGATATATTAGGCTCTGGAGGAAAGGGAAAAGAGGGGAAGCGAGGTCACAATACAGTCCTTTATTCTCAGCTCCAGACAGCACAGGAAATCCTCAATTAAACTATACCACTTCCCTCAGCATGCCATAAAACCCATGCATTATATTTAATATCTTTAAGCTCATTTATAATAATGGTTTTATGTGATGTGGTGAAGTTAACTCATTCCTTCTAGACTTTCTTTTCATTATTATTGCAGAACAAGGCATGCTTCTTGTGGAAAAAAAAAAAATCAGAAGTTCAGAAGAATAAGTCCTGAAAAATTAAAGATTCCCCCCGGTCCTCCTTAGGTTTTCTTTAGAAAACTTCCCTGTGACAATTTCCCTCCATTTGGAGAGGCAGACAAGAGGACATCTCCTCACTCACTGCCAGGACACTGTGCGTCTCATATCATGCTGGGACTTTTTCTTGACAGGATTGAGGGAGATTCAAAGTTCCCCAAAACCAGAGAGGAGCAAATGCATCAACACAGCATCTCAGACCCTGGAGAAAGTCCAGCCGTGGCCATGGTTTTGCTGTAGAATGTTTTCTTCTAATGCAAAGTCTGACTTAGAACAGTGTCTTCCTTGTGCCTTCCCTTTCAGGAAGGGTTGGCTGGACCCCGACAATTAGTAACTTAGGACAAAGCCTTCTGAGTTGGTGGCCCCATAAGGGCCAGAAGGAAGTGGTTTTCCTACAGCCTCTGTTCCTCAGCCCGGCCTGGGCCACAGCACAGGTGAAGGTTATTGGAGGAAGAGTTGTTTCATCTGGGAGGCTGTTCCTTCCCTTATTATCCACACCTGAGCAGCACACAACCTAGAGGCTCAGGTGGATCAGAGTTGTGGGATGCCTGTTTATTTTGTGGTGAGCAGCTGAGAAGGGTCAGCCCCACCTCCAGAGACTGCTCAGCTCCCCATGAAGGGGTGGGCCAGTTCTGTCTAGTTCCTCCACTCTCTGCCCTGCATGGTATCTAGGAGTGGCACTTCCCCCTGAACTAGGAATATCTGACCCTCTGTGTCTCCCTGTGAACCCCGTTGAGGTGAGTATTAATGTCTCTGGTCTGACCGAGCAGCGCCGGGTTTGCAAGCTCAGCTCCCAAACGGCCTTAAGCTTGTTCCCATCCAGGCAGAGAAAGGGAGATGTTAGAGAGGCTCTGGACCAAAAACGGGGAAAGAAGGAAGAGGTTCAGGGCAAAACTCTATCCGGAAGTGCTGTTTATTTAGCTAAGTGGTTTCTCTCTCAGAATGATAGATGACTATTGGAGGGGGGCGAGTGGGCAGGATCCCTGACAAACATACCCTCTTCATATGCTGCCTAAACATTCTTGGAGATGGTGCTCTAGGAATCACCCTGATTCTGTGATTTTCCACATTTCCATGACTGCTCGAGGGTAGAATTAGAACAAACGGCTAAGAGGATACCATTCCTTACAGCTCAGTAATGCTGATTGTCTCTGGATTCTGAGCAAGAAAGAAACCGGGAAACATCAGTATTTAATAACCTCTAGTGATTGGGACGGAAATTTAGATGTCTGGCAAACTTTTTCTTTCTTTTTTTTTTTTTTTTTTTTTGAGATGGAGTCTTGCTCTGTCGCCCAGGCTGGAGTGCAGTGGTGCGATCTCAGCTCACTGCAAGCTGCGCCTCCCGGGTTCACACCATTCTCCTGCCTCAGTCTCCTGAGGCAAACTTTTTATTTAACCTTCTCAAAGAAAATTTAATTAATTTTAATGACTTTTTAGCCTCTGAAAATTATTTGGTTATAAAATTAGCTTAATAATAATGATTACATTGATAAAGATATTATTTTAGCACTAAATCTGAGGGAAGAAAATTACCATGAGTTTCAAAATGTTATTTTTGACTACTTCAAAAGATGTTTGAAGTGTTAAAATTATTTTTACAGTTTCTCTTACACCCAGAATATTGTATTGTCTTAGTCCATTTGTACTGGGACAAAATATATAGCAAAATACCTGAGACTGGGTAATTTGTAAAGGACAGAAATAAATTTTCGCATGGTTCTGGAGTCTGGGAAGCCCAAGGTTAAGGCACCAGCAGGTTTGGGTGCCTTGTGAGGGCTGTTCTCTGCTTCCAAGATGGCACCTTGTGGCTGCCTCCTCCAGAGGGAAGTGACACTAAGGTAGAAGGGCAAGCTCCTCAAATGCTGTGTGAAGCCTTTTTTATGAGGGCACCTGATCCCATTTGGGAGGAAAAAGTACCCCTGGCCTAACCACCACTTAAAGGTCTCACCTCTTAATACCATCACATTGGCAACACCTGAATTTTGGAGCGGATCCCTTCAAATCGTAGCACTGATCTGTATGAATCAGATTATTGACATCGTGTCTAAGCAGCCCATTGAAAAAGGTGGTAGACATTTATCTTTCTCGTGCTCCTTTGTAGTCTAAGTGCACGTTGTACATAATGAATGCTCAATAAATAATGACCAGACCTCTTAGACCTGATTTATTAGTGATTTAAACTTCATACTTTGTGTTTAGAGAAGACAGAGAGGAAAAGTTATGCTGTTTGGAGAAAGCAGCACTCGAGCTTAAATTCTAACTCTAACTCAAGTGATTTTGGACAGGTTAGTAAACTCTCTGGGACTCTATCTGCTTATCAATAAAAGGCAGATAATGATCCTACTATCTCATAGAGTTATTATGAGGACTATGATCACACATGAAAACACCAGCACAGGACATGTTCTTAGTGTGTAAAAAATGCCATTCCCTTCCTTTCCCCTTTACGTGGTACAATTGACCTGACATCTACAGGTATTAACAAGAGTTCTAATAAACATTGAGGCAATATGTTCTTTCCCTGTAAGTGACACTAGAAGGATTATATATATGTAAGTATATATTCATTCATATGAATATGAACGAATTATATATAAATATATATTATTTAAATATATGAATTATATAAAATATATATTATGTAAATAATATATGAATTATATATATTATGTAAATAATATATGAATTATATATATTATGTAAATAATATATGAATTATGTACTTATTCATATGTATTGCATATGAATAAATGGAAACATATTCATATAAGCATGAATGAATTATATGAATAAGTATTCATTCATGCATCCTTCAGCCCATTCAATGAGCTTTTTACAAACATTTTCCAAGTACATATATCTGCCAAACAATAAAGTGAAGCAATGGGGCTTACAAAGAAATATAAAACATGATCCTTCCTTGGAGGAGCATCTTATGAATCCTCCTCACTGTCACCCATCTGATTTTCTACTGTGGAGACAACGGAGAAGTAGACCAAAGATTTGGGGGTGGGGGCTGGTAAAGGTAAAAACAAAGAGAAGTCCACTTTTGTTATATTCTTGAAAGCTGATTGGTATGCAAATGAAGATTTTTGTTAAAAGAAAGTAATAGAACAAAATTATCCTGTTTATAATGGAATAGAAAATTGTGGCACCACCTTCTGTCTGCAGGAGTTAAGCAAAGTTGTTATCCTTCAGTTTGAGGAATATACTCTGACATTTTCACTGAAGTGAATAATGTTTTGCTGTTTGTCCTAGTATAATTTTTTGAGTGTTTCTTTAAATTGTTCTTGTGTGAGCTGACAGATATTTTCTAGGATATAATTACTCAATATCATCCAATTCATAAACTCTTCCTTTTCAACAAATGTTCTCATCATTGTGGTGAGTAGCATCACGTCCTTGTACATTTCCTGGGTGTGTTAATATTGAAGGCAGGATATGCCCAGGGTGGTGGCTTCTTCAGTTTTCTTTATACATTTTTGCTATCTTTTCAGAAAGTCTTTTTGCAGCTTTAAATTTTGGATCAGGAACAGAGCCGTACCTTGCTCAGGCATACCTGGTGCTGACCTACTACTGAATAAAAAACATTTGGACTTCTGTTTTTGCCTGACTTGGAAGGGGAAAGAGGTATTTGTTAGAGTTGTTTCAGAATGCCAAAGAGGATAGCATAAACAAGAATATTCCCGCAAATTCCTTTCTGCTCCCTCTACCACCCCCGCAATGTGGGAGGGAGCTTGATTCTGACAGCCGTCTGCAGGGAGGAATTTTTAGCCAATCTCACCTGCAGTTATCTGTCACTGTTGGTAGCATGATTTCTGAATAAGGAGATGGTTTCTTTTTAATGGAAAAAAGTTCTTTATATCCCAAACTTGGCATGTATTTTAGTGAGAAAAAGGAAAAAAAAAAGTCTGATAATGAAGGCTATACATGGTCTTAAACCCTATTTTTGGCCATAGCACAATCCTAACTGATCCTTAAAGACTGCAGTCCCCAGTAGGCTGCCTTTCCTTTCTGAGAGCCAGTAGAGCCCTGCCAGGAGGTCTCCACTGACTTCGTGCTGGGTGCTAGTGGGGCTAAGGAGTAGCCTTTACGCCACGCTCAGTCCACGGCTGCAGCAGTCCCATGGACTCTGGGAAGCACTCGCCTCCTTGCCATTTTTAGTTTTAGTCTCTTGGGTAACCATGCTCCTGCCCCTCAATTTCTTGGTATGGGGGTCTTTGAACAAGGCAGTCCTATCTGATTTCTCACCCAGTGGTCTGAGATCTCATTTCCCTTCTTAGGTTCAGAACAAGCAAATAGCCACAATGAAAACATATCAGAAACTAACTTCAGTGTATCTCTTGCTCTTGGAGCAAGTTTAGGTGTTAAAATAAAACATGCAAACCAACAAGCAGATAAATAATGCATTAAGTAGGACCATTATTTTCAATTTTTAAAAATCAATGATTCTGTATTTTTCTTTTTGTCAATGAAGACAATTTTGAGAGATTTCATCTGCAAAGCAGACTGCCTCCTGCATTAATTTTTACTCCCTACTCAGGTTTCTCTTCCTGTCACACAAATATATCCCCCTTTTACTATAGTAATGAATGTTTTCTGTTCTTCTTAACAATAAAAGTAACAATCCACTAGAGCATTAAACAGCACAATGTAGTAAACAGTAACTTGCTAAGTTAATAAAGTTCCAACCAAAAATAAAGAACTTGACAATTTTATTGCTCTGTGAAGTCTTATGGTTTCAATTTAGCTTTTGAGAATTGTAAAATTGCTCTAGAAACTGCTCCCCTATCCCCCCGCTGCATTACTGCGGGATCCCTAGTTAGAATTTGTCAAAATGGATTTAGGCTTTTACCTTCCCATTTCCCGTAGCAGCTTCAGTTTTCATGGTTTGATGTTCACCAAGTAGTCAGAAAGATACAAACGCAATGTCCTGTGATCTTCACGCAAGGGTGTTCTATTGCCATCATGTGTATCAGGATTTTTGTACTACATGGCCTGGGATGGAAAGTACAAGAGAAAAGAGGGTCAGGAAGAGAAGGACCTGAACCAAAAGAATGAGCAAAATTTGACTTCCCCCTATAGATTTTTTCACTCTAAGTGCCATTCACAGAAATTTGGTATCCGTGGAAACCAATGCAGTACATGCTGAAGTTACATTTTCTCTGCAGATACAAAAGGCTAGCTATCTAAGCTGATGTTATGCTTAGGATTAGCAGAGAGAAAGTGTTTGAGAAAAGTATAGAATAATTAACTGGATACCTATCATGTGCAGGGAACCATGATTTATACGATGAAGAATACAAAATATACAAGAAAGGGTGATAGATATGGGACCATTTATTTCCATGTAGGAATGTTGACAACCTTTAGCATTCTGGCTTTCCTTAAATTTATAATGTTACCTATGAAAATATGAGAAAATGTTCCTGTCACAGATTTAGATTTTATCCTCTGCTTTGGTAAAAAACAAAATGTTGTCAAACAGAAGATGGAATTTTCCTGAGACTTATTTTATAGTTGAATGATAAACAAGAAAGATTCCCAGAAATTGAATAAGATCATAACAACCTTGCAGGCTGTTGCCCAGAAATGAGGCAAAGCTGGGGACAGAGGGAAATAACTAAGAGAAGTGAGTGTTTGGCAGCATGTTGATTTAATCAGGGGTAAAAGAGCTGCCACCGCAAAAAGAAAAGAGTGCGTTCAGAGGAAGAAAGAGTGAGGAACGATTTGGAAACAAGAACCCATTCAACGAAGTTGACGTAGGTTATGACCAGGAACGGGAAGTTCATGGCGATTTCTGTGAGTCAGGGGAGGTGCACCCCTGGGCAGGGTAGATATTCACTATGCTGCAATTCTGCCTGAATTCAAGGGTAAATCATAGAGAAGCCAACTAAAAGTAACTTTGCTTTCTTTACTGTCAGTAGAATTGGGTGAGAGAGTGCTGGCATAGCCTTGGGGAGTGAGCCTGGGTGTCTAGAAAATGGTGAAAAATGAAAGAATTAAAAGCTTAACACTGTTCTAACTGGACTCAGGGAATGATATGTTTGGATCAGTTTTACAGGTTAAGAAACTAGATAGTTTCTGACCCCTGCTACATATTCACTGGTCAGCACAAGTGGGATGTGAGTGTTCCTTTACTCTCTAGCAAACCCGGAGAAGGTGGTAAAGTCAGGATTGATTGGAAATCCTGCAGCATGGGAAATGTGGGGTTGGTTCGTGGCATGACAACAAGCAGGCATGGGAGACACTGGGGGAAAAAATAGACAACTCTAGAGAAAAATGCATCCACGCTTCCAACCTCTAGCTGAAACATATTCCTAGTTATTCTTTAGTCTGAGAATCAAGACCATTTTCCTGTTGACAATGTCTACCCCAATAAATAAGGTGAAAGTACCATCTGAGGCACTTTAAATGCTGCACGTGTATGTATGCTAAACATTTGAAATAGTTTTCAAGTTACAAAATTAACTTTACATGTGATTCATTTAACATAATTTGACTCAAACATTTCATTTTAAGTGTTACAAAACACGTCAGTTGTAGCCAACATGGCAGATCCACACTATACCCAGGCCTGGCCGCTTGCTTCTCTCTTTAAGCTTATGTTCCAGATTGCCACAATGTGATTGTGAGTCAGAAGAGAAAAGTCACCCCACAGCTCTGTGGTCTTTGCCAGAAGGATTCTATAGTCTTAAGTGGTAAAAGCTCAATCGTTTCTAGGTGGACCAGATAATATTTAAAGTTGGTCATCACCCTAGACATGAAGCACAAGATGCAGACATTTGTTCTATTTCTTAAATGATTGGTTAAAGCCATTTCAGAACATTAAGATGAGAGATCTGAGGTAAATAAACTGTCTCTGCTAAGGCTCTGTTTCTCA
The DNA here is from genome assembly GCF_009828535.3 of Hylobates moloch. NCBI lineage: Eukaryota > Metazoa > Chordata > Mammalia > Primates > Hylobatidae > Hylobates > Hylobates moloch. The sequence goes on from NW_026652277.1 coordinate 153,618,986, forward strand.
GGGAGTATTGGTGAATAAGTACTTGGTTTGCTCTCACTAGAAGCTCCTATTTTTCATTTTACTGTCTACACCCAACTATACCAACTCTGCGTATATTTTCATTGTTCTTCCAAGGTCCCCAAAAGAAATATAATGAGGTAAGTTCCTGCTGCTAGCAACCCTCTCTGAGACATAATGTCTTCTAGCTCTTCTTTAATGCTAGGTGCAGCATCTGTTTTACTGCCCTGCCCATCAAAATCTTTTTCCTTTTGCAAAAGAAAAGCCTCATGTCTTGATCATTCAATAAAGTGTCAATTTTCTTTCCCTTGAGTTCACATAATCTGCTCGGTTTAACTGCTGGGTTATTGGGTATGTTGTTGTAAGAACCCCCTTTTAGTCTCTTTGAATTACATGTTTGACTTACATATAACTTCTCCAGCAATCTCTTTTCCTCATCAATTCAGTCATTAGACAGCTATATATTGATGGTCTATTACATGCTAGGTACTGTGGTAGGTGTTGGGAACACACTGCACAGCTTTTTAAGTTTGGTCCAGTGGCCTCAAAAAGCTTACAATCTAATAGTGGCCTGTTACTGAATTCTTAAGAAGTATTTGGATGGCTATGTTTGTGCTTTCTGAAAATACAGGTAAAGTATTTCCCTACTCACTAGAAGACTCCTAAAAAACAATGTGTGAGTTAAACTACTGTTAAGTGGAATTCAGGTTTTAGATGCTTCATACAGCTTGCTATTTTAGAGCCTCCTGCAAAGTTAATAAGCAAACTCTGATTTTTAATATGAATTTTAACTTTAGCACTGATACATTTCCTTAGTGTTGATCAATATTATAAGCACTCAAAACTCTCAAACATTTTAAAATGCATAAAAAGAAAACCTTTGTAAATGGAATCTCTATTTAAATGCAATAAGAGTAAATGATCTTTAAAGGAATCCTGGTATAATATTGTAAGGAAAGTGGTTAATCATTAACTTATTTTTTAAATGTGGACTTTTATTATAATTTCTATACTGTAGAAAGCAAAACTTCTAGCAATACAAAAAATGTAACCAATAAGGAAATACAAAATATACTTTGTTATAATAAAAAGAACACACAAGTAGTAGGCTACATGAGACCCTTTACCTGTTGTGTTCTGAAGAAGAAACCTTTCCCCAGAACGTCTGCCTCAGAGTCTATGTTGTGGCATGTATTAGTTTGTTGGTGTGGCCATAACAAAATACCCCAGATGAGTGGCTTAAATAACAGAAATTTATTTCCTCCCAGTTCTGGAGGCTAGGGATCCAAGATTAAGATGTCAACAGGATTGATTTCTTCTGAGGCCTCTCTCCTGGGCTTATAGATGGCTGTCTTTTTTTCTGTCTTCACATGGCCTTTCTTCTGTGACTGACTGTGTCCTAATCTCTTCTTATAAATGCACCAGTCATATCGGGTTACGGCCCACCTGCATAACCTCATTTTACCCTATTTAATTACCTCTTTAAAGACCCTATCTGCAAATACAGTCACATTCTGAGACACTGGGGGTTAAGACTTCAACATATGCATTTTTTGGTTGAGGGAGGGACATGATTCAGCCTATAACATGGCACGTCTCTAGATTAGAAAATTCCAGTTTGCGAGTAAATAGCCATAGGAGTCACAATGCAACCTTTTTTTTCTCCTATAAAAACTTCAGCATGAATTAGGTTATCAGATAACTGCTATGTTCAGAATAGGCATTTCTAAAGATTCGTTGATGATATGATGACAGCTCTCACCTTGAAGAGCAGAAGGTAAAGGAGTAGAAAATGAACCCAGAAAATGGGTGGAAGATGGGGTTGGAAAAATGCCAGAAGGCACTGCTTCAAGAAGGCATGCTCACAGTGGCTGAGTGGAGGGCAGGGGAGGGCTGCAGATAGCTCCTGAAGCCTGCAGGCTAGGGGGGAGCTCAGTTACACAAGATGAAGGGCGTAACCAAAGCCAGGTTGTGATTTACAAATTTGCCCTGATGGAGAATATTTGATGGTAAGCATTAAATAGCAAAGTTTAGAAGAAGTATTTTTCTTCTTGTTTTCCAATTGTTCTTTCTACTGGACACTTTGCCATGATTCTGAGCTAAATTAGCCCTTTGGAGACATGGTCGTAAGATAGTCTGTTGATCTGGAAAACAGTGTTCATGGAAAATGAGTAGGTGGTAAAAGGAAAAGAGAAATAATTTGAAATGCAAAGCACTGTAAATGCATAGGAGAAAAATCCAGTAGTAGGGCTGAATAGCTTTTGCTCATCAAATTTTAAGCAATTCATTCTTAATGTATTTGGTTGTTAATGACATAAGTTATGAATCACAGTAGCCAATAAATATTTGTAAACCTTATTTACATTATCCTTATGGAATTATTTTTTGGTAAATAAGTAACAATTCTTTTTTTTTTTTTTTTTTTTGAGACAGTCTTACTCTGTCACTCAGGCTGAAGTGCAGTTGTTCAATCACAGTTCACTGCAGCCTCAACTTTCCTGACTCAGCTTCATAAGTACCTGGGACCACAGGCACATGCCACCATGCTCAGCTAATTTATTTTTATTTTTTGTAGAGACAGATTCTTGCTATGTCACCCAGACTGGTCTCAAATTTCTGGGCTCAAGTGATCCTCCCGCCTCAGCACTCCCAGAGTGCTGAGATTACAGGTGTGAGCCACCATACCCGGCCCAGTTCTATTTTCAAAGGGATTAAAATGTGCTCTGACTGTATCACCATCTTATTGCTGACAGGGAGGAGAATTCAGATGGATGATAGGGTTATAATGAAGTGGAAATAAGTTGGTATAAGATATAACATCAATTGGCAGAAATGACAAGTTGCTAGATAGACTTGGAAGGGTGGCACATGCCAGAGGGTCAGGTCTAGGACTAGGTTTGAGAAGAGCACTGTACTGGGAGGAGGGGCTGAGAGCATGAATGATGAGCTGCCCCAGCCCCCACTGAGGATGTTAGAAATTAAGTCTGTATAATCTTTCGAAAGCCTTAAAAATCCTGAATTTTGAAACTCTGTCTGTACTACCCTTCAGAAATCTCACAAAGTCTGAACTCTAAAACCCTGGTCCCAAAGGTTTTAGATAAGAAGTTATAGATTTGGACCAGTTTCCATTCCCACCTGCAATGTACAGTAGTTCCGTTGGCCTCATATTGTCATCCGCATTTTTTATAGCCAGACTCTCTAAGTTTTATAAATCTAATGGAGATATATTAATGTGCAATTGTGTATCTTACTATTTTTATACAGGTTCAGATTTCTTTCCATTGATCTTTTGTCTTTTTACTCTATAATATATTTGATCTTACTGAAGACTATGATTTTGATGTTAGCTACTTTGCACATTTTCTTTGTGGCCTTTGCTTTTGTGTCTTTTGTAGGAAGGTCTTTTGCTTTTGATCATTAGTATATCCAATCAAATATTTTCTGACAATTTGACAGTTTTGGTTTTTCATGTTTAAGTCTTTTACTTAATTGCAATTTATATTTGTATAATGGATTTTGGAATGAATCTAAGTTTAACTTGGTTGGATGTTATATTTTGCAGATGGCTAGCCTTGTTCTAACATCATTTACTAACTAGTCCATTTCTTCTCCACTCATTAAAATAATCACCTTTAACTTTTACTAAATGTTTATAAATTTATAAATTTATAAATCACCTTTATCTTTTACTAAATTTTTATATACATGTTGATTCACTTTTAGACTTTTTTCTGTTCCATTTTTTTAAATTTATAGATACCTACACAAATATTGCAATACTTACAATGTACAGCTATTTAATTCCTATAAAAGATGTCTTCTATTTTTCTTTAAGCAGATTTAACATTGGCTATATTTTACGTCGTTTTCCTTGTATACTGTGATACCACATCCTTTTTATCCTCATATGTTGCCACTTCTCGATTTTTTAATAGGCTTCTCCTCCTTTCAGTACTGGTATTCCCTTTAATTTTCCCCCAGACCCTCTTCTCTCCTCACTCTAAGCACACTTCGTGAGCTAATGTCGCTTAATTTCACCAATATGATGCTACTCAAAACTGTTCTTCTAGCCCAAGTTTGTTTTGTTTTGTTTTGCTAAGTTACATAGCCACATATCCATCTTCACTTTGATGTTAGGTTCAAAAGTGAACTTATCATCTTCCATGCCTGATATAGTTTAGATATTTGTTCCCTCCACATTGCATGTTGAAATTTAATCCCCATTGTTAGAGGTGGGGCCTAGTGGGAGGTGTTTGGATCATGGCAGCAGATCTCATGAATAGTTTGGTGACGTCTTTGCAGTAATAAGTTCTTACACTACTCGTTGTTGCAAGAACTGATTGTTAAAAAGAGATTGCCAGCCATGATGGTGGCACATGCCTGTAGTCTCATCTACTCGGAAAGCCAAGGCAAAAGGATTGTTTGATCCCGAGATGCAATGAGCTATGATCACACCACTGCACTCCAGCCTGGGCAGCAGAGTAAGGCCCTGTCTAAAAAAAAGGAAATAAAAGAAAATGGTTTTGGCCAGGAATGGTGGCTCACACCTGTAATTCCAGCACTTTGGGAGACCAAGGCAGGATTGCTTGAGGCCAGGAGTTCAAGACCAGCCTTGGCAACATAGCAAGACCCTCTCTCTACAAAAAAAAAAAAAAAAAATTTTTTTTTTAAAAAGAGAATACAGACAGTTGAATTGCAAAGGAAAGAAAATGACTAAAAATGGTCATTTCTATGAGTGATGGATCATGGGCTATTTAAGAAAAAGATTTAGGATGAAAGTGGAAATAAAAAAGGTTACTCCTTTTAGATTATAACTAATAAGTTGCAGAAAGTGGGGTCATTTCAAATGCTGTGCTTCAAAGAATACTTTGAAGTATTTATTAAATAATAGTGTCTCTGCAGACAAATGAGTATGGTAAACCTAGTAGTCTTAGATTAATATTACTGTGTTTGGTGGAGATAATTAGATAGATACCAGGGAAGACATAGACAGGGACATGGACATGCATATCAATACAGGTGTAGGTATATCCTTAAAGTTTTCTCAAGCTGCAAATGGTGAAGTATTTGTATCACGGGAGAAGACAGTCGGCAGTTGCCTCTAGGAAACAGGGACACTGGGCATTGAATTTGTTAGGACACTTCCTATGATGAGCAACAGAAAGCCAACTTAACCTCAGACAAAAAAGAAAATCCATTGACTATCATAACTGACTGTATTAGTCTGCTTGGGCTGTCATAACAAAATACCACAGACTGAGTGGCTTAAACAACAGAGATTTATTTTCTCACAGTTCTGGAGAATGGAAGTCCAAGAATAAGATGCCAGCAGGGTGGTATCCGGTGAGGGCTCTTTTCCTGGTTTGCACACAGCCACCTTCTGTCTGTGTCCTCACATGGTGGAGAGGGAGAGACCTCTTGTGTCTCTTCCTCCTCTTATGAGGGCATCAGCCCCATCATATTAGGAACTCACCCTTTTGACCTCGTTTAAGTCAGTTGTCTCCTTATAAACCTATCTCCAAATATATTTTAGGTAAGGACTTCAACATATGACTTAGGGAGGAGGCATAATTTAATCCATAGCACCAACTGTTTGAACTTGATTTCTGAGAGATCATTATCTTGGTTATGCATCTGCCTTCAGGGCACTCCTTCTTGATCTCCTTTGCTGGATCCTCCTCAATTTCCCATTACCTAAACAGAGTTTAGCCTTGGGTCTATCCTCATTTCCTAAGTGATCTCATGCCCTCCCACAGCTTTCAATACTATTTCATCTGTCCATGGTGCTCCAGAATGCTATATAAGCTGCCTACATAAGATTTATATTTGGATGTCTCATAGATATTGCAAAGGTAACATGCTATCTAGCATCACCTTAGTTAATGACAACCAAACTCAAATAGGGCCTGATACTCTTGGCCATCATATTATATTTCTCTTGTAATTTGGGCTCTTTACTCTGTTGGATGACATTTTATATCTCCTTTCCTCAAACCTCCATCACCTCCCCATCCCCTCTCTTAGACAATTGTTATTTCACTGAGAAATTAGAAGTCACAGAGAATGTTCACATGCAGTGACGGTTGCACCACCATTGCAACCCGCCTACCAACACCTGTACCATTTACTCTGTTTTGCCTTCTGTGTCTATGGATGGAACATCCACACTCTTTTCCAAAGCCAATAACTCTGCTAGTTATATATCACTGCTGAAACAAACTAACACAAAATATATTAGTCCCTGTTTCTCTAGGTGGGTTTGGCTAGGTACTTTGCTTAAAATCTCTCAAGGCAAGAAAACAAGGTGTCAGCAGGGCTGTATTATTTTCTGGAGGTTCCAGGGAAGACTCTGTTTCCAAGTTCATTCAAGTTGTTCGCAAATCCAGTTCCTTGCAGTTGTAGAACTTAGGTGGCTATTTTCTTGCTAGCTGTTAGTTGGGGGTCCACTCTTTGCTAGTAGAGACCTCTTTTGGGTCCTTGCACATGGGCTCCCAACTCAGAGATGGCAGCATCGTGTGAATTCTTCTCAAACGGAATCTCTATGACTGCTGCTGCATCTCTCTTCTGCTTCCAGCCAGAAAAGTCTCTCTGCTTTTAAGGGTTCATGTGATTAGATTGGGCACACTCAGATAATCTAGGATAAAATCTCCCTACTTTAAGATCCAGAACCTCAAAGTCCCTTTTGCCATGCAATTTAACATGTCCCCACATTCCAGGAATTAAAGTGTGGACATATCTGGAGGGCATGTAGCCTACCACAAATTTGATTTGTGCCCCAGCAATTTGCTCCCTCTCTTCCGCATCACCAATTATTCCCCTCAACTGCATTTTTTTCCATCAGTGTACAACATGCTGATATTCCCTTCCAATGACTGTTCCATTTCTCTGCTCTCTTTGGGGCAAAACACCTTGAAATAATTGCCTATACTCTCTGTTCCCAATTCTTCTTTCATTTTTCTTAACCTTTCAGCTTTCTACTACACTCAACCTTCTTTTGTTAAAGACACAAATGATTACACATTCTAAGTTTAAGGATCAATTTTCAGTCTTCATTCAAGTGTCATTTTACACAGCTGATCATTGAAATATTTAATTTACCTTCTAAGACGCCATCCGCTCTTGATTTTTCTTATACTTTCAGGAGGCTCCTTGTCAGCCTCCCTTGCTAGTCCTTCTTTATATTCTTGACAGCATAATCATGGACTGCCTGCAGCTCTTCCATCTGCATTCATTCCCTTGGTAACTGTATCTAGTTTCATGGCTTTAAGTACTACAGGTATACAACGACTTCAAAATTTATATCTACAGCCCAGAACTGTACCCTAAACTCCATGCTTATATATTCCACTGCCTAGTCAACATCTCCATGTAGATATCTTACAGGCAAGGTTAACATATTCAATATCAAACTTCATCTTCCCCACAAAACCTGCTTCACCCACCATTTCTTGGTCAGTGCTAGCTCTGTTCTTCTACTTGATGGAACCCCAAATTTTGGAGACATCATTGGCTCCTCTCACTAATCTCCCTCCTTTGTACTTAGCACCCAATCCATTTAACAAGTCTTATTGTCCTTAACACCAACATATAGTTGGAAGTAAACCACTTCTAGCCACCTCCACCAAAGCATCGTGGTAGACACCACTAGGAGGTCTGGCTTGTTTATTGCAATATATCCTTTATTAGACTCTCTTCTACCTTGACCTCCACATGGTTGCCAGAGCGATCCTGTCAAAATGTAAGTCAAATTGCCTCATTCCTCTCCTTAAAGCCCTGTTTCATGCAGACAGGAAGCCAAAGTCCTTACAATGACCTAGAAAACTCTTCATGATCTGTCACCTCTGCACCCATTGCCATCTCCTACTACTTACCAAATACTCCAGTCCCCAGAGCCTTGCACTTGATGTCCTCTTGTTTAAAATGCTCACCCTATGCCTCCCTCATCAACTTCCCCTTTGTGTCCAACATCACTTTTGCAGTCACACCTTCTCTGCATACTCACTTTAAAATTGCAAGCCTCTATCTGACTAGTGATCCTTCCCTCTCCTGTTTTTTCTTCACAACAGTATTACCACCCAATATCCTATATAATTTTTTTATTTGTTGTTATGGTCATTCTCCTTTCAGAAGAATCTAAGTTTCGTGGGGTCAAAGAATTATGTGTTGGAGGGTGTGTATGTGTATTAGATGTTTTCACTGCATTCTCCCCAGCACCTAGAACAGTGCCTGGTACAGAGTACACAATCAAATATCTGTTGCTGTTCAGTGAAGGTCCAGAACTGTTCTTTATTTCACCTCAAAACCAGGCTCTTCTCCCAGGCTTCCCCATGTCAGTAAATGGCAACTCTAGTCCAGTTTGCCCAAGCCAGGAACCTGGAAATCACTCTTGATTCCTCTCTTTTTCTCACACCTCTCATCTTCAAATACTGCCAATGCTCTCTGCAAATACACAGGCCCCCTTCCAAAATCTGGCCCTCCCACCTTCTCCACTGCTCTCACCCAAGTCCGAGCCACGATGTGCTCTCACTTAGGTTAGCACAGTGGCCTCATTTATCGGTCTCCCTGCTTCTACTCTTGCTCCCTAGGAGTCTGCCTTCCACAGAGAAAAGAGAGAAATCTTTTCAGAATTCGTGTCGAATCATAGACATTCCTCAGTTCAAAACACTCTGATAGGTAGGTTTTCACCTTGGAATAAAATCTAAGTCCTGTGCATGGCCTGTAAGACATGTCCTGATCTTGTCCCAGACATACCTTCTGAAACTTATTTCTTCCCTTTGCTCATTCTCTTCCAGCCACTCTATTTCCCTTCCTGTTCCTTGACTCTGCCAAGCACTCACCTGTTGTGGGGCCTTTCCATGGCTTCCTCTGCATGGAAGGTAGAGGCACACAGTACCCGCTACATCCCATCATTCAGGCCTCTGCTCCAAGTTGCTTTATCAGAGGGCTGCCCTGATCATCTTTCCTAGAATAGCAAACACACACCAAACACACACACACACACACACACACATGCACGTGTACACACACACCTCATTCTCCTTACCTTATTTTGAAGCCCTCATTACCACCTGACATTATATGTTTACTTATTTTTCTTTGACAGTTTCCCTGCTTCTCCAAAATGTAGACTCCATGGGGGAAAAGAACCATTTGTTTTGTTCACTATTGTAGCTTCAACACCAAAGATAAACCCCAACAACTACAGGGATGCTTAATCCTAGCACCTAGGCTCTTAGGGATATATAAATACTTTCTTTCTCAAAGAAACGATATTAGTATTTGAAAAAGGAATGTGGACATTCTTTAGTGTTGTGCCCACCCCTAAAACATAGTCTGCCTCGGAGCAATGGAGAAATCTGGTTGGCCCCTGTGGGTCCCATGCCCCCTTGTGGCTCTGTTGTGGGAATGGGGCTGGGGGCAAAGTCCATGCAATACATAGAAGATAGAGGAAGGAAAGTTCCGCCCCCTTCCCCCCACTCCGCCCGGCCCACCCCTCAAAAAAAAGGTCTGTTAGCAGAATTCAGGATGGGGATGGGGAAAAGTAGGAGGATGTGGGGAAGGCAGAAACAACAGATGGCAACTATGGAGATTTTTCCAGAGTGGGAAGTGTAACCCAGGGATAAGCTGGGGTCCCTGGTAAAGGAAGTATCCCTAAATAACTGGACCTTCATGCTCTTTGGGAAAGAACAAGCTGAGGCCCCAGGCACACCTGCATGGCATCACCAAATTGCTTCTTGAATGACTCCTGCTGGCATCAGGAGGCATCTCCCTGGCAGGAACAAGCCTGAGGCTTCACCACGGAACCTGGAGGAAACGCAGGGACCCATGGCACAAACTGACACAGGAGTTCTATGTTTCATTGCACATCATTTTGTTCACCAGTGCATTTGCACGTTCTGCCTCTATGGCTATCAAGATTAATAACTCATTTTTAGGTAAGAGTAAAAATGAATCAGGTAAAAAAAAAATTAGCAACAGCTGCCAAGTGAGTATGTAGCACATACACTCACAGATGGAAAAAATCTACATCTTGCTGCTATGATTTAGCTCAGGGTTTTATATTTAATTTTTGTTTTGTTTTGCTTTTGTTTTTATACACCTCACCACAAGGTATTTTAAATTCTTTAAATGTATTCCCGAATATAGAAAATGTTTCTTGGGCTCTCCTGAGAGTGGGGTGCCCAGGCTGACCACAGGCACACACACATTCTTCCCATAGTACAGTACTTTAAAATTAATAGCACATGCAGAGGAAAAACTAAACCCTTTGACGTCACTCTTGAAATGAGGAAACATAAACAGAAAAGGCTCCACTCCAGTAAGCTGCCAGAGTTGAAGCCGATTGGTCTCTGCTTTTCCTTGCCTGTGGCAACTGACAGCACCTCCCAGCCTAGCAGGCCGGCGGCTGCTCACCCAGCCAGTCAGTTGGTCTGGGCACTGCAGCAGGCTGGGCTCTGTCCCAGCACTTGTCTGGGAGAAAAGTGGTGTTACTCACCCAGGGAGAGCCTCTCTTTCTACCTTCCTTCTTTCTCGATCTCCTTGTGTGCTTTTGTGTTTCTTTATTTCTTTTCCTTTTTTTTTCTTTTTTTCTTTTTTCTTTTTTTTTTTTGTTACTTAATTATATTCCTAATCCTGGATGAAGTTGCTGGATTCTGCAGCACAAGTCTTCATGAACAAGCAGCACCGCTCAGAGATTTCACGGCATTCAAAGGTCACAGAACTGCCACTATGGTTAAATGTCTTGTTTAATGGTTGAGGTATGTACAACAAATTTAAGCGGCAAGCTCAGTTTTCTTGAGAGAATAGAGTCACAGAGAGATGGCAGGATTTTTATTTAAAATGAACCTGTACATATATATATTTTTTGTCTGTGATTGTTACTACAGCAACCAGCTTTTGAATTTCCTTCCTTTTTCTAGGCGAACTGACTAAACATTATCACTTACCCTGAATTAACTGTTTAAGGGCAACAGGGTTTCATTCCAACCAGTGTAATGAGACTCCGGCATTTTCACTGCACTTCGAGCCCACAATGAGGTGGTCTTTAAAAAAAAAAAATAATAAAGAATGCAATATTTTTTTCTCCAACATAAATCTTGGGGTTGGGTAATTTTCATTTTTGGTGGGACAGGATAGGAAAACGCTGGGAAAGGGATTGGTAAGGTTTGCGGAACAGGGAATAAGGAAATCAGTTTTTTTCTTGAGTTTTTCCATGTTGGTTGATAGCAGACTTCAAGATGAAGAAATTGGTGGCAAGAAGGGAAGAAGCTGATAGTGAGACTGAAGGTAGAAAAAAATCAATAGAAGATGTCCAAAAAATGAACTCTTAAGAAAAATCCTTCATCACCTTGTTGCATTTTTCAAAAAATGTTTTGGATTCAGAAGTCCAGGAGAGATACAAGTACTAAGTTATATGACCAGAAATTTAGATATTATTATTTATAAAGGAAAGTAAAACTTCTTTATTACCACTGCAAATTTGCTAATTATCTTTTCCTACAATAGTTGAAAATGGAGTCAGATATTCAATTAGGGGCTTAAGTGATTGAGCCTGGGGACTAATTAATCATTTAAAAATTCTGTTCTTCATGTGCTCTAGCCAGAGTGACTATTGCAATAAGAGTAAACCTCTTTGCACCAGAGGCAGGCATATGCATTCACATACAGTAAACACACTAAATGCTGCAGGAAGCTTGGCAGTTCAACACAGGGCTAATGTTGTTTTCAATGGCACATTATTATGTGTTAAGGGGGATCCCTGCTAAAAATCATTCCTATCCAGAGAGTCGGTTTTTGTAACAGCAATTTAAGTAATATATGGTTACCATGGATTTCCCTATTACCCTTCTCAAAGTTATGCAATAGCAAATAAGACAGGATTATTTGAAATCATTACCCTGTTCCAAAATTTCTAACCGATTTTCTTAAAGTTTCTATTCTCAACATTGAGAACCTGAAAGCTTTAAAACTGGGTCATGTTAGCAGTAATATTAAGCACAATTTCAAACACGAGGTGTATTTCAAAGGGTTAAAAAAATTAACTGCATAAGACTGGAATGTACTAAGTTAAGAACTGCAAAAATATTAGCTCTGAAATGCAGAGGATGTGCCGTGAATGGACAATTGCTTTTCTGCAGCGCCTAGTGGGAAAACAAGGACTTTGTGTGTTGCAAACGCATAACTGCAGCTCCTCCATTTCCTCTGCTTTATCTTTTATTACTGGCTGGTGAAACAAAGACGGGTGTCAGTAGTTACGTCTTGATTGACATTTTCTCCAATAAAATGAAGTCACTTTTGTCTCAAGTAGAAGCCCACAGTTAACTAGTTGCAACTCCAAAAACTGTATCTGCCTTGTAAGAATTTTTACCTGACACTGTAAGCTGTCTAATTTCAGAATGTACTCACTCTCTTGAACAACATGTGACAAAATCAGTGGTGACTACATGTCAGCAAATTAGCTGGGAGAATTTTTTTTTTTTTTTTTGAATTAAGTTATTTAGGGCAAGGGTGGAAAAGTCTAAGATGTGTCAGGGACAGGCATTAATTTAGGGAAAATAATTACACTAGTGCATCTTTTAATGCCTTACACAGTGTTCAGCACAAAGCTACTCACTGTCAGTTCTCCATAAAAACCTAGTTAAAATGTTTGCCTAGAATTTACTATCTTTCATATATTGTAAATTATTTAAATAATCTTGGTGTTTTCATGTGTTTTTGAAAAGCACTTTTGGTGTCAGTCCAGCCTAAAATATTATCTAAAAATCAAGCCAATAATACAGAGAAGGACATTTCAAACACTGACACTTTATTTTCAGCCAAAGGACATCTTAAATGCAAAAGTAAAATGACCAAGTTTCCTCAAAGTGGGAATGTACCACCTGGAAAATGCCTCAGCCTAGTAATTATTCTTCTGAAGTCTAACTTGTTGTTAGACAGGCCCAAATCACAGGAGGAAGCTGTTTGTTGACTCACAGAAGACAGTGTTGGAAGGAATTTATTAAGTGGTAAGCTAATCCCAAGGAATACGAAAAGGGCTTTGTTCCCATTAAAGAGAAGTGTGGAATTTAAGGATCAGAACTGACTTTGAAACATCTAAATGTAGAAGCTAAGAGGTAGTCTAAGTAGTTGACCTCACATTGTTGGGGTACATAATTGATTGGAAACTATCTACAGAAATTCTTATCTAAATAATCCACTATCTTATGGATTCAGCTATGTATGCCCTCAAAAATCTACAGCTAAAGTAGGTATCTATGTTCTAGGGGGTACATTTGGCTGAGGAAGAAAGGACTTGGCATTTGGAAATGTCAGGTCTCTCTCAGCGCAAAGACCATCTCTAATCTCTATTGGCACCTCCTCATGGCAGCAGCCCCATTTCCCCTAAGAATGTACTTTGGGGAGCACTTCCATTGTCCACAGGAGAGTAGCCGTGGGATCAGCACCACTGGCTTCTACAAACATCCTCAGTGGCTCTAGGAATGCCCACTTTGATTCATGGGATGGTGCCTACTTTATATATTAGCAGTCTTTAACGTGGTTTACATACAAATTTGAAGAAGAGAAGGAGAAAAGGGATGTAGAAACCCAAACTGACTGAATACCTATTATGTACCAGGCATTGTTAGAAATTTGAATACAGTGAGTGAAATATGTCAAAGTTCTTATGTGTGGTCAAGGCATTTATACTTTCTACTTTCTCAGGAATCATTTGAGTATCTAAATGAGTTGATTTGTACTTAGAGAGTGATTTCATGAAGTGCACTAGAAAGGGCGGTGAACAGAGGTAGTGAACCAAGGTGGTTCATTCAGGCTCTAATGAGCTGGGTGACTCTGAGCCACTCACTCACTCTTGACCTCAGTTTCCCCAACTGTAAGAGCAACTGGTTGTGCTGGGTTATCTCTAACATCCATTTTAGATCAAAATTTTTATAGTATTCTTATTCTCAACCTAGAATTTTTTAATTCCATTTACATGTAATTGTAGAAGTATCAAACCTTTATTCCAAAAATCATTACTACATGTTTTCAGGATGTCAAGGGCTGTGCCTGTGAATAAGCAATGATTCTCACATTAGGAAACATATTCTGGTTGAGTATGAATATTTAAACAAATGACTGGAGTCTGTACAAAGAAATGAAAGAACAAAAGGAGAAGTTTGGGAGGGAGGCAGTGATGGAAAACTGCAGAGGAGGCAGCGCTATACAATTTGGAATTTAAGAAAAAAATAAATTGTATTTCTATTTAGGTATTTATTTTTATATGATGATCTATAATGTGATTAAGTGCATTGTTATTATTTTGGAAATCATGTATTTGCAATGGTGTTCTTAAAAATTAGAATGTTAAAGAAAGCCAAAATTTTCCCACAGGTTGATTCAGCTGCTGTACAGGCCTGAGTTGGTAAATCAAATCCGTACATTGGCGTCATCTTCATCATTCCTTGAACTTAAAACTGTAGGAGTTATAGAAAGCTGGAGTCTTTAGAGAGCACTATGGGCAGCCGTGGTCCCAGCAGGCATTTGATACACGCCAGCAAGGTTCATAGCTGCGATGGTCTTGAACACTGGCACAATGTGGTGTCAACATGGTAGGAAATTACCTCAGTGTCAGGAAAACTCTTACGGTGGCTCAGAACTTCGAGATTACTTGTGGGAGTGAAGACACATTTCTTCAACTCTGGAGCCTCAGTTTCCTCATCTTTAAGGCTGTTAGATGCCCTTTTTCTTTCCAAATTCTGTGATTTAACCTGACAAAATTAACACTGAATCATTAGCATGTGTTTACTTTTATTTTTCCACCTCTCCCGTTCCTTATTTCCACTACTCTCTGTGTAGTTTGCCTTTACTCAGTTGTCCACATTTACACAATTTTACCTCCAAGATAATCTCATTGCCAAGGAAAAGCAAAAACAAAACAAGGACTTGGGTTTGAGAATTTCTCCCCAGAAAGACTATCACTCCCCTAAGACAGTCACCTCTCCCCGCTCCATTTCTCTTGTATCAGGTTGATGTGCCCCTCTGTGGCTGTGACACTCCTACAGAAAGCAAAGAGGCATGCTTTGTGAAAATTGTAGCTAGGAACTTTACTATTACAAGACAAAAGTCTTTTTCCTAAATGCCAATCACTGTCCTGGATTTTCTATATTACTTCACTTAATATCTTCTCAACACTAATTCTGATTTCTTTAGAGAATAAATGAAAACCTGTTGATAACTAAGTTGAGGGAAGCTTCAGAAGAAATTTGTGGTGAATTGATTGTCCATTGAGTATCTGCTCTGAGACCTTGCCCTGCCGGGCTGGCACAGGGTTGCTGCCGCTTACTAGTGATGGGATTTGGTGCAGTTCAATCACCTTAAGACATTTCTGGGATTCTGTGTGGCTCAGAGCATTCCAGCTGGTGTCTCCTCTGAGTGAGAGTTTACATTTAACACCTCAAGCATGGAGAATAGGGAGCTGGTTTTATAGTTTTGGATGAACCTAAAAACAACATAACAGAAAACACACAATATTAAGCAATATATAATTCTTGATACTACTGTATAAATATCTCAACATTTTAAAACCTTAAATCCTTTTATGAATGCTTTATATATTTATGTGTATACAATATAGAAGTATGAAAATAATAGCCACAGTCCATATACCAGTAAAGAAACTTTGTCATGCATTTAAAGTCCCTTCCTTTCTGCCCTCCCTCACTTCCTCTCTTCCTTTCTTCCCTCCCTCCCTTCCTTCTTTCCTTCTGCCCTCTTACTCCTTTTCCTCCTTCCCTCCCTCCCTCCCGCCCTCCCTCCCTTCCTTCCTTTTCATTCTCCCTCCTTTCCTCTCTCTCTTTTTCTTTCTTTCTTGAATCTGTTAGGGAAAGAAGGGAAAAATAGATTGGTAATGAGGTTTTGAGGAGTCTTCCTTGTGTAAAATTTGGAGTAATACTTACTTTTTTTTCCTAGTGGTTGGTGAATTCATATAGTTTTTCATTAAATTTCCTGCTCAGATTTTTTTCTTATTAATACCTTCTGTGTTCTACATAGTCATAATTCACATATAAATGGGAAGTATATAAAATATCCTTTTTACAAGATGAAAATTATTCCCATTGCTTTAGACATGCTCAAAAAAGGATTCTGTTCAAAAATGAAGTTAATACATGACTTAAATATACTTAATCTCTAAGAATCTTCTTTTGCTCTGGCATGGGGGTGGGGTCCAGGGCTAGTCTGGTGTGAGGAGTATGTTTCCATAGGTCCAGGCATAGACATGGAGAGGCTACCATGGATTGGTCAAAATTTGATACCTGAAGGTATCAAATGGTCAGTGTTTTACATTCTCTTTGACTCTAGCAAATCTTTGTCTAAGAAGATATAGAATTGTTTATTTTTGCATTGTTTGTAACCTAAACAATATCAGAAACAACTTGAGCCCAATAATAGGTGAATTATTGAAAAATTATTGCAAAATCATACAATAGAACACCATATAGTCATTTAAAAGAATGAAGTACCTCTACATGCAAAAATCTGGAATGATTTTTCAGATGTATTAAGTGGAGGGGGGAAGCTACATTAACAGTTGTATAAATACATAGACACATTCATATATACTTATTAAAAATTTCTGGAAATTTGAATTAAAAACTTAACAAACAATGCCTTGGAGAACTTGGAGTATGGGATAGGAACAAGGCTTACTTTTCTTGTATATACTTTAGAATTGTTCAACTTTCCCCTCTATAAATGCATTATATTTATAATGGGAAAAAGTTACTGACATTTATTTATTGTGTGATATTTTAAAGTGACCAGAAAAATTTGAAGGTAAAAGAAGAAAGAGTTCTATTTTATTTTATGTTTTTCATTTTATTTAATTTAATTACCATTTTTTTGTTTGTTTTTGAGACAGAGTCCTGCTCTGTTGCCCAGCTTGGAGTGAAGTGGCACGATCTTGGCTCACTGCAACCTCCACCTCCCAGAGTCAAGCGATTCTCCTGCCTTACCCTCCAAAGTAGCTGGGATTACAGGCATGCACCACCACACCTGGCTAATTTTTGTATTTTTAGTAGAGATGGGATTTCACCATGTTGGCCAGGCTGGTCTCAAACTCCTGACCTCAAGTGATCCACCCACCTTGGCCTCCCAAAGTGCTGGTATTGCAGGTGTAAGCCACCACGTCCAGCCCGAGTTCTGTTTTGCTTTAAAATTTCTTCATTAATTTCTTTCTTTGACCCTTACTAAATTTCTCCCATGTACCTTTGACATGGCTAGGGAGCAGAGAATTCCCTGGAAGTAAGAATCCAGGAAGCCAGAAGATAGGGAGCCCATCACTCTTGTTTGAGTAACTTTGGGCCAATCAGCCCTCTGGGCACCAGCTTTCTCATGTATAAAATGAGGGGCTTGGTCAAGCTCAAAGTTCCTTCGATCTGGGTCTAAGAAACTTTGGCCTGTTACATGCCCAATTATTTGAGATCTTTCTCCATAAACAATAAACATATTTTACCATACATATTTTACTGGTTTGAACATCTTGGCTAAATTTTGTTTTAGAATTGGTCAGTTCAGTTTAATTTTTCACATTAACTATACATGCAAAATTAGTATCTATTCAAACCGTGTTTAAGGAAATCACGTATCATAGACTTTTAAAGGAAAATTATACTATAATATCAGTTATTCATAAAACAGTAGAAAACATTATATTAAGATGTACAGCTTGTACAGTTATGCAAGCAAGTAATGCTTCTTCTGTTTGGACATGATTTATACATTTCTTGGTTTTCCAGGAGAGAAAAAAAAAAAAAAGACCTTCATTTCCCTTTCTCATTATGCCACTTGCCAGCTGGGTCCAGTCAGATGAAAGAACTCAGTCATTCACAAAAGTGTAGAAAGCATTCTTGTAAAAGGAGATGCTGCAGTAATACAGAGGTCTAAAGAATGCCTTGATTTAGAAAAGGTCATTAAATCTAAGAAAAAACTTACTTTCTATGTGATAGAAATATAGTGTGTTTCCATGTTCTTAAGATGAGTGTTCATGCTTTTCCAATTAAATAAAAACCTAATTTCAATTGGGTTTTTAGCTTCATTTGGAAAAGTGTAGGTATTGCTCATTTTCCATATTTAGTAGTTTTTATTTTCTATTTCTCTAGATTTTCATTATTGTGTTTGGAGCAAAAAATAATCTTTAAGTTAAAATAATACAAAAGGAATAAACATAAAACAGGAATTTGTGTGATAGCAGTTTGGAATGACAAAAACTAACATTCTAAACTTTTCCCTATAAATCTCTTTTAATTATTAAAAATCACTAAGTATTAGAAATATAGTTCAATAGCTTATAAATAAAATAATTGAGGAATATTGTTCTCTTTTTCATTGAATATGTTTCCCCAAGTGCCCATGTGTGGGTGCATGAGAGAGGCCCTTCTTAAACTTGACAAAATGCATATAAGAGCTTTGTATGTAGTAGTAATACAAAAACAAATCAAAACATTGAGTTAGAGAATATAGCCTATTTAAAATATATTGTCTCCTTTAATGTAAATCTTTACAAACCAAATAATCAAATACATCTATTGGATTAAATGGCAATAATGAGTAATAATTTAAAATTCAATTTGCTTATTTTGTGTGAAAGGAGAAAAGGAAAAGCAGGAAAAAAAAATGAGAATTCAATTTTTTTCAAGGAGCATTGAACTTGTAACCTAAAGCCCTGAGTTCAAGTTCCAGATGCTAAGAATGATACTGTTGGCAAGTTATTTAACATTTTTAGATTTCAGGTGTCTAAAATGTAAATGTAAACCTTTAGGTTCCAAAATTTCTGGCTTTCCTATGTAAGTAGTTAGTTCATAATACAAATGTCCTTTCTAGAACATTCCTGTTAGATGGGGATTTGTTATGCCCACTTGAAAGGCAAGGAAATTGAGACTCAGATAAGTTGCAGCTAATAGTTGAAATTCAACTTCAGCTTTTTGCTGACAGTTTTTAATTGTTTTTATATGCTTAAAATCCATGCTTAATCATTCTAAGAATGAGTTAGGAAACATTTTTAAAATACACAAAACATAAAAATATCTGTTTTGAAAATGTTAATCTACCCACTATATTTTTATACAAAAATTCAAATATATAGAAAAATAGCATTATTTCATTTTAAATGGATTTAAATGGATTAAATGGATTAATCTGATACTTCAAACTTCAGAAATTTTGCTCTGAGAGACAGTAGAGTGCATTGATCAACAGTGCATAATTTGGCAACATTCAGTATGGTTCATTTATTAGTTCTGTGACCATGAAGAAGTTCCTTAGTCTCTCTAGGCCTCGCTCTGCTTATTTGTTAGATTAAGGTGTTTCTAATATCTGCTTCTTGAGAGAATTCTTGAGAGAATGGAATGAGTTTTTATTTGTAAAATGCTTAGAACAGAGTATGGAAGAGTAAAACTTGATGTTAGTGTATCAACTGGTATTATTTGATTACAAGTTTTAGAAATTATTTCATGGAATCATTTTGTTTACAGTGTTGTTGGTGCTTTAAACATTTAAGAGAAATCTTGTTTTAAATTTTTTTTTACTTTCTGAATTAAACTATAGCACACATAACAGAAAATTATCTAACATATAATTATGCACCATTGAACCCCCTACATAGAAATCAAGAGAGTCAAGAAATAGAACATTATTACATGTTTGGCACCTGAGGAAACCCATCATGCCTCTTCCATTCTTTCACGCAGCGTTATATCTGAAGACTAGATAGGTTGTTGCCTATCATTGTATTTGGTTCATTTTCATTGTTGCATGATGTTTAATTATCTGAATACACAGAATTTATCATTCTATGGTAGAAAACATGTATATCGGCCATGTAAATATCTTTTTTGTCAAGTCTCTGATCAAGTTATTTTGTATATTTATAGGGTATTATATATACTTATATATATTATATACATATTTTATACCTTTGATTGTTATATACATTACAAACATTTTTTCCATTGGTAAAATCTCATGTTTTATTCTTCTCAAGACTGTTTTTAACATTTTTGATTCTTTACATTTTCATAACAATTTTAAAATTAACTTAAGATTCTTCCCTAAAACAAAACACTGTTGGGATATAGATCAATTTGGGAAGACTGGCATCTTTTCTGAGTCTTCCAAATCATAAACATAATGTATCCTTCTATTTATTTAGGTGTTTGTTAATTTCTGTCAGTAATATCTTCTGGCTAGCTTTATGGTCATTTTACATATTCCTTGCTAGACATATTACTGGGCACTTAGTATTTTGATGGTATTCCAACTGGCATCTCTTCAATTTCTATTTTTAACTTTTTGTTACTGACACATAGAAAAACAATCAACTTCTGTATATCAATTAATTATCAGCAACCTTGCAAAACTCACAAATTCCAATACGTTATCTATGGATTATTTTGCTTTTCCATAGAGGTAATCAGAGCATCCAAGAATACTGGTGGTCACTGATTTTCCTTTTTAATACTGATAACTTTGTTTTATTGTACTACATAGGATTTTCAGTATATTGTTGAAGGGGTAATCGTGGCAACATTATCTTGTTTCCAGTCTCAGAAAGAAAGCTTTCAACATTCTACCACTAAGTTTGATGTTTTCTATAACATTTGAAAGTTTCCTTTGATTCCTAGTTTCCTAAGCATTTCTTATTAAATGTTCTTTAAAATACTTTTCGTATGACTTTTCCCTTTTATTCTGTTTATGGGCGATTGATTTTATAATTTCAAAACAAACTGAAATCCTAGAATAAATCTAACGGTCATGTTATGTTATGCTTATTTTCAATATCACTCATTACTCTGTTTCTGAATTGCTAATAATTTTTAGGATTTTGAAACTATGTTGATGAAAACCATTAACCTAAAATTATCCTTTTTGGTTATGGCCGTATCAAGGTTCCATTGACTTTATTAAATTAGTTAGGAAATATTACCCTAGTAAAAATGTTCTGGGAGAGTTTTGTAAGTTTATATTATTTTTTTCCTCAAATATTTGATAGAAATTGCACATAAGTCCATCTGGGTCTGAAATATTTTGTGGGCAAGTTTTTAGTTACAGTTTTAATTCCATTTATTTTTATGGGCTATTCAGATGTTCTATTTTCATTGTCAGTTTTAGTAATTTCTCATGGATTTGTTGTTGTTGATTATTTTTCAGTGTTTCTTCTTTTTGAGTATATACATTTAAAGGAGCAAATTTATTTTTCACGGTTTCAGCTGTCTCCCCTAGGTTTTAAAAGTTAGTGTTTCTGTTAGTAGTTAATTCAAGACAATTTCAATTATAATTTGTTTTTCACCTGTGAATTATTTAGGATTATATTGATTAATTTGCAAACAAATTGGCATGTCCTAGTTCTCTTTTTGTCTTTGTTTCCTGGTATAATTCTACTGCGCTTACAAGTCATGCCATTAAGATCTTTGAATTTTTTGAAACTTGAATGTATAACCAAATATACAGTCAGCTTTTCTAAACGCATTACATGTACTTGAAATAAATGTATTCTGCAATTGTTAGGCATAGTGCTCTATAGATGTCAATTAGAAGATTTATTCATCATATCATTGAAATCTTTTATATCTTTATTGATTTTTTTACTTCTATTACTGGAAGAGGTATATTAAAAAAATTTCCTCATGATTCAGAATTATTTTCTTTTATTTTGCCATCATTTGCTTATATATTATATTGAACAACTTAAAATTGCCATTTTTTTAGATCAAGGTTGAATATCAGCAATTTTATAAAATTTAAACTAGTATTTTGATACTGTGCTGTTATATCCTGCCTTCACAGCAGGGGCAATACTTGGTTCTTGGGGAGCCAAAAACCCTTAGACATCGTAATGGTTTGTGACCTAAAAAGGTTCAGCACATAAACAGTTATTCAGTCAAGTTGGCATTAAAATTTCCTTGACTTGGGGGAGTGTGATTAGGGAAAGAAATACCTAAAATGGCTCCATAAGGGAGCAGGATGATAATGGGAAAAAGGTTGAGAATTCCTTATAAACAATATTAGAACTGTTGTAACTTCCTGGCGAAATGAAATTTTACCATAGTAAAATATCCCTTCCATTTTTTTTTTTTTTTTTTTGCGTTCAATTCTCCCTGGGCTGATACTACAATCTGTAAAACTAGCTTTCCATTGCTTAGTGGTTGCATGCCTTATCATTTTTCATTCTTTTAGTTTTAAATTGTCTATATGTTTATGTTTTAGGTGTGTCTCTTTACAAGCAGCAAATAAGTACATTTTCTTTTGTCATTCAGTCTGACTATATTTGCCTTTTCAGTGAATATTTAATCCTTTTATAATTAATGGAAGCAGTGATATATTTGGGTTCAAATATGCTGACTTACTATGTACAATTTATTTATTTTTCTTGTTCTGTATTTCTTTTTCTTTCCTCACTTTCCTAATTATGAATTAAGTATCTTTGTAATTGCACTGCCCCCTTTCTATTAGCTTTAGCTTGTTATTTTTACATTATTTTACATTGTTTTACTGGTGACTATTGCGGTTACAGGATGCATCTATGACCTAATACAAGCATAATGCATATTAGCACTTTTATTCCTTTGTGGCAAATTTGAGAATATTGGAATGCTTTAACTACTTTTGTCTCCCTCCTAAATTATATGCTATTGTTAGGTATTTAACTTTATATAATGTAAATCTCTGAATAATTATATGTTATTATGGTTTCTTACAATTACACATCTTCATTCTTTCCTGCATCTCTGAGGTCACATATAGGATTTCCTTTAGTGCAGTGATGATTTTGTTTAGATTTTGGTTTTGTATGAAATGGCTTTATTTTGCCTTTATTTCTGATGTGTACTTTCACTGGTAATAAAATTATAGATTGTAATCCCCCTCCTCCTTACTTTAAAATATTATTGTATTGTCTTATCACTTTTAATGTTTCTGTTGATAAGTCAGAAAATAGTCTTTTAAAAGCAATCTGTCCTTTTCCTCTGTTTGTAGCACTATTTTCATGTTTGATTGCTTGTTTTGCCATGATTACTTAGGTATGGTTTTCTCTGCATTTATCCCAATTAGGGCTTGTATGGTTTCTTAAACGTGTGTCTTGATATTGTTTAACAATTTTGGAAAATTTTCATTAATTATCTCTTTCAATATTGCCTCTGCCCCATTCTCTCTAGCCTTTATTTTATTATTATTATTATACTTTAAGTTCTAGGGTACATGTGCACAACGTGCAGGTTTGTTACATATGTATACATGTGCCATGTTGGTGTGCTGCACCCATTAACTCGTCATTTACATTAGGTATATCTCCTAATGCTATCCCTCCCCGCTCCCTCCACCCCACAAGAGGCCATGGTGTGTGATGTCCCCCTTCCTGTGTCCAAGTGTTCTCATTGTTCAATTCCCACCTGTGAGTGAGAACATGCGACGTTTGGTTTATCGTCCTTGCAATAGTCCAACAATGATAGACTGGATTAAGAAAGTGTGGCACATATACACCATGGAATACTATGCAGTCATAAAAAATGATGAGTTCATGTCCTTTGTAGGGACATGGGTGAAGCTGGAAACCATCATTCTCTAGCCTTTCTTAATGGGACTCCAGTTACATGTATGTTCGAGTTTTGAATGTTCCTACTCCCATTACTTACCTTCAATCTCTTTGATCTTCATTTTGAAGATTTTCTTTAGACCAATATTTTTATTTCCCTAAGTCTTTCTTCATCTGTATCTAATCTGTCATTTATCCCATAAAACAATTTCTTAAGTTATGGTATTTTTCAGTTTTAAAATTTTTAGAGATTTTTGGTCATTTCTAGCTTTCTGTCAAAATTCTCAATCTTGCCTCTCATATCCTTAAACATATTCTGCAAATCATTATAAAACTTTTGTTGCTTTTATTTTGATCTCTTGAGTGTTTATAGCTATTGTCTGCTGCTGCTGCTGGTTGAATCAAAGTGGCTGGTTTTCGTATACCTGGTTATTTTTGATGAAGCACTAGGCATCGTGTGTGTGTGTGTGTGTGTGTGTGTGTGTGTGTGTGTGTGTGTAGAAACAGAGAGAGAGACAGAGACAGAGAAATTACTTGAGGCCTAGTGTGATGTTATCTCTCTCTAGTTAGGATCTACATTTGCTTCAGCAGTTACCAGTGGTAATAACAATCTTGTCTTAATCTGATTTCACATTGAATTAATACATATGAGGTGATTGAAACAGTGGTTGGCACTTAAGAAGTCTGCACTGTTCATTTTTATCCATTATTGTTTTCTTCAAAAGATATGGAAAGAGAGTAGGGGTAGTGAGGAGTAGTGAGTAGTGCATAGTGAGGAAAACACATATAGTATTAAAAGACTCCAATATGGACTAGAAGTAAATATTCAAAAATTTTTATTACTTTGTTGTATTTTATCTTGTATTTGAAACAATTGTATCTTATTTTATTTTCAATTTAGCAGATTTATTTTAATCATTAACTTTAAAATACAAAAGTAGAACACACATTAGAAAATTCCAACTGTTCAGAAGAGCATAAAATGAAAAGTAAAAATCTTCCTCTTCCTCTCACCACCACCATTCACCTCAGTCTCTATCTAAAATTGTTTAGAATTTTTGAATATATTGATAAAAATGCATGTTTTATTTGTACCCATATCTACATGTACTCACCTACCCTTTTGTACAATTAAGAAATAAATTTTAAAATGAGAAGTATTTATCAAAATCATAAACTAAGTAAATAATAATATATTCACCTTCCATATTTCATTGTGGCCATTATAATATTATGCAAACATTTCTTTACAAAAGCATTACAATCTCATCAGAGTAACAATGTTAGTTTGTAATTGTTACTTGCCAGTAGTACTTTTAGCAAAGTATCATTCTGAGGTTGCTAATAGGCTAGGGAGATCTTAGGTCAAAGAACTACTTGTTACAGATTCTGCCTTTCATCAGTACCTCACATTTTCCAACAAATATATTTGGCAAACTACATTATTGAGCTCCTGATTTATGGCTTTCGTGCATAGAAGTTAGTGTTTTCTTGTATAGTGGCTGATATAAATTAGCTAAAATTAGCTCATAGCAGCTTTCTTCATTATCTAAATTGTTTCACAGTTAACGGCCCTATACAAGCTAATCTAATGTCTCAGAATGAAAATGATAGTGCATACGTGTTGTAAACACATAAAAGATTATTTCCAGTACACTAGCCATGTCCTGTGGAAAGAGCAAATAAATTATTTAGATGATTGCAAATAATATAAACCCTAGAGTAAGCTTCGCTATGCTACAGTAAAATTCTGGTCTAGTTATGTAAAACTAGGTCTTTGGTGTTCTGTATTTATCTGTTGCCTCTGGCGGTTTGTCAGCTTTTCTTGGGTGCTTGTGTTTTCCAGATACTTTATGCAGGTTTTTCCTGTGTGGGGGATCTTTCAAGCACAGGTGAACTTGAAGTTACAGCTAATAAATGTAAAATATGCTAAGTCCTTAGCCTAGAGTCCAATCATTAAGAATTTATGAGCAATTTACAAGTAACTTGAAAATATATATGTGTAGAAGAGAAATAGTAAACAATTTTAAAACTGTGTTTGCTATAACTTTTTCAATAGGACAAATTTTCTTTATAAAAAGATACATATTTCTAATTTTTGTAACATTATGCAGTATTTTTGTTCCTTTTCAAAACAGAAATTAGAAAATTAAAATTTTTAAGAGAATCAATGCTCAATTTTAATAATACATGTTACTAAATGTATGCTAAAACATTAAATTGAAAACATGTTAATGCATGGTAAGGTTTAAAAAATTTTTTTAACTGTTAAGGTCGGGGTACATGTGCAGGATGTGCAGGTTTGTTATGTAGGGAAATATGTGTCATGGGGATTTGCTGTACAGATTATTTCATCACCCAAGTATTAAGCCTAGTACCCATTAGTTATTTTCCTGATCTTCTCCCTCCTCCCATCCTCTGCCCTCCAGTAGGCCCCAGTGTGCACTGTTCCCCTCTTAAATGGTAAGTTTTATGAAATGTTACTCTTCTCCACTGATAATATTATATCTTACAGGTAACAGTAGAAGCTAAGGAAAAGTGACTGAATATTTAAGCTGAAGGACTAAGTACATTTTAATGTGTTACTCCATAAATTTTCTTAACTGAGAAAATATTTTTAACTTTGGCATATTTTAAAGTAATAACAAAGAGTTATTACAAACTGGAGCTGCAGAAGTAGATAATAGCACTAAGATACAGTTTTTAATTGCTACTTTCTCAAATTCTGTGAAAAGGCGTATGAGTTGTTCCCTTTAATACAGCAAACATTTACAGTGTTTCTTCTTTAAAGTAATGCAAAAAGGTAACCTAAGGAATCCACACATAAATTTTTCAAAGCTCATTTTATGTGTTGAATTAAAAAAAATTATAAGTCTAATAATTTTGACCTGCATTTAGGTTATTCATACAATCTTGAGTAAGCAAGATGACATTTATTTTCTAACTATGAAGTGAACCCTAAATTATGTCATTTATCTCCAAAGAGGTCTCAAAACATAGCTTTTTTTTTTCTAATTAAATTTTCAGGCTAGGATAAGTTCTTTGGCACTACCAAGATGAGTTTCAAGTTCTACATAGCAGAGGGTTCTCTGAGTATTTGCCCTTGTCTTGGACCATTGTTCCACAGGTAGATGCCAGCATGGCCATATCAATCATTCACCTCTGGTCAAGCTAATGGTTAAATATTTTTACTATCACCACCACCCCCACTCCAGTGCCTGTGTTTTATCAGGACAATGGTGGAAACATCAACTGGGGAGATAAACTTTTTTTTTTTTTTTTTTTTTGGGACGGAGTCTCGCTCTGTCACCCAGGCTGGCTGGGGTGCAGTGGCACTATCTTGGCTCATTGCAACTTCCGCCTCCTGAGTTCAAGTGATTCTCCTGCCTCAGCCTCCTAAGTAGCTGAGACTACAGGCACGTGTCACCATGCACAGGTAATTTTTGTATTTTTAGTAAAGACAGGGTTTTGCCATGTTGGCCAGGATGGTCTCGAACTTCTGATCTCAGGTGATCTGCCCACCTGGGCCTCCCAAAAGTACTGAGGTTACAGGTGTGAGCCACCGCGCCCAGCCTTGGGGAGTACTTGTGTAGTGAACACAGTTCTGATGGTGCCTGTGCACTATTCATTAAGAATGAATTCTTACACCTGCTTAACTGAAATTGAATTTTAGGCACAATATTTTACATTGTCTTGTTTAGTATGTCCGAACCTTAAGTACACTGGCTCAATTGTTTTTTGACTATGACTGTCTCAGATAAATCATCACATGATTCTGTGTTTCCTACTGCTGAAGGCTGTGTACATATGTGTGTGTATAAATATACATATATTATATCAAGCCATTGAAATGATCATCTTTTGGCCAAAACAGTAAATATCAGCAATTTCATATGGCCCAATCATGTGTGTGTATGTATACTTGTACACATATGAGGGTATAAAACCAGATGACTGGTATATGATGTTAGTCTTTTAATTAATAGAATCTAAATTATAAGTAGTTTCCTTAGATTTTAGGATTGGGGTGGATATAGACTTCTTTTGATGGTGTGAAACTATAATTTGCACATGTGACAAACAATCAGACCCAAATTTTAGTATAAGTATATATATATATTTAGTACATATACTATTACTGCATAGTATATTTATGAAGTCTTGAGAAAAATTCTGATTCCTGCTTAAATCTCTCAAATAATCTCAGAAAATCTGTAATATATGGATAAAATTGTCCCCATCTTGATGAACAAACTCACTCTCATTACTTAATCAGCATAAAGTCAGTACTTTTAAGTGAGACAGCCTAGATTTATTCATTCAACCATCAGGTATTTGGGGCCCTAGTATGGTCTAGGGACTGGAAATAAGTAGGAAAAAACAAAGTTCCCATCCCCATGAAGCTTGCATTCCAGTCAGAGATGACTGATAGTTACTACATAGACTAGTAGATGTGACAGTTAATTTCAGAGATTGCTAAATCTACGAAGAAAGTAAGACAAAGTAATGAGACAACAGGTTGCTGGCTGTGGAGACTTGGATCCATAGCCGGAGAGCCCAGTGGAGTCTTTTCTCTGCTGAAATGATTGAGAAAGAGACAGCCGAACCTGGAAAAAGAGTGATCCCGGCAGAGGAGAGAGCAAGAGCAAAGTCCTGAGACGAAAACATGTTTTGATGTCTGAAAGACAGAAAGGGCAGTGCTTTTGGAGCAAAATGAGGTGATGGGATGGAAGGAGATGAGCAGGCATGGGAAGGTGACACACAGGGCATGCGGATCGTCACAGGACATGGTGGAAATTGTACTCTTCTCACAGCAAATGAGAAGCCACTGAAACCATGTAGACAGGGAGGAGAGACCAACTGATTCATACTTTAAAAGGAGCACTCTGACTCCAGTGTGGAGAATGGGTTGTCAGCCTAGGCTAGGGACGACATCATAAGCAGCTGATGGGTGTTGTAGGCAAGATGGGAGATGATGGCGATGGCCTGGAGTAAGCTGAAACAGTAGAGTGGTGGACAGTGTTCAGATTTGGGTATTTACTATAGGAATATAGGACCCAATGGTGGATTGCATGAAAAGAAGAGGCAGCAATACACAACGCTGTGATCCCCGATTCTGGAGCTGGGCTCCTTGGTGGCATGTTCTGGCTCTGCCCCCTATCAGCTTTGTAACCTTGGTCAAATAGCCTCTTTTCAGTTTCTGCATTGGTAAAACTGGTGGAGGGTGCTAATAGTGCCTACCTTAGAGGATTGCCATAAGGATTAAATGTGTGTGTGTGTGTGCGTTTGTGCACACAGGCTTAGAACTGAGTTCAGTAGTAAGTACTACGCCTATTTATTTAGGTGATATGTACTTGTGAAGTGTACATTTCACAAGTACATATCACCTAAATAAACTAAATTTGAGAAAAATTGATTGTAGATTTTTGGCCTACATCACTAGGTGGTACCATTCACTGGATTAGGGAAGATCGAGGGAGGATCAGTTTGGAGGAGGGGAGATGCAGGAAATAAGAGTTGCGTTTAGGACACATTCAGCTTGAGAGGCCTGTCAGTGAAATAGAGATGAAGAGTCTGGAGTTCAGAAGAGAGATCAAAACTGAATTTAAATGTATCAATATATATGCTATTTAAAGCCTTGGAACTGGATGAGCTCACCTAGGAAGACGATGTAAAGAGGAAGAGGGTGGAGAATAAAGACTCCCAGAAGCGTGGGGAGGTTGGGAAAGGAGGAGGAGCAGGAAATGATTCAAATGCATCCACATCTGGTTTTCCCATAGTGCTGCGTATATTATTGGAGCCCTGCCCGAAGAGCTTATGCTACAGAAGCTTCTGTAGACATGAAAGCCTCTTTAGACATTCTTACTGGTAAGGGGCTGAGGCTTCCAGTTTGGACCCTGATGACAGGAATTTTCCATTTATACTTGAGAGTAGCACAAAGAAGCTGTGGTAGGAATCTGCTGCTCTCTATTTACTCTGAGATGTTTTTAGTGCAATCACAGTTATATGTGGCCCCTAATGATAGATCAATTGTTTTAAATTGTGTCATTATTATATATTTTCCTTTACATGAAGATATGGGCATCTCCAATTTACAAAGATGATTAGAACTGAAAAGAATGTTTCCATGGACACTATACTATTCATTATCATTTGATTCCCAGTCAGCCCACAAAAGCCTGTGTAACCCACAAGGATGTGAAATCAAAGTACAAAGACCACATAGATCCCAAACAGCAGAAGCAACAGGGCTTACAGAAATATTTGCTTAGATTCCTTAAGATACCAGAAATACATTTTCTTCTCCTCTTGTTTGGGCTCAGAAAAGCAAGGACAGAGAGTTGCCTATTGGGTGGGGTGGGAGGAGCTAGGGAAGGCACTTCTGTGGCCAGTTACTCACATGGGTAAAGTAGTCAATGACTGTAGAAAACATAAATGTTGAATTGAGAAAAAGAATTCTGGAGAAAGACAGGAAACTGGAAATCTACTCTTAGCTTTGACAGCTACCTGTGCTATGGCCTGAAGGAAGTCACTAACTGTTCCGTGCCTCAGTTTTCTTTCATTTTATATTGGCTACAATAATCACTTCCAATGTTGTCGTAAGAATAGGTGTATACACACACACACACACACACACACACACACACACGTACATATAATATACACATTCACGTGTGACCGTGTGGATGGTGGAAAGATCTAAGTAACTATTAACTATTGTTTATTATTATTGTCTTGTAGCCTCATATCATCTCTTGGTTTTTTTATTTTAATTAATGATTCTTAGGAAACTATGAATGGCAGGACTTTAACAATGTGGAGCAATAATAACAGAAATGAGATTTAAAAGAAAACAACGAATTCAAGCAATGCGGGAGAAATTTTATTCATAACATTGTGATTAGGTCACCTAGTTTCTCATTAGCTCTTCCAATTTTTCCTAACAGATGCCTCAGTGAGTTGTCAAAAATGATCTAATTCCAGCCTTTTTAAAGGCTTGGTGCTTGCAGCAAAGAGTTCAGTTGCTTTAGCAAGTTATCTTATGTAAATATAGCCGGTAGCATCCTGGTAATTTGCCTCCAGAAAGTAATCTAGAATTTCATTATAAACTCTTCTTTATTCTCATAGCATCATTCGGTGTACTAAGCAGGGAGAATTCCTGTTCAAGATTTTCATAATTTTATCAATGACTTCCCAACATTGCTCACGCTTTTCTTGTAGAGTATCATCCACATTACGCTAACACTGCAATTGTCTTTTTAAAAATATTTTCAATTTCACATACTGCAAAAAAAAAAATCATACAGAAAAGATATATTTGGGCCTTGCAGTTTGTATACCTTCTCTGAAGAATACAGTATGTCAAATGCAAGTGTTCATAGTATATTAAAAGTTGGTTAGAAATCAGTGTTTCCTTTTTATACTCTCTAATTAATGCTCTTTGCTTCAAGATCACACAGAAGAAAACCCAACATTATGGACCCTCCCTACCTAACAAAGTCTTACAAGGCGAACTCATTCTATGTTTGAAGTGAGTCTGTTGGATAAAGACTATCAAGGACTATGTAGACACATTAACTGAAGTCTATTATGGAAATTTTGTCTGAAAATTTACTTTTCTGCCCACTTAATCAACTTTTTGATAAGTTAATATATAATAAAATGCATTCAGTATGCATGTGAACTTTGGAAAACATAACCTTATTTAATACTAGTCATTTATATAGTAGTGAGTGTATGTGAATGAGTGAATGTGCTTTATTTCTCATTTCTCCACATCCAAATCTTATGTTCTGTTTTTGAAAACTTCAGCAGATTAAAATTATCTTGAACTTAGGGATGATTTTTCTCAGTTTATACTTCATTCTATAAATAGAAAGTTTCTATGTAATGAATAATTTTTGTATACATGGACGGTCTATGTATACAATTGCTCCATACAATGAAGGTTCCTGATTTTGAAGCTGGGTGAGTGAGCTGAGAGCGAAACAAATCTAGTGATCTGTCAATAAGTGGCAATTGTTGTTTAACTCCCTTCACTCTTCTGTACCACAAGTTTCTAAATTTCTCCTGTCAAAAACACACCTAAATTTCTAAACCATTCACAAACACAAAATGACATGACAGACACAAATATCCATGAATGGGGGTAAAGATGCCTTCCCAATATCTTCAAGTGTCCGCTTTGTCTCCAGGTTTTGCAAACTCAATATTTGAGTCCACAAATATACACAAAATTTTTTCACTGAAATAATACAGTGTCTTGTGAGTAGTTTCATTTTGGAGTTTTTGGCTAAATTGTTTTTGAAGGATTATTGAATTCTCTTTTATATAGATCTTTAATATAGTATGATACAGTTTTGGTAGTTTTATGAATTCTTGAAAATAATGGGTGCTTGGAGACAATAGTAGAATTTACTGAATATATGAGGTAGGCATTTATGATTGATTTTGGAGGACATAGTTTTTATCTTCGTTGTGATTGCAATAGCAACATAAACATGTTGTAAGTAGATAGGCAAATAAGAAAATGTAAATATTGATAATTTTTAACCTCTTATAATCAATATAAACTTTGGCTTATATTCACAGACATAAACAATGTTTTTTATTTTTAAAAGTTTAAAATTTTAATTGCAAATATTTCAAATATAAGAAAACTATCAGAAATAATATGACAGACATCCATGTATCCACCACCTAGATGGCCATCTATTCATTAATTCATTTATTCATTCAACAAATATTTATTGGGAACTACTAAGCTAGACATTGTTCTAGGCACCTGCAGATTCAGCAGTAAGCAAAATAGATCATAATAAATTCAATCCATGTGTAAAAGATGATAGTTGCTGATGATTGCTATAGAAAAAAGAATAGCAGAGAAAATGTTAGCGAATGTGGGAGGATGGGCATGAAATTTTTAAGAAGGTGCTTGGGAAGTCTCACTGAGCAGATAACTTCTGAGACTTGAAAGAATTGAGGGAGTAAACCATGCAGATACCTGGGGAAAGAATGTTCACAGCAGAGGACACAGCAAGTGCAAATGCCTGGAGGTGGGAATGCATCTGATGTCATGAGCCTCTCTGTTATCTCTCTCTGCTCCATCAGTTTCTATCCTTGGTCTAATGGTTTTCTTTCTTCTACTGATTTGTGGCTTACTCTGTTGCTGAGTTTTCATCTTACTTTCTTTCTAATTTACGCCTTGCAAACTATAAATTTCCCTCCAAATGCCTTTTTAGCTGAACATCACAATCTTTGAAAGAGGGTATATTCACTGTGGTCCATTTCTAAAAATTTTGTAATTTCTACAATTTTATTTCTACTCAGTAATTATTTGAAGTGGTTACTTTAGATTTCTAAAGTGTGACAAGTGGAAAGGAGATTGCTCTCTTTTATTATTGATTTCCAAATTTAATGCGTTGTATTAAGGGAATGCCGCTTCTGTAAAATGATTCCTAGATATCTTTGAGGCTTGCTTTGTAGCTTAAGTCACTAATTTTTATTTTAACAAGTCCATGTAGAAATGAAAAGAACATATTTTCTGTAATTGTTGAAAACAGTGATTATATGTAGTCATCAGAGCAAACTTGTTAACTGTGTTGTCAAAATTGTCCATTTGCTTACACTGGGAATAGTCTATTCCCTTACTTATTTGCCTTCTGGGTCAATGACTGTAATAGGTAAGTTAAAATATCCTGCTGTGATTATAGATTTGTAAATTTCTCCTTGTAATTCTGTCAATTTTTGCTTTGTATACTTTGAAGTTTGCCTGGTAGATAAATGTAAATTCAGAGGGATAATCTTCCTGGTAATTGTTACTTTTCTGCTATGAAGTCTATTCCATTTATTAAAATATTAATAATATTCTAATATTAAAAGCTTGTATTCCAGTTCTCTTTTGGTTACGGTTTTCCTGATAGATCTTTTTTATCCTCTTACTTTCAACATTTCTGTGAGTGCATATTCTTGGTGTGTCTTTTTAAAACAATATATAACTGAATTTAATTTTTAATGCAATCACTTTCTTTTAACTGTCAAGCTAAATCCATATATGTATTAAGAATTATTTATTCAAATCTCACTTTGTTTTGCTATTCATCATTTTTTTTTGTTACTTCTTTGCTTCTTTCTGCTTTCAACTAGACGGATTGAGGTTTTAAATACATTTTCTCTCATTGGTTTAGAGATTAGACATTTCTTTTTTGTGGTTTCAGCAGATACACTCACATTTTTAGCATTTTATACTAGAATAAAAATATAAATAAATTTACATGTATTTAATATCCCTATCATACCCCAGAAAAATATAAGAAACTTACTGAAATCATCTTAAATGAGATCATGCCCATCCCTAGAACTGTTATTGTTGTATATATCTGAGCTCTACTTTGTTTTGAAACCCTGAACTATTATCTTTTTAAATTTTTATAGCAAATGCTTATCTAAATTTCCTCATATGTTTCCCAATATTGCTCAACATTCCTTCATGCATTTCATTTTTCCTTTTCAGGTTCACATTCAATCTTTAAGGGTATGTAAGTGGTAAATATTTTCAGTGTTTAGACTCAAACGTATCCTTATTTAACCTTTGCTCTTGAATGATAACTTAACAGGATCTAGAATTCTCTAGGTTTTCGTTATTTTCTCTGAGCACTTTGAGGACAATATTCACTTGCCATTTGGTCTCTGTTGTTGCCGACAAAAATTCTTTTGTGAGGCTAATTGGTGTGACTTTGTGGTCATCTGTTATTTCTGGTTGCTTTTAAGGTTTTCTCTCTGTGGTGGTTCAGGTCTTCTGCAAAGGACACACCAAGACAAAATTAGAAACACAAGAGATTTGGGGAGGAAAGTGCCTGTGAAGGACAGCGCAGAAGGGGAGAGGAATAGATGGAGACAGCCTTCAGACCTCAGGACAGGTGTGACCCGATAAAAGGGCAGGGAGAAGAAATGAATTTGGGGTAGGAAAAGGCTCAAGTAGCAGTGCAGCCAGGCTCCTGGGGGTCTGCTAAGTAGAAATGGCTGTGAGAAGAGTTTGGCATTGAGCTGGAAGGCCTCAGCTGTAGTACCCCACCATGCCCAGCACAGAAGTGGAGCAGTCTGGGGGAGAGAGTGGCCTCCGCACACACCAGTGGATCTGAGGCTGTCGGCTGTCAGCTAACTGCACATCTGGTAGCAACTCTCCTTTAAGAGGAGAGCTGAGGGCCTCCACACTTGTCTTTCATGTTCTACAGCTTCATTAAAGTGTCTAGATTTACTTTTATTTTTCCTACCTTGTAATCTCGCATTTCTTCTCTTACATTTCATATATTTCATCGTAGCTGGTGAAATTTCAGCCATGCTTTCTTTGAAAATGGCATCTCCTACCTTTTCTCACTTTCTTGAACTTATATAGTCGATAGATATGTTAAATATCCTCATTCCGGGCTGGGCGTGGTGGCTGAAGCCTGTAATCCCAGCACTTTGGGAGGCTGAGGCAAATGAATCACGAGATCAGGAGTTCAAGACCAGCCTGGCCAACATGGTGAGACCCCTATCTCTACTAAAAATACAAAAAATTAGCTGGGCATGGTGTTGGGCACCTGTAATCCCACCTACTCAGGAGGCTGAGGCAGGAGAATCACTTGAACCTGGGAGGCGGAGGTTGCAGTGAGTTGAGATTGTGCCACTGCACTCCAGCCTGGGTGACAGAGACTCTGTGTGGAAAAAAAAAAAAAAAAAAAAATTCCCATCCATCATTCATTTTTAAACCACCCTTTCATATTTACCATATATTTATTTCACTGTACTTCATTGTGAAAATGTCCTTAGATTTCTCTTCCAGTTCAGTACTCCATTAAGCTGGGTCTAAAATACTTTTGCTTCATATTTGAGTTTTCATCTTTAATTACCATATATCTCATTTCTAGAAGATACATTTGTTCTTTAAAAAAACTACCAAATTTTATTTCAGTGTCCATTCTTTCTCTATAATTTTGATCTTTTCCTTTATCTCCAGTCATCTGCAACCTGCTTGTTTTGTGGATTCCTTGACATTGTTCCATTAACTTGTGTTCTGATACTTCTGTCTGCTGACTCCTTCTTGATTGATTTGCTTTCTTTTTTTTTATTATTATTTACTTCTTTTTCATGTCATGTTTGGGATTGCTTCCAAATAGCTTCCCAGAAATTTTGCCTTTCTAGAACCAGTTTACACATTCCTTTTTTTTTTTTTTTTTTTTTTAACCTTAGATTCCTGTACCATTCAGATGTCAGTTTCAGATTTGGGTTTTCAATTTTTTAAGTGGGTTGCTTATTTGTTTCCTTTTTCCATTCCTGGGATGACAGAAAGAAACTGGCTTGTCACTTCCGTGGAATGATGACCTTTTATTTCTCCTTTCCCTGAGGGGCAGCCCAGGGTCATGCTAATGCAAAGCTCTAGGTTCTAGTTCCTTCACTTTGGCTTATAAATGGACAATAAAACCCTAACCCTATACCAGAGGTCTCAGAAGTCATTAATATCTTTCTTAGATTTAGTTCCCCCAGAAGCAGATCCTGAGACTCAAGGGCATTCCATACTCTTTGGGAGGTACACAGACCTCCAGGAAAACAACAACGAAAAAGGAGGGGCAGGGAGACAAAGGAAATCAATAGACTGTTTTTAAGCCAGCAATGTCAGTGGATGATTAGGTGGGAAACGGGAAAGAGTATAAAACACGTGCTTCAGAATGAAGCCACCCAGAGGGCTGAAGGAGCTTGTATATTTATACACCCTATCTGGGTAATCATTGGTTGTGAGTTACTAGAGCAGAGGTGGGAGATAGTCTTTGACATCTCCAACATGCCACATGAAATTAGAGCAGGTTTCCAGAGTTCTGGGGAAAGGAAGCCCTAATTTATAGAGGAGGAAATCCTGGCAGTTCCAAGTCAAAGGGAACACCCCAAAAGGCCCAAGGGGTATGGACAGAGAACTTTAATCATCTGCCACAATATCCTGTTAGTTGCCACAGTTCTCTCATGACCATAACACCTGGATTTAAGTTACTTCTTTGCTATGGTTCTTAGAAATTTTATTTCTTTGATATTTGTTTAATGAATCATTTACATTTTTACTACATATTTTATCAGTCTTTTTTTAAAAAATAGTATGTTTATAGTGGGAAAGAGGTCTGCTTATGTCAGCGCTCATGTTGTTAGAACCAAACTTCCAAAATATTTTAATGTACACTTTAACTTTATAAAATAATACTAAATATGCCATCACAACTTGCCTTAATATTCAAAATAACTTCAACAACTTTTCCATAACCATAAATGTAGGTCTACTTTACTTTGTAAAATGTATTTCTCCAAATTGATATAGATATTTGTCTACAGATGTCACTATTACAAAGAATGCAGTAAACATTATTTTACCTATTCTTTCATACTTATGCTTGTGTATCTTTGGTATAAATTCCTAGTACTAGATGGCAGGGATCAAAACTTTTAGCACATTTAAACTTTAAGTGATATTTGTGAAATCCCGCCTGAATTGCTTTTAGCATTTTTTATTCTCACCCACAGCTTGGGAGGGTATCTTTTTTTCTATCCTTACCAAAAATCTATAAACATCAGTCATTTGATTCTTTGATGATGTGATGAGTCAATAGTGATCGATCACCTAATTTGTTTTATCTTAATTATTAGTGAAGGCAAAACATTTTATATATTCCTGGCAATTGATAGTCACATGTATGTATTTTTATTGGCCTGCCGCCTTTTTTTATTTGATTTCTAACAGCTTTATATTATGAACACTAGCCCTTTGTCATATATCTTGAGTATATTTTTTGAAGTTTATATTTCATTTTTTGAATTTGTTTATTGTGACTTATTACCCATGTAAAATTTTATGAAACCAATTTCATCCATTTTTGGCTTCATGGTTTCTCATTTTTCAAATAACACGTTTAAAAAGCCTTCTATAATTATTAATTATAAAAAGATGTTATGCAGTTATTGGACGCCTCCCATGAATTGGATATACCATGGCATGAGGGGAAAGGGACAGAGATGAATAAGCCTTTTATTGCTTCAAAGAGTATCATATTAAATATAAAATATTTTGTTCTCTAGAAGGAATGAAGTAAATAGACCTTCTCCCCTCTACAAACAAACAAGGGAACAGATAACAAGTCTCTAAACTCGTGTATCTTTTTTAAAAGAAAAACTCCAACCAGTCAAAACATCAACAAATATAGTAAATAATAATATTCAGAACTGATCAGCGAGAAAGCCAGGCCTAGAACTCAAGGTCTGTTTATATACTGATACTGTAAGACTGGCAAAAACAGTGCCACTTCTTCATTAGCCACCTCATACTCTGCAGGACCTACAAAAAGAGGGTTTTTTTAAGTGTACTTTTAAAAATATTTAACCAATACTCATCTCAGTAGCATTTGTAGACCACTGTAATGACCATAATTTGCTAAATGTTGATGCAAGAAAAATACTTTTTAAAGACATAATCCCTGTCCTTAAGGAAATACAGTTGGAGAGGCAAACTATATATGAATGAAACCGCCTAAGAATGATATGAAGACCAGACAAAACAACGTAGGATAGATCTTGTGCTTACGGTCAGAGCTCAGGAAAAGAGTTCTCAGTACCCCTGTGGCAATTGACAAGTATTCATACTAACTCCATGTAGAACTTCCTTAAGTTGTAATCTTATAGATTGTATTGATGCTTGCTGATACAAAGAACTCTTAGACATTGGGAATGATATAAATCTAAACAAAGTTATGTATGTACCTAATTATGCACAACTATAAATATCTACTCCCAAATTAAAGAAATAAGGACAACCCCCAAGTCTTGAGGTTTTAAATGTTAATATAGTAGAGCAGAAAAGTGAGCAAGCCATGAAGGCAGATGCTCTGGAAAAATCACTCTTGTTTTCATATGCATCGTAAAACATCACCCCACAAACCACATCCTGACATTGCTGACATTCACTCCTCCTATACACACTCAGCCTGAGCCTGTTTGGCTTGAGTTGCCTGATAGTAAAACAGGATTCAGAGGGAAGATCAAAGGGAGAAAGCAGTGGACTACAGATAATCCACTAAACAGAAAATCAACTCAGGGAAGTCTCTGCTTGGGGCCATGTACTTTGGGAACAGGAATGTTGGTGTATAACTTGAGGTCTCATGAGTTTATTCATCCAGCAAACACTTATGAAATACCTACTACAAGCCAAACATCATATGTTTAGATGGATCGAGTCAAGAGGCACTTTTTAAGCAGTTAGTGAAGGAAAATCTCAGGCAAGGGTATGGTGAGTTGTATGTGTAGAACTAAGGAAAACATCACAGACGTAGTCTGATGGCTGGGAGGAGGCCTCGAATTGGCAGTAGAAAAACTGAAAGTAAAACAGAATTGAAAGCAACACTTGAAAGCAACACCATGAATATAAAGAAGTAAATTTGTCTTCATTCCCCTGTCCTGGGACTTAAGAAAAAGAGAATTTGGAGCTGATCTTCCACTGGGCCCTGAAGCTGAGAGAGGCAGAGGAAGTTAAAGCCAAGATTGCTATGCAAAAGAAATCTTTCAGCAAAGGGAATTTCAAAGTACTGACCTGAATAATTTCCATTTGGGGCTGCTGAAGAGAGGCAGTTGTGTTCACGGGGTGAAGCAAGGAGGAAATAGGAAGTTGTCTGGATGCTTTCTTTGCAATCAAGATAATACTAGAGCTCAGTAAGTGAAGAAAGAAAATAATAAGTTTGCTAATACTTCTAATCCCAGAGATGCTGAAGAGGAAACTCTTTTTCTTTTCCAGACAAGAGTCATCTCAGGGTAAATCTCGGACCAGGTGTGAAGTTTGCCCATTTCTCTCAGTCAGTGTATTTCAGAGCCTGGGAAATACAGAGACCCCGTGGGGAGGGTAGGCACCATTTGCTTTTATTGCATTTAAGCTTTTTGGAACATGCAAGTGCCCTATGCTGTTGTATGAGGCTACATGGGAGCATATCTTTGAGACTCAGAATCTGTTGGAATCACAATGATGTATAAAGAAACAGTAAGGGGCCAGGCATGGTGGCTCACAGCTGTAATCCCATCACTTTGAGAGGCTGAAGTGGACGGATCACAAGGTCAAGAGATCGAGATCATCCTGGCCAACATGGTGAAATCCCGTCTCTACTAAAAATACAAAAATAAAATAGCTGGGTGTGGTGGCGCATGCCTGTAGTCCCAGCTACTCAGGAGGCTGAGGCAGGAGAATCACTTGAACCTGGGAGGCTGAGGTTGCAGTGAGCTGAGATAGCACCACTGCACTCCAGCCTGGTGACAGAGCAAGACTGTCTCAAAAAAGCAAAACAAAACAAAACAAAAAGGAAATAGTAAGGTCAGTGTTGGAGTCTGCATGCTAATAGGCAGGTCCTGCAATATGTTTTTAATAACAAACACCTACTGCAATGACCTGTTAATCTAGAGCAGCTGTAAGCCTGAAAACTTAAGGGAATAGAAGCTAATAAACCCAAGCCAAAGTGTACTGTAAATAAGGCAACTTGTACAGACATCAGAATTGAATCCATTTGAAGTCACTAACATCTCTCTAGATTATTTCCTCTCTTTCTCTACATTACATGGGATTTTATTTTAGAAGAACTCAAAATACTCTTGAAGAAGGCAGTTGAGGTTACTGCATTGTATAACTGAAATAATTGTACGATTATATTTGTTACACATTATTTTAAAAAAAAAAGGACTTGAAAATGTGTTAGAAACAAACTTGAGAAATACCTGTCTACCTCAACCTCTTCCATCTTCCCACATGCATGTTTAATTTGTAGACCAGGTTGAGGTGTACTCTTTATTTAGTATAGGTGAAATTCTTTTGCCATATTTTTCATAGTATGTTTTGGCACCATTCTTCAATTTAGATTTAAATTTGCAAGAAGTTATTAGGCTTGGGATGAGAAGGAAGGCCAGCAGGAGCAGCTGGCCTGATTTATCTAAGAGAATTACTCAAAGCCTGTTAGGTATAAAATTTGTGGTGAATTTTCCTATTGGATATCCACAGCCCACCAAATTCTCATTTATTACCATGTGGTGTGACCCCGCTGAGAACAAAGACTTTGATTAAATTATTTTCTGTTTCCCTGAGTTACTCACAGTGCTGACTAAAATATACGATGAACCACATGTAAAAAAAAAAAAAAAAGTCTTCAACTAAGTAAAAATTATTTCCAACTTTCTCTCCCTCTGTGTTTCTCCTACTTCCTGGCTCTCCCCTTTGTTGTTTCCCTTCAATATCAAATCATATTCCACACTGTTTTTCTCAGTTTGAACATTCCCACTTTCTCCCTTTCCATTCATCAATCTTTCTGCCACCTTCCCCTTATTTCCTCAATTTAAACCTTATTCAATAAATAAATACACTTCACAGACTGAACAGATGGATTACAGGACTTTTTCCCTTGAGATTTCCGTATAGCAATTTTCACTTCTCAAAGAAAATAACGGTGATGGTGATAGATGTCTATGCAGTTTTTTAAAGCAATTTTTGCACTGTGTGAGCTCTGCAACTTCAGAAGGCAGGCTCCTTATCACACTTGACTTGTAATTCCTATTTTGTTAACTATATCTGTTATGCTGAGAATAACAGATTGTCTTCCCCTAGTTGAACACTTTCAATGACCAGTGGAGACCTGAATATTTCACTAATGGCTGGTAGTTTTATGGTTCCCATTATTATAAAGTTTTCTATTATAAAGAGCTGAAATCCATGTCTGTTTTTCACCATTGGTACAAAAGAGAACAGATATAATCTATTTTTTCGTAAGGTAGACATTGAAACATCAAAACCCAATTCTCCTCTTTTTCAAACTACATATCCTCAGTTACTCCAGGCATTCTTCAGGTATCAGGGTGTCCAGGTGCCTTGAGTTCATGGTTTCTTTTTACTAATACACTCCAATTGGTTAAGTTTTCTCTTTAAATCTTGTCACTGATCTCGAGGAATGGCTTAGTCATACACAATTTATGACCACCACTAAAGTACTAATGTGTATTCTATATATGGAAAATCCCCCTAAAGCCTGTTAAACATGTGGCTCAATTGAACATACACTAGGTGTCCTAACAGCTCTGTTTAACAAGGTGACACTGAGCCCTCATGAGAAGGACTTCAAGCCTGCCCAGCTCACATTTGCTTATGTTTTCTGCTGCTTAAATAATAATAATTCAGC
This sequence comes from Hylobates moloch, assembly GCF_009828535.3. NCBI lineage: Eukaryota > Metazoa > Chordata > Mammalia > Primates > Hylobatidae > Hylobates > Hylobates moloch. Next base: position 153,660,761 of record NW_026652277.1, read on the forward strand.
AAAGTTAAGTGAGGACTGTCTCAATATCTAATATTTATTAATGAGCTATGTTAATTCTCCTAGGCCATCAAGTCCCAGGAAAAGAAAGTAAATTTCTATAAGAAGTAATTTCTAAGTGTGTCTGCAAAATCCGATGATGTTTATTGCTTAGAATGTGAGTCTGCGATAGATGGTGCTTTAGTCAACAAGACAATTACAGTAAAGAAATGTTGTCAATGAGATCAACAAGAAACCTGCTTTATTCAAAGAACTTTCATCAAGTGCTCACATGTGGCTGGCACTGAACTAGGATGTGTCCTCTGTCTTTGGTCTACACTCTTTGGGCTTTCAATGTGGGTCAGAATAAAGAGAGACCTCATATTTCCAGGTCACTGAATGTCCTGCACTGACACCTCAAGCATTTGTTTCAGGGCCTCCCTTACCAAGCCGAAGCTCTTTCCTGCTGGGGTCCCTCATTCTGATGTACTCAGATCACCAGTGAAAGGAGCTGGCTTCTATTAATTATCAGGTTCTGCCCAGCCTTGCTGGGTTAAATGGACATGACTAAATTTTGCATGGTTGATTTCCCCATTGGCAAAGTCATCTGGGTTTCAGCTTTGTTTTGCATTTGGTAGGAAGGACTCATTTAATACACTGAATATGACTATATTTTATAAATGTTTCATGTAAAATGATCTCTGAAGCTTAGTATGTATAAATAAATTCCTGCCATTTGAATTATAGCAGTTCATATCCCACACATCTGCAGAGTTTGCTTGCCAATACTGTCCATGTGGGATAAATAAATATTGCTATATATTTAATGCGTCTATGTTAGCCTCATATTTTGCTTAAATAATGGGTGGAATTAAATATTCCAAATTCATTTTTTTAAAAGTAGATTTTACTAGTAACCACTTAGTATGTATTGACTTGTCAGAATTTTCAGAATTTAAAGCATGCTCCAGTGGCGCAATCAGCTAGTGTGCGGTACTTGGTATCACAATGTGCAAGGTATGTAGGTTCTTTCTTCTAGTCATCACATATGATCATTACAATTCTATTTTGTGCTCTTTTCAACCAGTCTTTCCAGCAGAATTTTCAGAATTTTCCTGATTCTGTATCACAGAAGTCCTTTCTGTGGCTTTTTGACTTCATGTCCTCGAAATCTCTATCCTGGTCCCAGTACTTTCTTAAGGTCACTAGCATCCTGTACACCAAATCCCATAACACTTGCTGGTCTTATTCTCTATTGACTATGGCATTTAATAGTGTTGACAGTCAGTAGTATTTATAGAATGCTCTTCTCTTGTTCTTGGGGACACCTATATTTCTAATTTTATTGATTAGTCAATAGATATTTATTGAACACTGGGATCGTATCATGTGTATCTTTCTTCTTGTCTCCTTCCACTGCTCTTTTCATGATCCCTGAACTCAAATCCAGTCTTTGTCTTTCACTATCTTTCTCCAAGCTGTCTGCCTGTGAGTCAAATTAGTAAAATTACAGGAATTTTGAGTTAGAAGGGACTATAGTGACCAGTTAACCTAGTTAGCATTCTACAGATGAGGATATTGCACCCATTAAATTAAATGTCTGCTCTAAGATCTCACAGCTTGTCAGCGGCAGAACCCACATCAACTCATGGAAAAGCCAGGGGGATTTCCGTGCCGTCACTTAACTTGTGTAGAATCTGATTCAGGGTCTTCTGAAGCCCGGATCCAACCCTCCACTCTCCTCCTGGTTTTCTAGTTCTGCCATCATATTTCTATTCTTCTCTATTTCAGAGTCTAGATTTTAGTAATATTTGATATCTCTCAATTTCTCACTTCCCCCTACTCTTAGAGCCAAATATTCATGATGTTTCATAAAGCCTGTTATCATGATGCCTCATAAAGCCTGTCATCATGATGCCTTGAAAATGTGGAGAGGGTTTTGTCATTTGTCTGTTTTTTGTTGTTGTTGCTTGTTTGTTGTTGTTTTTGATCTCACTGCCACCACCGTGGCCCAGGGCTGCATCTCCACAATGGTGTGCACCTTTCCAATGAGCTCTCGGGTATCATCAGTCCATTCTACACTCAGATGTTCGAAATACCACTTTTCCCACATCAACATGTCAGAAAACCAGTGCTGATCTCCATTTATAAACAGTTCTCTTTAAATCTTTGTAAATGTTCAGAAAAATAAAAGAGAGCCCTTTGGAGAAGCAATGTCTATTACAAATGAAAAATACACACATTCTGCTATTAAGTGTAACCCCATTCCAAGAAATTAAGCTTTGAAGAAGGGGAAAACAAACAAGCAAAAACAAAGAGGTTACTGAAAGAAAAGAACTAGCTAGCTGCTGGAAAGACTGGTTGAAAAGAGCACAAAATAGAATTGTAATGATCATGTGATGACTAGAAGAAAGAACCTACGTACCTTGCACATTGTGATACCAAGCAATGCTGAGAAAACGTGTGAGATAGAAAAGCAAAGCTAAGTCAAACCAGTTGTTTCTCATAAGTGTTAAGACAAGATGCTCTGGCGGACCCCTGTTAATTCACAGGCATACAGGCACATTTTGATCATGTGTAAAAACTTAGTCTATAATAGAGGATCCTTACTGCCCTGGAGATTTCTGTCAGCTTTGAGCAAAATGTACAACTTGACTCAATTCAGTTTGCTGCTAGTTTCTTGCCTAACCTCATATCAACCCTCGTCACATTTTCTGAAACATACAATGGCTTTGCATCAATCAGGACAGTAAACAGCTGTAGTCAAATGGCAGCTGACTGAAGAGTGAAAAATACTTAGATACCGGTGAGTGCTTTTAAGGACACTGTAAGGTGTCTTTATACTGTAGTTGTAATGAAACTTTTCCTGAGTGTAGGGCTGTGAATCAACAGCACCTTTATCATGCAGGTGTGCAAGAAGCCAAGGACCTCTGCAGGATGATAACAACATGTTACAGCAATATTTCCTTCCCTTTATCATTTTTTTCCTACCTTTTTTCCCTTAACAAATATTTGCAAATTTTTTTATTTCAGTAGATTTTTGGGTATAAGTGGTTTTTGGTTACATGGATAAGTTCTTTAGTAGTGATTTCTGAGATTTTAGTGCACTTGTCACATGAGCAGCATACACTGTACTCAATATATAGTCTTTTATCCCTCACTCCCCTCTCAACCTACCCTCTGAGTCCCCAAAGTTCAAACATCACACTTATGTCTTTGTGTCCTCATGGCTTAGCTTCCACTTACAAGTGAGATTATATGATATTTGCTTTTCCATTCCTGAGCTACTTCACTTAGAATAGTGGCCTCCAGTTCCATCCAAGTTGCTGCAGAAAACATTATTTCATCCTTTATGGCCTAGTAGTGTTCCATAGTGTATATATACTACATTTTCTTTATCCACTCATTGGTTGATGGGTGGGAACTTAGGTTGGTTCCATATGTTTGCAATTGCAAATTGTGCCGCTGTAAACATGCTCATGCATGTGTCTTTTTTGTATGACTTCTTTTCCTTTGGGTAGATACCTAGATACCCAGCAGTGGGATCGTTGGATTGAATGGTAGTTCTACTTTGAGTTCTTTAAGGATCTTCCATATTGTTTTCCATAGTGGTCATACTAATTTACATAACCACCGGCAGTATAAAAGTGTTTCCTTTTCACCACATCACAGCAACATCTATTGTTTTTTGTCTTTTTAATAATAGTCTTCTTGCAGGAGTAAGGTGGTATCTCATTGTGGTTTTAATTTGCATTTCCCTGATGATTAGTGATGTTGAGCATTTTTTCATATGTTTGTTGGCTGTTCGTAAATCTGTCGAGAAATGCCTATTCATGTCCTTTGCCCACTTTTTGATGGGATTATTTGTTTTTCTTCTTGCTGATTTGTTTGAGTTCCTGTGGCTTCTGGATACTAGTCCTTTGTTGAATCCATAGTTAATATTTGCAAAGATTTGCTGAGCATTTATACTGTGCAAGACCTTTTGTTAGAGGCTGGAGATATAACAATGAGTCTTGCTTTCAGTACTTTATAATTGCTCTGCAGATTAACTGTACAGACTTAAAATAATTTTCCCTAGCCTGTGACCCTACCAGAAAAATAAAAAGAACATGAAAGGATCTGCTTAAATCAGAAAAGTGAACGTACCAGTTAGATTAAGTAATGATGGTGAACACAATATTGACAAAGAAAAGATACTAAATATATGCGTAAGTTTGATATTTATTTAAATGTTGTGTACTGTATTCTGCTTTCAAAATTATTAAGCAAAGATTTGTCCTTAGTAGTTAGCCAGTATTTACAGAGAATATATTAATTAGGGGCTTTATTTTATTGAAAAGGCTTAATTGGCTATGCAAATCTACACCCTCTCAATTATCTACATTTGGAGCAAGTTTACTTAGTTGGTCTAAATAAGCATAATTTATGGCAGTTACCTTGGTGTTGTCAAATCTAAACCTTTAAACAAAAAATAAATCTCATGTACCCTTTTCTGAACGAATTCTCATTGTTTCTAGCAGCCAACTCAATCTCTCAGCCTGATGTTTAGATTCCCCTGTAATCCGATCATGATTTACCTTTTGACAGTTTACTCCCTACTACTCCCCAACTCTTTGTTCTACTGCGCTTACTATTTCCCTGGACATATCTTTGTGATTATTTATATCATCTTTCGTCTTGCAATGTTATCTCTTAATTCTCTCCAACTATAGTACTATTGGCATTTATCAAATTCTTACTACCTGTGAGCAACTGCACTGAGTGCTTTTGCCTATATTATCCCACGTAATTGCTATGATACCTCTATGACCTCTGTGAGTTTCGTTTTAAAGACTTAAAAACTGAGGCTTACGGACACTGAGTAACCTCTTTACAAGAAGAGGACTACTTAGTAAAAACGAGAACTAAGTAACCTGCTCAAGGTCACACAATTAGTGTGACCTTCAATTAGTTATTGAACCCAGATCTAACTACAAATCTACGTACCTAACCATTATGTTCTGCTGCTTCCAAGGACTTAGAACTATGTTACTGGATAATTATCTTTGGGACCTCAGATAAAGTAACTGACATTTCTGAGCTCCAATAAAGCTGAAATACACACACACACACACACACACACACACGTGTGTGTGTATGCACGCGCATGTATAACACCTTATAATAGATTCTTGTTATTTATACTCATAGGTATAAAATATTACATAGGTGTAAAATAAACATCACTGTTCTGGACTATTTAGAAATATAGATCCAAGAAGAACAACTAATGTTGACAGTAGGTGTACTAGTTTAAAAAATAAATATTATAAAAAATAAGTAGTATAAAAAATAAATATTATAGGTATAAAATAAACATCACTGTTCTGGACTATATAGAAATATAGATCCAAGAAGAACAGCTAATGTAAACAGTAGGTGTAGTAGTTTTGGTTTTCCATGTTTATAAATATTTTTTCTAATTATGTAATTCTGGTGTCCAGAAGATAAATGTGATTAATATAATCTACCACAAGCACATACCCTTAAGGAAAACAAGCAGAAATAAAACAAGAAATACTATAAATATATCTAAAGTTGTGTGATTTCCATAAGTTACAAGTGAATTTTACTAAATATCTAGTCTAGATGATTTTCCCAATGATTCATCCCTAACTTCAGTTTTGAGCAGAAATTCGGTTCTAAAGTTTGCCTAATAATATAAATGGAATCTTTTACTCAGCAGGTTGATCTTCCAGGGGTCATGCCCAGTTGATAGATTCTTGAGGACATCTTTAAATTCTCTTAAATTCTAAAGGAATCCTGAGGTTTGAATACAATGACCCACCAACAGATATCACAGGCCTATGTTAGAGTATAGGTCTAATCTGACTCAGGCTCTCACTGAACCACCTTCAACCTGACCTGGGAAGACCCTGGCTCTCTAGCTCCATTATGTCCAGCTGTCTCCAGCTGAACAATTTTTTTTTTGACAGAGTCTTACTCCGTCACCCAGGCTTCTGACCTCAAGTGATCCGCCCGCCTTGGACTCCCAAAGTGCTGGGATTACAGGTGTGGGCCACTGTACCCAGACGGTGCTACCATTTTTTTGTTTTTTCTTTTTGAGATGGAGTCTTACTCTGTCGCCCAGGAATGCAATGACGCGATCTCGGCTCACTGCAACCTCTGCCTCCTGGGTTCAAGCGCTTCTCCTGCCTCAGACTCCTGAGTAGTTGGGATTACAGGCACCCACCACCACACCCAGCTAATTTTTGTATTTTTAGTAGAGACAGGGTTTCACCATGTTGGTCAGGCTGGTCTCGAACTCCTGACCTCAGGTTGTCCGCCCACCTCAGCCTCCCAAAGTGCTGGGATTACAGGCATGAGCCACCACACCTGGACGTTTTATATCAGTCTCAGTGTGTGAACTGGGCAGGGACATGAGTGTACCAATTATTTGATGTATATAATTATTTTCTATGTCATATGATACATGATTCACAATAATTTACAAACTGATAAAACAATAACGTTTTAAACAATGAATTTCCATTATTAGAGATTTCTGAAGAAACATAATGTTGGGATATGGTGGATAAGTGAAGAATTTCCTTAGAAAATTATTCTTTACTCTCTGATTGTTTTAACACAGTAAGTTTATCAGACAGGTTCTATATATTTCCTATGGTACTTAGGAAATGCAGATTGTTTTGTGCATTCAAACTGGTCAAAGTTGTGGACCAGAGTGCTGCTATTGATTTGTTTCACTCCGGTGAATATAAATCATTCATGTTTGGCAGCATTTGTCCTGCTGGAGATAAAACATAAGGAATATGTGCACAGCTTCAAAGGTGCAGCTTGACTGTGATGGTAACCCAGCACGCAGTGGGTATGACTGGCATTTTTGAGAATACATCAGAAACTCTCCAAGGAGTCAGCACCATCTTCCCTGAGATCATTATATATCCACCAAAATGAGGAGAAGGAGAAGAATGTGGCAAGAGATCAAAAGAGGCAGTCACTGTAAACTCACCTGTTTTGTCGATGCAAGGCAAGTTGCACTAAGTTTAGGAAAGCAAAAAGATACTCTCCGAGGTCCAGGGAGGAAATGCGAAACTGCTAATGGGAAAACGAGCATGGTCCACATAGGACTCTGATATTAGAGTTGTTTTTGCTCTGCTAAGGCTGCTCTACCCTTGAGTATCCCCATCTTCAAGAAACTACTAAAAGTTGAAGTGTTTATTCACATGTTATTTTCAAACAACTAACTGTATAAAAGAAAGCCATATGCCAAAAAAGCTCTTGTTTAATATGTTTCTTAGGATTAAAAGGGTTTTTGCTGCAAACAGGGCTGGATTACATATGCATCTTAAACACGCCTCAGCTTTAAAGGGACACATTCCACAAGTGAAGCTGCATTTACAGGCACAATAGATTTTCACTCGGCATAAGCCAAAGAGCAGAGACATGCTTTAATATTTCTGACAAGATCTGAACTATAATATTGTTCTGTGTTTGGAAAACTAGGCTTCAAAGCAGAAGCCATACATTTAATTTCAAGATGAGAACCCAAAGAGTAATAAAAATGATTAGAAAAAGAATCTGAAAGAGTGAGACTCATTAAAATGAAAATCTTTATGTTGATGACTGCATATAAATCATAGATCATTAGGGCTAAAGGAAGAATGTATTTGCCAGATGTTGAAATGGCCAGATAGTTTCATCTCTCCCTACCATCTGTTAAGAATTCCATCCACAGTTCTCATTAATAACCCTGGGGAAAACAAGGCAACCTTCAGGAGCATTGAGAAAATTGTGGATGCATTATAATGAAGTCAGAGCAAAACTGAGGCGAGAAATTCAAACACCTTCTAAATGCGGAGCTCCTGACCAGAGGTCCACGCCAGAATCATCTGAACACTGTGTTTCAAAATGTGCATTCTCAGGCTCCACTGCCAGCCATTTTCATTTATTTGGGTGTGGAATGAAACCTAGGCATATGAATTTTGAAAAAGCCTTCCAAGTGATTTTGATGATAATCCTGGTTAAGAAGAGAAAGCATGTTCTACCTTGTCATTATGTATCTGCCACCTTTCCAGTAGATTGCAAACGCTTTTGAAAGGATTCTGTCATATTTACCTTGTGCCTTCTGCTGTCTGTAGCATAGCTGAACTGTAGGCTTGAGGAAGGAAGAGAGCATGCTAGTTTTGTTTATTATCATAATTAGTCCTGCCCACCCCTCCCACTCCAGTCCACAGCTAGAAGAGCACATGGTCTATAGTTGGTACCCAAGAAATTGAATTAAAAAATGAATACTAGGAATTTAATTATATCCATATGGATTTGAATTGATGTTCCTCTGTTCTGACATTATTGTTTACTATGTACCTGGTGAGTTCAAATGCTTATTGAGTGAACACACTGAGTTTTGGAAGTTAAATATGAGCCACTTTCAGGGGCTTTTGAGTGGTATTTGTAGAAATAAGTCTCATTACTTTATATTCCTGCCCTCTTTCTTTGGGCTTCTGTAAAATATATCTTTGGCCTATCCTAGACTTGCTGAGAGCGGCTTAATTATATCTGCTTTCAGAAACATGAGAATCAACTAATCTAGACTAACAAAACAAGCAGATACAGTTGATCCCGTGACTTCAAGTAGCTTCCCAAGTGGCATTGTTAATAAATCTTGACTCACAGTACCAGCATAATGCATTATTTTTACAGCTAATGTATCAAAAAGTTATTTGAACCATATGACCGTATGATTTCTAAGGTCCTATAATCTGAGTTCTATTCTGAGGAGATATTTCCTATACTTTCTAGTGAAGCAAATGAAAGGAAATGAAGCAGTTCTAGTCATTAAATAATTATTTCCATCAGTACATACATAGTATCAGGTAATAGGAATATATTATAATAGCTCACCTGTTCCATATTATTCAAATATCATTTGCTGATAACTGGAAATAAGCAAGAATGCTAAAATTAATTGACATCTAACATGAGTTGTTACTTATTATGGGTCACCATCGAAGCTCATATATAGAAGATATGATTTGAAATGCTCAGCTAGCCATCTTCATATGAATTACAATAAGCTGAATATTTCTCAGTATCTTTATTAAAGATGCCTATGCCTTAGGTACAGTGTATTTGCAATGGACCAAGCTGGAGCTGTATAAATGAGACATATGCTTTGTTTCCATCTTCACTATTGAACTTATGCTCCATAAAGTCTCCCTGATTCCTCTTCTACCCACAATCTTGCCTCTTTTTGAATCCACATGGCATTGATTTTATAGCTTATTTGTGCACTTTTCTTGTTCTGTCTTCTTTTAGATTTCTACCAAATTGTAAATACCTATAGGGATAGGAGCCTTTTTTATTATTATTATTATACTTTAAGTTTTAGGGTACATGTGCACAATGTGCAGGTTTGTTACATATGTATCCATGTGCCATGTTGGTGTGCTGCACCCATTAACTCGTCATTTAACATTAGGTATATCTCCTAATGCTATCCCTCCCCCCTCCCCCCACCCCACAACAGGCCCTGGTGTGTGATGTTCCCCTTCCTGTGTCCATGTGTTCTCTTTGTTCAATTCCCACCTATGAGTGAGAACATGCGGTGTTTGGTTTTTTGTCCTTGCGATAGTTTGCTGAGAATGATGGTTTCCAGCTTCATCCATGTCCCTACAAAGGACATAAACTCATCATTTTTTATGACTGCATAGTATTCCATGGTGTATATGTGCCACATTTTCTTAATCCAGTCTATCATTGTTGGACATTTGGGTTGGTTCCAAGTCTTTGCTATTGTGAATAGCAGGTGCTGGAGAGGATGTGGAGAAATAGGAACACTTTTACACTGTTGATGGGACTGTAAACTAGTTTAACCATTGTAGAGGTCAGTGTGGCGATTCCTCAGGGATCTAGAACTAGAAATACCATTTGATCCAGCCATCCCATTACTGGGTATATACCCAAAGGATTATAAAACATGCTGCTATGAAGGAGCCTCTCTTAATCATCCTGTGTCTCCTGCTATGATAAGCACATAGCAGGTATCTAATTATAGACTCTCTGAATTGGCAATCTCTTATATAGAAATTAATAATGACAATATCTTCTTAATCCCAAGAATAATTACACCATTGTCATTGAAGTGAAAAGACAGCATTTAATTTCAAGTTTTGAAGTCTTTTAAAAATAGATATTATAAGCTGATTTAAAGTAGATCTTTTAACCTGTCACCAAAAGCATTTATTCCAGTTAAAAACTTGATCCATTTATATATTCATGCATAATTTATATTTTACCCACTTCCAAAAATCAATTGAATAGGCCACTAAGGTGATGCCAGTTAAGGAAATTACTAAAATATCAGTAACAAAACCTACCATAAAAGTTTTATTCCCAAAATCATCTTGGTATTTTTAAATGTTTCTAGGTTAAAATGTTAACCACATCTATATGCTTAATTTCTGTACCAAATAGAGTTTGGGAAGGCTTATTTATTAGATGTTTTAAACTAGTTACTAGTTTATTACATGATTCTGTCTCAAACATAGCATTTTATATTATTTTCTTTTAATTGACACTGTTTGTAAATGTTAAGAACTATAGAGTGAATTTAAATATATATTTAAAAACCTAGGTGAAAGATACTTTAACTCCTCTCTTCAAGTGAATTCAAATAAGGAGAATTCCAAGGAGTAGGGAAATTAGCCAAACACTTTTCCGTCTCAGGAAAGCCATAATAACAAGAATTATAACCTGTTCCTATTTTTCTCGATAGGTGATTTGGGGTAAGGACTCTAAGGAAACAAGAGCGTTCTGTTCTAAGAGAGAAACATAAGGCAAATGGAGACAAAAGGAGAGAGGAGACCCCAAGGACGATAGCCTCCCTCATTCCCTCCATCCAAGGCACACACACCAAATTGCATTATTCCAATGAGCTCTGCACAATTAACCTGTCCAAAGGGGTTGCGTGGCTGATGTTTAACTTTCCACCCAGCTACGTTGAAATGTACAGTACATCTTGAACATGTTATTTAAATTGAAAATGAAACATCTGGACACATCAGTACAAGACGGGTCCCACTAAATGTGGGAACATGTTTACCCAGGTGGGTTCCATCATAATTTCTACTCCATGAAATAAAATTTCAATCTCACCTGCAAAAACTAAAAATTAATTTTAGAGTTTTCTTTAAGGAAATTTTTCTCACAGAAAGAATCATAGTTCAATTTTAAATATTGGATAATTGATCGAATGCCTTTATATTAAATGTGCTAAAAAGGGTTTAAGATAGGCTTACAATTAGAATTTACTAATAATAAATTTCTATAAATAGAGTTATATATAAGCAGTCAAATCAGAGAAAGCAGGCAAATCCTGTTTGTCCAATAAAGATAATCATGTGATGAAATAAAAAAGGAGTTAGATACAACTTTTTTGAGATGTACATTGCCCATTGGCTTTTAGAAGGCACATGTAACAAAAGAACTTTGTCATTCATAAAGAAATCCATAAGTAATTGGGCATCCATGAATAACGATAGTGAGCAGCAAAAGTTAAGGACTTCATTTTCAAAGTCAATGTTGTTTATCAAGCCCTGGAAAATAAACCCCTGTTTATTTCTAACACACCAAATGAAATCACTGCCAAGTGTGAGATACTGTGATAACCTGGAACGGGGAGAGAAAGATCTGCTTGTAGACTGGAAAGAGACCTGGTGTCCTGACCTCTCTCTGATAGCTGCCAACATTGACGGGTCTATGAGTAATTCAGTAAACTAGTACACTCCTTCTTAACAACCCCACCAAAAAAGTCCTTTTTCCAATGTAAGTTCAGTGCTGGTGGGCCTGTAGGAGTTTCAGCAAAGATGAGAATTAAATGTGCTTGCAGGCAAAAACATTTCGGAAATATTGGATAAAACGTAGACTCATTGTAACCTGGGAATGGAAATAAGGTCTCATGAAAACACTTAAAAGGACCAAGCAGAGCTTTCTACTTGTAAATAAAGGCTTCTGTTGTGTAGTACAGACAGGGCTTGCTAAGCCTTTAGCTTGAGTGTTCTTGGAGGGGCAAAGAGAAAAAAGGCAGAAAGGGAAAAGAATACAAGGAGGATTTGGGCAATAAAAGAGACAGCCATGTATTTGTACTTCCTCCTCCACCACCACTGATTCCATCACACTCCCTAGCTCACCCTAGGGTCTCCTGAAATCTGCCCCAAGGATTCCTTCTTCTTTAGTTGTACCAATCTTCGCATTTTCTGTGAATGGTGTCTTGAGAATGCCTCACAATTTTCTATGCATCCTTCTCTGCATTTGGTGTATTTTGTGTGTCTAGCTGCAAACTCAATGCTATTTACAAGAAGTTTAACTGTCAAACAAATAGAGGACAATTCTAGAGAGGTTGAGCCTAGAACATGCCAAACAACAGGTATATGAAAAAGTGGGGAGAGAAGAGCCTGTTCTCCTTGTACTGATGAACTCAATCTAGTGAAAAGCACAAGTAGCAAGGTGGATTAGGGCTGGAGGTAGAGCTAACACGTATCAGCCTTGGTTCCTATGAACTTGTTCATACACGAACAGGTTGAGAACTGGGTCTCTGCCAGAAAAGAAAAGAACCTCCCTTGGTTCCCAAGATAACTACTCCAACCCATAGTTGCCTAGGATTGGCCTGGCCAATGCCTTCCTAAGCACTCTGTAAGACCTCATAACTTTAGCACTAACACCCATGGCCTTGATCTATTTTTCTACACCCGTTCCTATCTGACCAGGCTAATCTTCTGCTTCAAAACTTTGCTACCATTTATTGGGTAGCCACTGTATGCCTGCTAATGTGTTAGGTGTTTTACATATATTTGCTGTGATCCTCGCAACTTATATTGTTGCAACTATAAAGTGTATGTTACTGTCCCCATTTTACAGATGAAAAAAAGGAGACGCAGAGAGGTTAAAAAAATTAGCCTAAGCATGCAAAAAATGATGGTATAGCTGAGAATCAAACCAAATCAGTCTGGCTCCCAAGTCAATGTTCAATGCACCAAACCTCAGACTACCCAACAGGTCTTCAGTATGCTTTCCAAAGCCTTCCACGATTCCACTGCTCCTTCCTTCCAGCTCCATCTCTGACCCTCCTTGTGGAGGCAATAGTTAAATACTTGTTGTCCACCATCCCCCATCTCTTCATTTATGCTCTTTCCTCTGCCAGAAATACCACTCTCCAATCAAGCTTAGCACCTCCTCCTCTTTCCAGATGTGGTTTCCTCAAGAAAGACTCTCTGATACCTCTCTCATATACATAGCATCCTAAGCCATCTTCATCAGATCACTTTCAGTAGTCCACTGCCACAATGATCAACTTTAGGTGTGTTCCCACCTACACAGTAGCCTTCCAAGGTAAGAAACCTGTCTTTGTTACTTTCACATCTCCAAAACCAGGCACAATGCTTGGCATAAGCACAAACTCTGAGAGTGCTTGTTGAATGGAATTCATGTGAAACTTCAGAAGTGCCTTCCCATTGTGTCAGGGTGTGTGTGTGTGTGTGTGTGTGTGTGTGTAGGCGGAGGAAGGAGGGACAGTGTGTGTTTAATCTTCTCAACTAACTTTCACGTTTTTTTGAGAGTAGGGTCAATGTCTTCTACTTTCATTAGTGTGCTTGTCTTTCAAAGCTCCTTGCGTACTGCAGACAGCAGAGTGAATGGCCCTATTTTCATGTCATGTTAAAGACACCCATGAAGGTGAACTGAACTGTACAGAAGAGAAAGGTAGCCAGGGAGCTGATAGCAACAGAGAAAATGAGAATTTACACAGCAGGTGGATCTCACCAACTTGCAGAAGGCTTTAAGATTCTAACAAAATTAAACAATATAAGGCTAGACAATTAAGAATAAATATTGAATGGAGACAGCTTAAAAAGAAAAGTAGGTATTAATAGGCATTTGAAATGAACCACTTACTTCAATTTAGGCACTAAATTTAGTAATGCTTCCTGATAAATAAAACAAAGTCAGAAGCCATTCAGTACCATGACTTACCAGTATTCATTCACAGTGGTTTAAACATGTAAGGGCTCATTCCTCTCATGGGGATCTAAAGCCAGTGGCCACCAGCCCTGATTCGGTAGCTGGATCATGTCAGGGCCAGCATCTCTGCAAGTCTGTTGGACTTTTCTTTGAGCTTCTTGTGCTGCAAGGCAGCTGCTGCCGTTCCAGACATCACATCCAGGTTTAAGGCATGAAGAAGGGAAGGAGGCTTAATAAACTATGTCTGATCCTTATATTAGGAAAAGCAAAAGCCTTTACAGACCACTTCTTATGTTTTACTGATTCGAACTATGTCACATGGTCACTCATAGCTGGAAGAGGGTTTTAAAAACATGTCTTACTTGCAGCCGGGCACATTGCTGCCCAGATCAAAACTGGCATTTTGTTTGCAAGGAGGAAGAAAGTAATATGTACTAGATTAAAAACTACACTAATTGCAGACTGTAGTTTTCATTGTCTGCCAACAGACTTCATGTAAACCCCAGAAGAAGTTACACAATTTAATAACTAGTTGATGAACTAATAAATACATGTTTGGTCACCTAACTGAATTCTTTGGAAAAAACACAAACTTTTTCTTTATTTTTTATAAAAGTACCTGTGAAAATTTTGGAAAATATATTAAATTATAAAATATAAGAAAATAGTGACCTATAATCATGTCCCCCAGAGACAGAATATTTTGTTTGAATGCTGTTTTTCTAATCTTAAAGAATGCAGTTATATGTCATTATAGAATATTTAGAAATTACTCAGCACATATAATTAATATCTCATAATTCTACCACCCATAGAACATAGATCAATTTTGGTCATTTTGAAAAGAGAGAATAACTTTTCACAAAATTTTAAATTATATACTTTTTTAAAAAATACAGACATTTAACTAAAATTTTCTATAAAGCATAAATAGCATGGCCAGAAATTTGTGTACAAAATTTAATCTGTCTCCTATCATTGGGCATCTAAGTTGCATGCATTATGAAGAACCCTAGCATTGACATTATTATAGATAAATTTAGGGACAAATTATTATTCTTTCCTAGGGAGTAAATGCTAGAAGTAAGACTCTAGTGGCAAATGTATTAAACGTTTTCAAGATTTTTGATACATGTTACCAAATTACATGTGATATGGTTTGGCTGTGTCCCCACCCAAATCTCACCTTGAATTGTAATAATCCCCATGTGTTGAGAGGGGTGCCAGGTGGAGATAATTGAATCATGGGGGTGGATTCCCCCATACTGTGAATAAGTCTCCTGAGATCTGGTGGTTTTATAAATGGGAGTTCCCCTGCACAGTTCTCTCTCCTGCCATCATGTAAGATGTGACCTTGCTCCTCATTTGCCATCTGCCATGATTATGAGGCCTCCCCAGCTATGTGGAACTGTGAGTCAATTAAACCTCCTTCCTTTATAAATTACCCAGTCTTTTTTTTTTTTGAGACGGAGTCTTGCTCTGTGGCCCAGGCTGGAGTGCAGTGGCACGATCTCGGCTCACTGCAAGCTCCGCCTCCCAGGTTCACACCATTCTCCTGCCTCAGCCTCTCTGAGTAGCTGGGAATACAGGCGCCCGCCACCATGCCCGGCTAATTTTTTTGTATTTTTAGTAGAGACGGGGTTTCACTGTGGTCTCGATCTCCTGACCTCGTGATCCACCCGCCTCAGCCTCCCAAAGTGCTGGGATTACAAGCGTGAGCCACCGCGCCCAGCCTACAATTTTCATCTTAATAATGATAAGACGGCCATTTTTCCTGAAACCTACGTAATGTCTATACTTATGTATCTGTGTGTATTTATGTATACTTATATGTATCTTATCCAATTGCAAGGTTATATATGGTCTATATATAGATTATTATGTATATATAATATAGATATAGATACATATGAGATCTATATGTAACCTTGCAGTTAGATAAGTTAAAAACTGGTATTAAATAATTTTGCTTTGTTTTTTGTGATTACTTGTATGAGTAAACATGTTCTAAAGTGGCTTATTAAAAATGTGTGTCTTTTTCCATATTGCCTGTTTATATACTCCTCCATTTTCCATTGAGATAGTTATATTTATTTGTACATGTAGCTTCCTATATAAATAGTAATTCTTATTTATGAAATAAGTATACAAATATAATAGTTTGTTTTTGATTTCCAATTTTGTTTATGTTAGTCTTGGATTTCTCTAATTTTAAATATAGATCTTTTTGGAAGCTTTGAAATAAACACCCATGGGTAGTATATTTTCAAAGCCATTGCACATATGATAAAATCTTTCTATTGTCTTCACATATGCCATGGACGGCAACTGTCTGGGTATATGATTTTTTGTTAGCATCCTTTAAGGTCAAAATTCTAGTTATTTCCTTATATAACTTCTGGAATTCTGTGTTGTATACAATTCTTTGTTAGCACCCTTTTAAACTTCAAATTCTAGTTATTTCTCTATCTGACCTCAAGAAATTAATGTTGTAAACAAGCTGTCTAAAGTTAGTCTGACATGGTTCCTTTGTAGCTAACTTTTCCCCCGGGTGTCCTGTTTTTGTTTTTTTTTTGTTTTTTTTTTTAAAAAAAAAAAAAAAAAACATTATCTTTTTAAAAGGGAAAACCCCTGAGAGGTAGTTTGTTAGCATGAAGTCTTCTCTTTTTTATTAAAATTTAGTATCTTGGGGGCACAGTGAGCATGTTTAACCTTAGCATGTGAATCTTTTTAGTGCAAAAAAAGTTTCTTTAGCTATGTCTTGGTCATTGCTCCTTAAACAGGTATGCTCCTTTAGGAATACTGGTAAACTTTAAGTGGGTTTTTAATATATTCTTTTATATCTGCTATATTTTACATCCTTGTTCTCAACTCTTTTTGTCCTTTTTAGCTACATTCCTAAAGGTTTCCAATGTTTTCTCTAGGTCTTTGATCCAGTTTTCTATAGTATTAATTCTGACCTTCATTATTTCCAATGATAATTCAGATAAGTCTATTGCACTTACAGTTTTCTTTCAGTTCTACCCTATTTTACCCAATTCTTGCTTAGTTTTCATCCTGATATTTTTTATTATTTTTTCCGTTTTTTCATGCCTTTCTGCTCCTGTGTTATGAAAGGCATGTCTACTTGCTGCCTATTTCAGAAGCCAAATATTAAATGTCTTCTTTTAGCCGTAACAGTAATTTTTTTTCCTATGTGTCCTTAGGATAATTTCCTTATTCTGTATTTTTTTGTCAAAATTCTCACATATAGGATAGACTGGCATACTCAGTATTTCCAATTAACAGGATACGTGATTGGCCTCAGAGCTCTCAGTTATTTCAGTGTTGATGGTGGCAGATTCTCCTAGCCCCCTGTCCAGTGTCTAGGTAGCATTCAACTGGAGTAGTTATGCTAGATTGGTGCGATATCTTTTATTCTCAATATCTGGTTCTTTGATCCATACATTTGAATGCTGTTGGCCCTTCTAAAAATTTTACCAAGTGTTTTCCCCAAAGATTTTTGAATGCCACCTTGGACTTCCATTTATAGAACTGCTAGAAATGTGACCATCACAGACGTTTACCAAAGAAATTAAAGTAGCAACCACTGCTAAGGTTTTTGAGCTGGCTGGCCACAGAGGGGATGACCTTCTACCTATAAAGAATTCTTCTCTTTAGGAAGAAGCAGAATGAAGCAAAGCAGAAATAGAAAAACTCTACTTTCATACTTGGGCTTCTCCTGTGGATTTCAATTTACAAACTAGCTAAATAATAAGTAATAATGTATACTCAGGAGCATAATAAATCTAGGCATTCTCCTATATGATTCATCTATTCACTATTGACTGTAGTGTATATGGGATCTTGGTGGGGGAAATTGTAATTACTCGTATTTTAATAAAGACAGTGGTACTTTATTAAAATATTTGAATTTGAAAATGTTTTCAATAGGTGGAAAGCCACAGCCCAGCTCATAGCAGATGACTGAATGAGTACAGACCTTTTTTTGCAAGAATAAACCTGAAAGGGGTGGGAGCTGAGATCGAATTGGGGTACTCTCTTCTTCCTGTCTCCAAGAGGTAGCCTCTCAGCGATTGGAAGAGCACATGGAGCTGACAAAGCTCTAGATGGACAAGTCAAGCTCCAAATTGAAACCTGGCAGCACACCCCAGGGAGCAGCTGTATGCAGAAGCACTTTATGAGCTTCCAATTGTGTCCACAATCTATTCAATTCCAGCGAACTATGCTTATTTACTGTACTTACAGCAATTGGTAGTTTTACTGTACACAAAATTCCTAGTTTTCATGGACAGTTGCCTCAGTGCTTGGGATTTATATAATGAGAGAGAAGTGTGCAGACGCAATGATTATTACACATCCCGTTGTCCTGAGCTGAGCAATGAACTAGAAAGCAGAATGCCTACGTTCTAATCCAGCCTTGGGCCCTGTCTGACCTTGGGAGTGTTCCTGAATCCCTAAGTTTCAGCTTCCATATCTGGTTGAACGATATCATCTCTAAAATCCCTTCAGCTGTAACACCCTACAATTCTCTTTTCAAATAGAGAGGACATCCTTCCTCTTACTGGACACTAAGAGGGTTTACTTTGCAAATGTGGCTCTCAGAATTTTATAGTTGTTCATTTGAATGTAAACAGAAAATTTGTTTATGATGTTCTTCTCCATACTGTAGTTTGGGATAAGAAGGGTGCATTTTTTCAATATGTTCAACTTTCAAAAAGACATGCTGGAGGAAGTCAGCCAATTTCTGCCCACACAACTTCCAAGTGACGTCAATGGAAGCAGAGCACACAGATCTCTAGGCAAGTTTTGGCTCATTATGTGAAGATTTTTTTTTTCTTTTTTTAAAGAACAACTGCAAAAATGATTGCTCTCAACTCAAATTACACAATTTGTTCTTCTTTGTGCCCTGAGTCAGCAATAGACATAATGTGGAAAATAAAGCAAAATCTCCTTTTTACACATCAAATAAAAGAGTCCATAGTTATCTGAAACACAAAATGTTTGAGATTCTTGAGCAGTCTCTAAGCAATACTTCCTCTTGCTGTGGCCTTTGATTAATTTAATATAGAAGGTTGATCAATGATCATCAGATGGACAACTGGAAAAATATATCTACTTTTTCTTATTTTGATCCTAGATTTGTCCTTCAATCCTGCAATTGATGTTGTATATCATTGGCTTATTGCTTAACCCTTGGAAGTATTTTAAAGGACTTACCTGACAAGCAGATATAACTGGTGTTTTGTTAGCTCAGCTTTTCACAGATAAATCAAATAGTTCTGTTACTATGACTAGAAGAAGAAAAATAGCTAATAGAAATGTAGCTGTTAGTATATAATAGGCACATACTGGCTCAATTATCACAGCAACCCTGTAAAGTTGATGTTGTTATTCTCCTCATTCTACTGATTAGGAAACAGGATGAGAGAGGTTAAATAATTTTCACAAAGTCACAGCACTGAGCAAGTGGTATTTGGATTCCAAACAAGGCAGTCTGCTTTCAAAATCTGTATTCCTAACCACAATGCTATCTAGAAAATAATTTATTCTTCTAATCAAAAAGCATTTAATGATGCCTAATCATTGTAGGCTCTGAGTAGAGTCAGTTACTAGGTAATGTGGAATAATGACATGGAAACAAAGGGCAAAGATAAGGGAGGGAATTCAGATTTTCTTTGCACCTAAACTGGCCCAAACACTGTACTCGACACCTCACATCTATTTCGTCTTTGCAAAAACTGTATAAGCAAAGGTTGTATCAGTGGCATTTTATGGATGAAGAAACTGAATTGTAGGGAGGTTGTCACTTGCTAAAGATTGCACAGCTGGTAAGGCTTGGTAAAGGCTTGAGTTCTAACCCATCTGTGTGTTTCTGCCACCTACACTTCCTTTACTCCAATATGCCATGTGCAAGTGAAATACTCAGTTTAGTGTCAGAGCTAGAATGAGGGGCAAAGTTTCTCCTAATATTGGGGATGCTCTAAAAATTGTTTAGGGGTAATGTCAACCAAAGCAAATTTCTACATTTCAGAGCTTCTCCTATAGTATTCTACTTTAGTCTGCAATGCCCAAACTGTGCTGGAAGGACTGCCTTCAAGTTCAGGGCAAAAGAGGTCCATTAACAAATTGGAACATAATTCCAATGAATAGCACACACATTAGAATTAAAATAGCATTGAAACATTAAATTCCTTTTTAAAGCAGTAATAAGTAAGTTCAGTATTTTATGTACAAAATCTTGTATTTTTAGAGAAATTAATAGAAAACTTTCGCATGAACTTGCATAGTTTTTCATGAGCATGTACAGAAATGAAAACTGGCATCCTCTATAGGATGCCCTAGAAGGACCATTCTGTAAACATTAGAAGGTGAAATATATGAGAAATATGTAAGAAAGTACTTTTCATTTTTCCAAAGCAAAATGCAATATAGATTTAGAGTTGCTTTATTTGTCCCTTTTTTATTTGAATGGAATGCTTTTCCTAAAAAATATTACCAACTAAGTAAGAGGCAGTTTGGATTTAAATTGTTCTCCTTTCAGAGTTTGTTCCCATCACATCAAATGTCTTATTTATATTCAAATACCACAGGGAATGGGCAAGAAATTGTATGTTTAAACTGGACTTTTTCAAGGCTTTTAATGCCAGAATATTTGCTTTGCCAAAGACTAAATTATTGCAAAGTGGGGCAAGCACCTGACCTTGTGGCGAGTCAGAATAAGTAAATATCTCCACCTGGAATTGGAAATCAATGCTCCCGAGACCCCAGAGCATCATTTATTAGCCTGATGGCAGCTTTCTGCTTGTTGCTGGCTGAGCCTGATTGTACATATGAAAAACAGGGATCACCCAGAGATTCTCTCACCCTAACACATAGCCTACTTTGCTTATGTACTTGCTCTTGCAAATTCCATTACCTTCCATGCCACCACAACCCCTTGAAAACCCAGAAATACTTATAGACAACAGATTACCCCAGTCCATCCTTTCTCCATTTCCAAATGGACATTCTGATTACATTTCTAACCAACTGTCAATCAAGGGGGTCTCAATAAATTCTCTTTCCAACCATCTCATGGTCTTCTAATAGTATGATATTAACTATATTATATCAAACATTATGATGTAAAATAACTTTGACGTGTAGGGACATAGTCTTACTTTTAATCATAGCATCGACAAAATTTTAATGCATTTCTTAACTTGTCTCTCCTTCATGGGGATATATAGGGTCTCTGAAGAGGTCTGTGTATACCCGATCAGAGACTGGCCGTTCCTATCCATCCTGCATGAGTAACACAAGATATGACTCACTGCTATTCATTAACCTCATAGAGTTCATTTACCTTCTGCAGAAGTAAAATTGATTTGCTCTTTGTAAAGCTGGGTGACAGAACTTTTAGGATTCCTGGAAGTCACATTCAGGGGTGGTTCAGGGGCATGGAACCTGTGCAGTTGCACAGGGTCCCATACTCAGAAGGGCTCATGTTTGGTTGGTTTAACGTTTTGCCGTCACCATCTTGAAATCATTAATATCTTCTGAACAAGGGGCCTTGCATTTTTATTTTGCGCTAGAATCTGCAAATTATGTGGCCAGTACTGACCACATTATAATGTCAGTGTAGCAAATACAGTTGATTGAAAATAAAAGAACTAAAAAATCAACCAAGTGCCACTAACATATTTGAGAGTTTTTTCCAAGATGTTGCATTTAGTAAATTTACCTGAATTTTATTTTATTTTTTGGTAAAATAGTCCCTTTTTTTTTAGACTGATGTAATTCTTAATGTTTTATGATACATGCATACATGCATGTGTGTGTGTATATGTGTGTGTGTATATATATATATATATACACATACATACATACATGCATACTCGTACATGGTTGGGCAATGAATACATTTTTAATGGTTGATAAGAAAATTGAGCAGGAGGGAAGTGACAAAAGAGAAACACTAACCAGATTCCAAAGTCTTTTAACTGAATTGTGGCTAAATGCTTAAAACATCCAATACGGTCTCTTTTCACTATAATCTTCACATTGCCTCTTTCTCTTTCAGAGAATTCATATTCCTGTCTTATTTATTTTTGGATTATTGTAATTTATAAAAATATCGCAGATGTGCAATATGTCACTAAAGTTGAGCTTGAACATGGCCAAACATCTTGGAAGCCTAGCACCTGAATGCCTTCCTAACAGTCAGCCGAGCACAGCCCGTCTTGCCATGTTTCTCTTTCTTTCTCTGTGTGGGTGCGAGGGCGTGGGGAGTGGGCCAGCATGACGCTAAACGCACTACGCAAAAGCCAGCATGAATCCCAGGCCTTTTTCTGGACAGAAAGGACTGATTGTGTGGCGAGGAGCTGGAATGCATGCCAGTCACTTTTGGAGTGGTGTTCGCAGGCATCAAGTTTTGCTGGATTGTTTGAGGAGAAGCAGAAGGACAGAAGGCAGCTCTCCTGCCCTGTGCTGTGGTGACCCTGTAATTTTCCTCCTCTTCTTTGTTCAAATTATAAAGAAGAGTCCCATATGTTCAGAAAACTTCAGCCTGGTTTTTTCAATTGGACGCTGCTGTTTCAAAAGTACAACCTTCTCTTTCTGGCTGCTTGGAAGTGACAGTTCAGGAAGTGTGCCCACAATGACATGAGTTAGGGAACCCCGCAGAGCAGGCCTATGGTGGAGACTCAGGATATTTTAGTCCGGGTCTGTGGATAAGGCCCATGTCAGGACAGTAAAAAGCTTGAAAAAGAAGCATTTTAGAGAACTTATTGTATAAATGGTTAACGAGAAAGCCAGAATGATTTGTGATATCTTAAAGTTTATTTTAAAAGTTTCAGATTCTTTACAAAACAAGCAAAATCTTTACCCATTGAACTACTTATACATCTACTGGCTATGATTTTACAAAGTTAGGGAAACTGCAAGCTCTCCCTTTGTCTTCCTGTTTGATATTTAGCCATTATCCCATCAGTTGAGGTCTCAGTCTTCTGAACAGTCATCGTTTTACACCATTCCCAAATGGATATTCTGATAACAGAACTTACCGCTCTTGCCCACCCAATCTCACCTACCAAGAAGAGAGATTATAGATGATTATACCATATAAGAGGAAGATGCTAGAAATATCTTCCCTATTTTGTTATTTTTGTTGGATTTTATTCTTCAAATTAGAGAGACTTGAAGTTCTGAATTATATATAAATTCTCTGCAAGCACTTGCTTGACTAAATGGTATGAACGTACTTATATAGTGTCCTGATGTAATGACTCATACAAATACTTTTCATAGCAGAAACATTTACAGTTCTTCTTTTGACTCAAATGTTAATTAGGTTTTTTTTTTTTAATCCTCTAGGCTTTTCCCAGGATGTCATTGTGGAAAGGTGGTTAATGAGAAATCGTTTGAGTCTAAATGCATTTTTACCTTTCATATTATATAGTTAGTAGGGTAACCAAACTTAACCAGCTAAATTGACCCCTAATTGCCCACCTACCTATTCTTCCCAGCTCATGAAAATCTCTGAAATGACATGGCAAGGCCAGAGGAAAGCAACTGATGAATGCTGGTCCTTGGTGAACTGCAAACTCTGTCTCCTACATCAGGAAATCTCTGCTGAAATCTCTGCTCAGCTCTCATTTGGCCTCCTAGCTACAGCTTTCTGCTGCTGCTTTTTATAAAATTCCTGGAGACCCTCCATGCATATGCAGGATTTAGGAGTCAGCCAACAATTTAAGAAGAATTGGTAGAGAGATTTTGACTTTCCTTCCACCTGGCTCTTCTTTGAGAATACCTTCCATTTCCAACTCTTCCAGCAGCCCTAAACTCTGACCTCTGTTTCCTTAAACCAGTAAAATTGTGCCTTTCTACTTGGACTCTCTCCCCTGGCACCCCAGAGAATTACAGAGCTTAGTTTTCACATATCAGGCCTCTTCCAGTTTCTGCTTGCTTTGGTTGCTCAGCGGTGCTTTTAGTCAATTATTTGTTTATATTTTATCTAGTTTCTATAGTTGTTATCAGAGCAGAATTAGTCCAATACAAGCTACGCGGCTATGCTCAGGCCTGCAAATCTCAAATTACTATAATTAATAAGAGAATATTAGAAATGTGCTGGTTAAAAATTGAATATATAACAATCACTGTTTCTATATGCCTAGAAAAAGTAGTTAGACAATGTAATTTTAATTTGCATTTACAACTTAGTACAAGGATATAAAGTACAGAATAATATTTCTAAAAATACAGGCAATACTCTTATAGATAAAATTATAAAACTTATTGAATAAACAGTTTTGAAAACTTTAAAGAAAACTTTAATAAAGAGAGATATATCCTGCTCTTGGATAGACTTGTTATGAAGAAGATATTCATTCCTCCTATAGGGAGGAAATGGGCAAAAGATTGAAAAGACATGTCATATCAAAGGAAACAGAAGATGGACCCTAAACATTTGGGAAGATGCTCTAACTGAAAACCTCAGGAATGCAAAATTAAGTTCTTAGGAGATATTATTTCATATTTACCAAATTGGCAGAAATTTGAAAATTAGATAATATTTTGTGGAGTATTATGAAGAAACAAGAAGGTTTGTCAACTGCTTTTTTTTTTTTTTTCTTGAGACGGAGTTTTGCTCTTTTCGCCCAGGCTGAACTGCGGTGGTGTGATCTTGGCTCACTGCAACCTATGCCTCCTGGGTTCAAGCAATTCTCCTGCCTCAACCTCCCGAGTTGCTGGGATTACAGGCATGTGCCACCACGCCCAACTAATTTTGTATTTTTTTTAGGAGAGACCGGGGTTTGTCCATATTGGTCAGGCTGGTCTCGTACTCCCAACCTCAGGTGATCCGCCCGCCTCGGCCTCCTAAAGTGCTGGGATTACAGGCGTGAGCCACCGCGCCTGGCCTATCAACTGCTTTTAGGAGTGTAAATTGGTCCAACTTCCTTAGAAACTATTGTCATCACCTATTTTACAATTCGGTAAGTTTACTCCTAGATATTTACCTAGAGAAACATTTACATGTATCTGTATAAAAACATTCATAGGAGTACCTTAAAAAAACAAAAATGAAACACTGGAAGCAACTCAAATGTCTACCAAGAGGGGAAAAGATAAGTACATTGTATTATATTCACACATCAGAGTACAATACCACAGGAAAAATGAATAAAACAGCGCTATAGCTCAAAATGGAGGAAACTTGAAAATCTAAGATTGAAAGAAGGAAGCACAAGTATCCAATTTGTTTCCATTTGTAAAAAGTTCAGGCAACATACAATAATATGCTGCTTGGGGAGTACCCATGTAGGTGGGTCTAGTGAGAAAGAAAAGAAAGAGAATAAAATAAATTTCTGAATGGTCAAAAAAACACCAGCATCAAGTCGAAAAGTCTGTTATAGTATGAACGAAATCACAGAGAATTTACCCCAAATTAAGTTTACCTGGTATCTCCAGTACCTAGAAATATTTGCCTTTTTCTTTTTTTAAAAAAAAAAATAAATGTTTTATCAAATATATTAAAAATATTATCATTTCAACATGTAATCAGTATTTTTTTTTAATTAAAGGTAACACATTTTATTGAACTAGAAATTCTCAAGCCTAATAACAGTAACTGTTTTATCCACCTTCATTTACATAGCATCCATAGCATGGACTCATATTTCAGAGAAATTCTTTGGAATGTGCTTTTTTTTTCCTTTTAGCAATAAAGCATTTTTTTTTAAATTTTTTATTTTTATTATTATACTTTAGATTTTAGGGTACATGTGCACAATGTGCAGGTTTGTTACCTATGTATCCATGTGCCATGTTGATTTCCTGCACCCATTAACTCGTCATATAGCATTAGGTATATCTCCTAATGCTATCCCTCCCCCCTCCCCCCACCCCACAACAGTCCCCGGAGTGTGATGTTCTCCTTCCTGTGTCCATGAGTTCTCATTGTTCAATTCCCACCTATGAGTGAGAACATGCGGTGTTTGGTTTTTTGTCCTTGCGATAGTTTACTGAGAATGATGTTTTCCAATTTCATCCATTTCCCTACAAAGGACATGAACTCATCATTTTTTATGGCTGCATAGTATTCCATGGTGTATATGTGCCACATTTTCTTAATCCAGTCTATCGTTGTTGGACATTTGGGTTGGTTCCAACTCTTTGCTATTGTGAATAGTGCCGCAATAAACATACGTGTGCATGTGTCTTTATAGCAGCATGATTTATAGTCCTTTGGGAATATAACTAGTAATGGGATGGCTGGGTCAAATGGTATTTCTAGTTCTAGATCCCTGAGGAATCGCCACACTGACTTCCACAATGGTTGAACTAGTTTACAGTCCCACCAACAGTGTAAAAGTGTTCCTATTTCTCCACATCCTCTCCAGCACCTGTTGTTTCCTGACTTTTTAATGATGGCCATTCTAACTGGTGTGAGATGGTATCTCACTGTGGTTTTGATTTCCATTTCTCTGATGGCCAGTGATGATGAGCATTTTTGCATGTGTTTTTT